>NC_083580.1:62712610-63070110 GCF_027579695.1 Neoarius graeffei | reverse complement strand
TGATGCTTTCTTTCAAGATGTTTTCTTCAGGTTTTATTTGAATCAGCTCCTTACTTAGCAAGCACAAACTACTTTCACCATAAACTACAAACTCCCACAATCATTTCCTGCCATTGGCCCTTTTAGAGGCACACATGAATATAATTTCTTATTAATGTTTTAATTAATATTTTTAAAAGGTAAACAAACACAGGCAATTGGTTTATATTATATATATTATAGCATAATTTTGATGAACACTTAAATGGTAGAAGCCATTTATTCACAAAACATACATCATATGTGCAAGATGATTTACAGGATGGTCTGAACCTGTTCGCCATCGTGTTCAACACACAAAAACCAGCAAGCAACCATACCATTTAATTTGTCACCCATGTTGTACGTCTATGTGTAGGAGAAAAATAATCCATTAGTGTTCACATAATTTTGACTAACCCTGTGTGTGCGTGTGTGTGTATATATATATATATATATATATATATATACACACATATATAGTCAGCTGGGATAGGCTCCAGCTTGCCTGCGACCCTGTAGAACAGGATAAAGCGGCTAGAGATAATGAGACGATATATATATTAGGGTGCATCAGTTGCCCTCACTTTCATAAAATCTGATGCATTTTTGTTTGGGTGTTCCTTTTCACCAATAAAGACATCCTGTAAAAATTTTTGCCCACATTCAGAAGTCTAATGGTGGCACCATGAGGTTCATTTTTTGCCAAAAAATGCTTATTTTATGTTTTCGCGTAAGGTTTGAATCACAATGTTGGACTCCATTTATTGATTTCTTGTGACCCAGAGATCATGTTAAGAACCTTTGCAAGGGATTGAGAAGCAGTAATGTGATTCATAATACATTTGTATTGTTTAAAAGTAGTTGAACAATGATTCAATGAACAGCTAAAACTCAAACTGTGCTTGATAATATACAGTGGGGCAAAAAAGTATTTAGTCAGCCACCAATTGTGCAAGTTCTCCCACTTAAAAAGATGAGAGAGGCCTGTAATTTTCATCATAGGTACACTTCAACTATGAGAGACAGAATGGGGGGAAAGAATCCAGGAAATCACATTGTAGGATTTTTAATGAATTAATTGGTAAATTCCTCAGTAAAATAAGTATTTGGTCACCTACAAACAAGCAAGATTTCTGGCTCTCACAGACCTGTAACAACTTCTTTAAGAGGCTCCTCTGTCCTCCACTCGTTACCTGTATTAATGGCACCTGTTATCAGTATAAAAGACACCTGTCCACAACCTCAAACAGTCACACTCCAAACTCCACTATGGCCAAGACCAAAGAGCTGTCAAAGGACACCAGAAACAAAATTGTAGACCTGCACCAGGCTGGGAAGACTGAATCTGCAATAGGTAAGCAGCTTGGTGTGAAGAAATCAACTGTGGGAGCAATTATTAGAAAATGGAAGACATACAAGACCACTGATAATCTCCCTCGATCGAGGGCTCCACGCAAGATCTCACCCCGTGGGGTCAAAATGATCACAAGAACGGTGAGCAAAAATCCCAGAACCACACGGGGGGACCTAGTGAATGACCTGCAGAGAGCTGGGACCAAAGTAACAAAGGCTACCATCAGTAACACACTCACTGTTAACCCGAAAGTTCATTCTATGCAGACAGTTTGAGTAAATACCACTTTTAAAGATTAGTTTTATTGCATTACTTAAACAGTATGAGTATATGAAGAGTATATGAGACAGTCATTGGGTGTACTCATTTTTGTAATTTAAACAAACTTTAAACTATCATGTTTTACCTCAGGCCACAGTGCTGCCCTGTTGTGATTGGCTCAAAACTCAAGACAAGTCCGTGCTTGTCCGTTGACGGCTACACTGTAAGCCCGGACTTTGTATTTAATTAAATGTTTTAATTACAATGTACGTAAAAAATTAAGTTTGATTGCATTACTAAAAAATATTAAGTATATTCTACTAATTTGTACACATAGTCAAAAGTGTTAATAAGTTTAAGTTGAATGGCCTTAAAATTCTAAGTTTTAGTCATGACCACGCCTCTTTTTTTAATCTGCGCAGAGTTGTGAAGCCGCCATTTTAACTTTCACAGATCAGCAGCAGTTACGTGAGGTTTGGTAAAATTCAGAGTGAGCTTCAGCCAACGTTTCTTCTCTGAACTTAGTATTTTGGATCCTGACTGTCGGTGGGAATGTTTGTTTTAACTTTAAGAGCAGTGGAAATCGCGTGTTTTACAGTTTGATAGTTACAGGTGGTATTTTACCAATTTCACATCATTTTCATCTGTTGGCTAAGTTGCTTTTGTCACTGTGGAGAGCTCTCTGGATTTGGAATGAGACACTTTTTTTTTTTTGAAAACTTTTCGGATAATGTAAGTATACAGCGTCCCGCTGGCAGTACGGGGAATGTTAAGGGGCTACGTATTAATGTTAGCACATATCTGGTTAAAGAAAAAACATGTTTCATGTTTCAATGTTTATTGTGCACTTCTTGTTAATAAAATACAAATGCAATGGAAAAACTTTATACACTGTCATTTGTTTTATTGCTTTAACAGGTAAATCGAATTCTTGTTAAGTTAAAATGTAAAGTATAATCACTAAAGATGAATTCTAGGAAAGTTTAAATATTAAGTTCAATCAAATAAACATATTTCAGTTTAATGTACTATAAATTTCAAGGCAACCCGTTTCCCAACACTGTTTGAGTAAATACAACTTATCAGGCTTTTAAGTACAAAAAACTTAAAATGGTTAGTTCATGCTGCATGGTAAAGCAATTTACATTTACAAGACATCTGAAGTTTAATGTACTATAAATTTCAAGGCAACCAGTTTCCAAACACTGTTTGAGTAAACTCAACTTATCAGGGTTTACAGTGTACGCCGCCAGGGACTCAAATCCTGCAGTGCCAGACGTGTCCCCCTGCTTAAGCCAGTACATGTCCAGGCCCGTCTGAAGTTTGCTAGAGAGCATTTGGATGATCCAGAAGAGGATTGGGAGAATGTCATATGGTCAGATGAAACCAAAATAGAACTTTTTGGTAAAAACTCAACTTGTCGTGTTTGGAGGATAAAGAATGCTGAGTTGCGTCCAAAGAACACAATACCTACTGTGAAGCATGGGGGTGGAAACATCATGCTTTGGAGCTGTTTTTCTGCAAAGGGACCAGGACGACTGATCCGTGTAAAGGAAAGAATGAATGGGGCCATGTATCGTGAGATTTTGAGTGAAAACCTCCTTCCATCAGCAAGGGCATTGAAGATGAAACGTGGCTGGGTCTTTCAGCATGACAATGATCCCAAACACACCGCCTGGGCAACGAAGGAGTGGCTTTGTAAGAAACATTTCAAGATCCTGGAGTGGCCTAGCCAGTCTCCAGATCTCAACCCCATAGAAAATCTTTGGAGGGAGTTGAAAGTCCGTGTTGCCCAGCGACAGCCCCAAAACATCACTGCTCTAGAGGAGATCTGCATGGAGGAATGGGCCAAAATACCAGCAACAGTGTGTGAAAACCTTGTGAAGACTTACAGAAAACGTTTGACCTCTGTCATTGCCAACAAAGGGTATATAACAAAGTATTGAGAAGAACTTTTGTTATTGACCAAATACTTATTTTCCACCATAATTTGCAAATAAATTCTTTAAAAATCAGACAATATGATTTTCTGGATTTTTTTTTTCTCATTTTGTCTCTCATAGTTGAGGTGTACCTATGATGAAAATTACAGGCCTCTCTCATCTTTTTAAGTGGGAGAACTTGCACAATTGGTGACTGACTAAATACTTTTTTGCCCCACTGTATTTAGAATATGTACTAAAAATGTGTATCTAAGATATTTGGTATACTCTATAAGGTGCCATAATGTTTCATGAAAAGTGATCGAAATTTTGTCATAAAAGTCATAAACTAGCAGCTTTTTCCATAACTTTGAGCTCCTGGTGCCACCATTAAACTTTTGAATTTTGTCAAAATATTTCACCCAGTGTGTTTTCTTACCAAAAGGAACATAAAAACAAAAATGCATCATGATCGGAGGAACTTTTCATTTTTAGGGGGCAACTGATGCACCCTAAAATATATAAACACACGCAGTACCAGTCAAAAGTTTGGAAACACCTTCAAATTCAATGTTTTTCTTTTTTAATTTTTTTCCTACATTTATCTTCATTGTAATATTTTTATTTGTGTGTGTGTATGTATATATATATATATATATATATATATATATATATATATATATATAAAACCCCGATTCCAAAAAAGTTGGGACAAAGTACAAATTGTAAATAAAAACGGAATGCAATAATTTACAAATCTCAAAAACTGATATTGTATTCACAATAGAACATAGACAACATATCAAATGTCGAAAGTGAGACATTTTGAAATTTCATGCCAAATATTGGCTCATTTGAAATTTCACGACAGCAACACATCTCAAAAAAGTTGGGACAGGGGCAATAAGAGGCTGGAAAAGTTAAAGGTACAAAAAAAGGAACAGCTGGAGGACCAAATTGCAACTCGTTAGGTCAATTGGCAATAGGTCATTAACATGACTGGGTATAAAGTGTGATTCTTTTATATATATATATATATATATATATATACACTTCATAAATATCTGTATAAATATATAATTACAAAAATAAATATCTACTACATACCTATCCCCGTAAATATAAATATATAAACTATCCCCATAAATAAATATATACCATATACCGTATACCAAGTTAGTTCAAATATAACAATCAACCCTATTCTATTTATCCCTCATCATCCTCTGTTAACATACTTCCTCTTCTATATACTTGTTTAAAAATATTTTTTGTACCTTTTTTTTAACAGATTTATAATTGCACTTTGTTTTATTTCTGTCTCCAGTCTGTTCCATAAAGTCACCCCACAGCTCGATACGCACATGTTTTTCATATTTGTTCGAACCTTTGGTTTTTTAAAATTTAGATCTCCCCTTAGATTATTTGTGCTGTTTTGAATTTGACCAGATCCATAAATTTCAACATGTGTGATTTTATGAATAGTGAGTTTGTGTGATCTCTGTATCCTGTTTTGTTTATTGTCCTTATTGCTCTTTTCTGTATTGTACATATCGGCTGCAGAGTGGTTTTGTAGGTGTTTCCCCAGACTTCGACACAGTAAGTCAGATATGGCAAAAATAATGAGTAATATAGAGTATGCAAAGATTTGCAATCAAGAATGTTTTGTTTTCCACAGAATTGCCGAACACTTTGCCAGTTTTGCTTGTATGTATCCTACATGAGGTTTCCAGCAGACTTTATGATCCAAAATCACACCAAGAAATGTAATTTCCTGTACCATTTCTATCTTAGTATTGTCTATTATCAATTCTACATTACAATCTATTTTGTGTCACCCAAACAACATGATCTTTGTTTTGCTTAGATTTAATGATAATTTATTTTTGTCAAACCATAGTTTGTTTATTTATTTCAGTTGTGTTTGTCTCCAAAGTCTGCTGCAAATTCTCACTGGAACAAAAAATATTGGTGTCGTCTGCAAACAAAACAAATTTCAGTACTTGCGAAATTCTACATATGTCATTGATATATAATATGAATAATTTCGGACCTAATATTGACCCCTGTGGTACCCCGCATGTAATGTTCATGAAATCAGATTTATGGTCACCTATCTGCACAAACTGTTGCCTGTTTCTTAGATAGCTCGACAGCCAGCTCCACCCAACTCCCCTAACACCACACTTTTCTAGTTTACTTAATAATATACTATGATCAATGGTATCGAATGCTTTTTTTAGGTCCACAAATACTCCAATTGCTATTGTTTTATTGTCTATACAGTTTGTGATTTCCTCTATTAGTTCCATTAGTGCCATCGATGTTGATCTGTCCGTTCTGAATCCATATTGACTGTCTGTAAGGAGGTTGTGTTTTTCAATGAATTTGTCCAGTCTATCTGAAAAAGTTTTTCAAGTATTTTGGAGAATTGGGGGAGTAAAGAAACAGGCCTGTAGTTTGTGAAATGGTGTCTATCTCCAGTTTTAAACAATGGTATCACTTTTGCAATTTTCATTTTGTCTGGAAATGTACCTGATTGAAAAGATAAATTGCAGATGTGGGTGAGTGGTTTCACAATTCCCTCAATAACTGTCTTTACTGTTAACATGTCTATATCATTCCAGTCTGCAGAGGTTTTGTTTTTACATTTTCTTACAATTTGCATAATTTCATCATCAGTTGCAGTTAGAAAGATTGTACTTGGATTTCTGTCCCCCATATCTTCTATGTCCCCACATTGTGTTGTCTCGGGTTTCTTTATTTTTGCCACTAAATCTGGTCCCACATTTACAAAGAATTGGTTAAAACCATTCACCACATCTTCCATATTATATATGGTCTTGTTATTTTCAGTGTAGTACTCCGGGTAATTTGTAGTTTTGGATCCATTTCTCACAATACCATTTAGTACAAGTCCATATACCTTTAATATTGTTTTTATTTTTCTCCACTAATTTATTATAATAGTCTTTCTTACATATCCTCATATTATTAGTTAATTTATTTTTATACATTTTATATTTTTCCTCTGCCTCTATAGTTCGATGCTTTAAGAATTGTCTGTATAATATATTTTTCTTTTTGCAGGCATTTTGTAGCCCCTTGTTGACCCACGGACTATTTGTATATTTATGTATATTACTGTATTTCTTTATAGGACAATTTTTATTATATAGTTCATTGAATATTATTAAAAATTCCTCATATGCTTTATCAACATCTTTTTCTTTATAAACTACATTCCAGTCCTGCATCATTAAGTCATTTTTAGTGCAATCATGGTTTCTTCAGTTTTCACTCTTATATATTTATAATTTTTAGTATCCTTTTTCTTGCTATAATTACAGTAATATACATTAAAAATAGGTAGGTGGTCACTGATGTCTGTTAATAGTAGTCCACTCTCTATATTATTTTCCAGGATATTAGTAAATATATTATCTATTAAAGTGGTGCTGTGAGAAGTGATCCTGCTTGGTCTAGTAATAGTTGGATACAGTCCCATACTGAACACTGAGTTAATGAACTCTTCTGTCATTTTATGTTTCTTATGATTTAAGAGGTCGATGTTAAAATCACCACAGAGGTACATGACCTTCTGTGTTGATTTTATAAACATACTTTCCATCCAATCTATAAAAACTTCTATGCTTGATCCAGGAGATCTGTATATACAACTCACCGTTATATTTTTAATTTTTTCACAACATATTTCTACTGTAATACATTCCATCCAATCATCAACAGCTACCGTCATTTTATTATTAATTTTATATTCCAAACTATTATCAACATATATTGCCACTCCCCCTCCTCTTTTGTTCTTTCTGTTGATATAATTAAATTCATACCCGTTTAGCTCAAAATTTACTCCCATCTCATCATTAATCCAAGTTTCTGATATGGCTATTATATTGAATGGAGTATTGAACTGACTGAGATATTCCTTCATTTTATGGAAATTGGCATACAGTCTTCTGGTATTGGAATGAATAATTGATATCTTATTTCCTTCTCAGATTGTTGCATTGTATTGATTTTCAGTGTAATCCCGGCAGCTGATATTGATGTTGCTGAAAAGATTATTTTCCGGATCAATATTATTTTCCATATCTTGTATTTTATGTTCAGTATAAAGGAAAGGGTCCAGTTCTTGTGTCCAGTGTCCAGTCTTTGTGTCATGATTGTAAGTTGCTTTGATTGGCTCCCTCAGAATTTGTCCAGTTCCCCAATATCTCGGATGACCAGGATCTTGGCCTCTTCTGGAGATCCCTTCAGCTTTATGAATATTTTGCAGTTTTTTGTCCAAGTGTTTTGGATTTTCCCCTGTTTCCTCAGGAGTCTCACCTTTCTTGCAATGTCTGCATTTTTTTTTTTTTTGGTTAAGTGCTCATTTAGAAAAACATCTGAACCTTTCAGTTCCCTCCCTTGCTTTAACAGTTGCATTTTATACTTTCTGTTGGCAAATCTTATTATTAAAGCCGGTTTGTCTGTGTTGCTTCTCTGTGGGAGAGGGTGACATGCTTCAATGTTAGTACTTTTTACCTCTATCTCTTTGGAGTGCAGGAATGCTATCACCTGTTGCTCCACAGAGTTAGCATCCTCCTCATCCTGCTCCTCTCCGTCTCCTCTCGCCACTGCTCCAGCATATGACCGGGGTTTAATCTGCAGTCCGGTCACAATGATGTTATTTATCCGGGTGTACTGCTCCAGATCCTCCACTCGGTTCTCGAGAAAGGCAATCCTCTTTGCCTTCTCCGTGTTCTGCAGCCGCAGAACTTTGACCTCTTATACCAGGTCCAGGATGGTCTTCTGCTGCATCCTGACGGCAGAGATTTCCTCACCCAGAAAGTCGAGGGATTTTTTTTGATGTCGTCAATCTCCTCGACCGTAGGAGCTCTCTTCGGGGGCATTGCATTTGTTGTTACGCAGCCCACAGGTAGCTCTCGGCCCGCTCCCGTGCAGCCTCGCTCCCGCACAACCTCTCAGCCCGCTCTCGCGCAGCCTCTCTCCCACGCAACCTCTCGGCCCGCTCTTTAATGTTTCATATTCATGAAACATTAAAGCTTAGTTAAATACAAGTAGGTGTTAACTACAAATAATGCCACCATTTAACAAAGTTATGAACCACAGTTGATGTTCAATGAATACATTTACAGTATTTTCCGGATTATAAGTTGCACTTTTTTTCATAGTTTGGCCGGGGGTGCGACTTATACTCTGGAGCGACTTATATGTGAAATTATTAACACATTATTATATAATTTCACATGTTCGTTATTTTCACACTGACAACTGCAAGAGGGCGCTCTAGGCTTGTGTACCTGTACCTGCTACTTCTGTACCACTGAAAATTTTAAATTTCAACATTACCGGTAACTTATAAAGACAACTGAGAAGGGTTGAAAAAAAATGCCATCAAAAAGAAAATCATATTCTGCAGATTACAAGCTGCAAGTAGTGAAATATGCAGCCGAAAACGGTAATCGAGCAGCAGAAAGAAAGTTTGGAGTGAGCGAGAAACTTGTGAGGGACTGGCAAAAAGTGGAGGTTACTCTTACTGCAATGAAGAAAACAAAAAAAGCTAATCGCGGACTAAAAGCTAGGTGGCCACAGCTAGAGGAACGAGTTCGCACATGGGTGCTTGAACAACATGCTGCCGGGAGAGGCTTGTCAACAGTGCAGTTGCATCTCCATGCCCAGGTAGTTGCCAAGGAGATGAATATAAATGACTTTGCGGGAGGACCTTCTTGGTGTTACCGCTTCATGCAGCGCAACCGCCTCTCTATCAGAGCAAGGACAACGATGTCCCAAAAACTGCCAGCAGACTTCCAAGCCAAGGTCGACAGTTTCCGTGAATTTGTTGAAAAGCATGTAACTGAGCACAACGTGACACCGGATCATATTATTAACATGGACGAGGTCCCCCTCACGTTTGACATTCCCATGGGCCGAAGTGTTGCAGAGAAAGGGCTAAAGAGTGTGAATATAGTAACAACTGGTCATGAGAAATCACACTTCACAGTGGTGCTGGCATGTTGTGGAGATGGATCAAAATTGCCACCAATGGTCATTTTCAAATGAAAAACCATGCCAAAAATCCAATCCCCCTCAGTTGCTGTCACCGTGAATGAGAAAGGGTGGATGGATCAAGAAATGATGAACTTATGGCTTATGAAGTGCTACACTAAGCGTCCGGATGGCTTCTTTAGAACACGCAAAGCCCTGCTTGTGATGGACAGCATGCAAGCGCACATCATGCCGCAGTTCAAAGATAAATTAAAAGTTTTCAACCCCATACCTGCCATCATCCCTGGAGGCTTAACCAAAATACTCCAGCCACTTGACATCTCCGTGAACCGGAGCTTTAAGGTAGTCTTGTGTAACCTGTGGGAGCAGTGGATGATGGATGGAGAGCACAGTTTCACGGCAACCAGGAGAATGCGCCACGCAACTTTCCTGGAAGTCATTGGATGGATCGACAAAGCATGGGCTTCAGTAACAACCGAAACCATCCTGTTGGGATTCAGAAAGGCTGGAATAATTGGAACTGCAACTGACGACAAGTCTGACGAATGCAACGCAGAAGAGGAAGCGGCGCGTCGTCTACCTCCGGAGTTGGCGGATTTGTTTAGAATTGACACCGAGGATGAAGAATTCAATGGATTTAATGGTTTGGAGTGAGATTGATGGTTTGGTAAACTTGTTAGCATGTTCTTTATGCTATAGTTATCTGAATAACTGTTAATATGTTACGTTAACATACCAGACACATACTCAGTTTGTTGTCTAACTTAATGTTACGTTAGCATACCGTAACCCTATTCGGCCTGTTGTTCTCTAATCCATTATTATTTTAAATTGCCTTTCAAGATGAAATGTCTGTTCTTGGTCTCGGATTTTATCAAATAAATTTCCCCCAAAAATGCGATTTATAGTCCAGTGCGACTTATATGTTTTTTTTCTTCTTTATTATGCATTTTTTTTGGCTGGTGCAACTTATACTCCGGAGCGACTTATAGTCCGAAAAATATGGTACTCAAACACTGAAATTATCAATTACTGTAAATCTGCAAAGGCATTAATTGGTTTTTGCAGCATATGCTTCTTGGTCAGAAAGTCTGCTCCTGGAAATTAATATTTGAAGCTGCTTGCATCTACATGCAAGAAGTTCAAATTTATTTTAAACTATCACAAAATTTCGGTGGCATGGTGGTGTAGTGGTTAGCGCTGTCGCCTCACAGCAAGAAGGTCTGGGTTCGAGCCCCATGGCCAGCGAGGGGCTTTCTGTGCGGAGTTTGCATGTTCTCCCCGTGTCCGCGTGGGTTTCCTCTGGGTGCTCCAGTTTCCCCCACAGTCCAAAGACATGCAGGTTAGGTTAACTGGTGACTCTAAATTGACCGTAGGTGTGAATGTGAGTGTGAATGGTTGTCTGTGTCTATGTGTCAGCCCTGTGATGACCTGGCGACTTGTCCAGGGTGTACCCCGCCTTTCGCCTGTAGTCAGCTGGGATGAGCTCCAGCTAGCCTGCGACCCTGTAGTACAGGATAAAGCAGCTAGAGATGATGAGATGAGATGAGACTATCACGAAATTTCAGAAACTTTCACAAGAGGAAAAACTGATCAATTAATTCACTGTCCGTAAAAGAAAAATTACCAGTATATTTTCATGAAGCTTATTATGTACTGTCTCTTGAGTAAAAACTATGTATGTCATGTTTAATGATAGGCCAGAAATTTATTGAAATTTATTTTACCTTATTCCCCAACTTTTACTGTATATTAGCAGTTCAGCTAAACATAATTTTTTTTTAATTGTAAAAGAAAACAAAATTTAATGGTGGTTAGCTATATCTGAGTGGGTACACAGACTGATGCTCAGAGTTGAAACAAATCCCTCACCAGAGTGGGGTTACAGGGTATGCATAACAATTTTTTTTCCCACAACACCAAAATATGACATTTAACAGGTTGATGCATGCAATTTGATATCTGTAATTCAGTGTACATTGACAGTAGACCTGCATATGCCTGTGGCAAAGAAGAAATAATAGATGAATAAAGGCCATACAGCATTATCTCTCAGACCGTAGATAACTGGGCTGAGGCAGTATGGCAAGATTAGCACAAACAAATAATTCAGAAAGCACAAATCTGAAAAGAGGATGCTGTTGCCAGCTGCTGCTACTGCAGCATGCTCTATGAAGCTGTAGAGAAAAGAGGAAAGACACAGGCCCAACTGAATGAGGTGCAACAGCAGTCTTATGGGCTTTTGCAGCAGTCTTTATTGGAGGAAATGGACCTGGCTGTGATCACAATGTTGATATAAGTGAAAAGGATAATCACAGACACTGATGCAAAGTAAAATATGCTAAAGCCCTGTAAAACATTTCCTTGCCACTGCTTAATGAGGAGCTTTTCTTTTTTGCAAAATATTTGTGAGGTTAAAACTCAGAATCCATCACTGTTACATAAAGCAAATCACTTACACAGTTTATCTCATCTCATTATCACTAGCCGCTTTATCCTGTTCTGCAGGGTCACAGGCAAGCTGGAGCCTATCCCAGCTGACTACGGGTGAAAGGCGGGGTACACCCTGGACAAGTCGCCAGGTCATCACAGGGCCGACACATAGACACAGACAACCATTCACACTCACATTCATATCTACGGTCAATTTAATCACCAAAACTGCATGTCTTTGGACTGTGGGGGAAACCGGAGCACCCGGAGGAAACCCACACAGACACGGGGAGAACATGCAAACTCCGCACAGAAAGGCCCTCGCCGGCCATGGGGCTCGAACCCGGACCTTCTTGCTGTGAGGCGACAGCGCTAACCACTAGATTACCATGCCACCCTTTATACAGTTTATGGAACCAGTAAACCAAACAACACCAACAGGAATACAAGTTCTTTTCTGAGTGACAATCTCATCATGCCTTAGTGGGAAGCAGATGGCCACATAACGCTCAAGTGACATCACAGCCAGGTTGAAAGGTGCATTACGGAAACTTGTAACGGAAACAAAAACTAGAATAGCACAAGCAGCCCTGACTAACTTGAATGAAGGCAGACCAAAGATGAACAACACGGAGGTGAAGAGAAGTTGAATTGAATCATTGAGAAGCATGTGGGTAAACAGAATGTAACATGGAGTCTCTTTAAAAACAAGCTTACTCCAAAGAGTGTAGACCATGACAGTATTCAGATAGATAAAGAATATCGCCAGTAAGGTCACAATAATAATTTTAATTATTGGTCTCTCAGTCAGCACAACCTGAAATATTTGCTGCACAAACAAAATTTCATCACTGCTAACGTTAGTAACATAATATAATGCAAAATGTAATTGCATAATATTTACACATATATGTATGATAAAAGATAAAGTCTGTACAAAATAACACCACTTCCCTACAGATCAGATTTTTAAAACTGCAAACAGAGTAGACAACAATTATAAATTATGTGCATGTACAGATCTATTATGTCCTGCATAGAACCCTACTCCTTCGTGAGTTTACCTCTGAATATTAAGACCACTGTGAACTGATCTTTATAACAGGCACTTTGTGGGCCACAGGGAGAGAGAATGATATACTTTTTAGTGGAAGCAACATGTCTGACATCATCACACCTGTCTAGTATACCTGTCCATATACACATACATACAAGGATGAGTATGGAGTTATATACCTACCGGTAATGTTTTGATCTTACAGAGAAAGAAACAATGATACAAATGCAGTAACTGAGAAAAGATATTTGTTTTTTGTTTCATGGATCTATTTGCGAAAGTCAACCACAAATTACATACCTACCTGAGACTCAAAACTCTCTGAGGTCAATGCAATGTCACGATATTTTCTGCACATCGCCATTTTGGTGTGACCCAGTTCCATAATTATGCTAATTAGTTATAGCTCCAGGTGGTGTCGTGGTTAGCACTGTCGCCTTACAACAAGAAGGTACTGGGTTTAAGCCCAGCGGCCGATGAAGGCTTTTCTGTGTGGAGTTTACATGTTCTCCCCGTGTCTGCGTGGGTTTCCTCTGGATGCTCCGGTTTCCCCCACAGTCCAAAGACATGCAGGTTAGGCTAATTGGTGGCTCTAAATTGACCGTAGGTGTGAATGTGAGTGTGAATGGCTGTTTGTCTCTATGTCTCAGCCCTGCGATGACCTGGGGACTTGTCCAAGGTGTACCCTGCCTCTCGCCCATAGTCAGCTGGGATAGGCTCCAGCTTGCCTGCAACCCTGCACAGGATAAGCGGCTACAGATAATAGATGGATGGATGGAGTTATAGCTCCTTGGGTTTGGCTGTTTCTGTGGGGCCATACTGTTTGGCTCTAAGAGGTACGATATTCAGTCCCAAAACGAAGGAAAGCAACCCTCATCTCAACAGAATTATCACATCTCATCCACATGATATTGTTCTTGTGGGAAAGAGGAAAATGGCATGCACAATTAAAAGGTTTAAAATCTTTAGATGACTTTGCAGTCAGTACCTTTAAAAATACTAAGCCTAGATGCTGTTTGTCTCATCTCATTATCTCTAGCCGCTTTATCCTGTTCTACAGGGTCGCAGGCAAGCTGGAGCCTATCCCAGCTGACTACGGGCGAAAGGCGGGGTACACCCTGGACAAGTTGCCAGGTGATGCTGTTTGTATGAGTTTTAAATTAAATAAGCATAAACTTGGGTGACACAGTGGTTAGCACTGTCACCTCACAACAAGATGGTTCTTGTTTCAAGTCCAGTGGCTGACAGGGGCCTTTCTGTGTGAAGTTTGTATGTTCTCCCAGTGTCTGCATGGATTTCCTTCCGGTGCTCCGTTTTCCCCCACAGTCCAAAGACATACAGATTAGGCTAATTGGTGACTCTAAATTGACCATAGGTGTGAATGGTTGCTTGTGTCTATGTGTCAGACCTGCGATAATCTGGCAATTTGTCCAGGGTGTATCCCACCTCTCGCCCATAGTCAGCTGGGAAGGCCCCAGCTTGCTTGTGACCCTGTACAGGATAAGCGGTTACAAATAATGGATGGATAAGCATCAACTTGAAAATTTTTCAGATGAGGAAAACTGGATATTAGTGAACACATTAACTGTAAACACTTTCTATCAGCATCATTTAATTGGGTTTTCTTTAGTATTCTTGACTAAACCTTCATTATAATCTGCTATAGGTTTAATGACCACATTTATTTTTATTTTGAAATTTAATTTGTTAACTAGTCAGCAGAATATAGTCAAAACATTTGCATCAAAGACGATTAAGCTCAAACCTGTATAAATGACATGATTAGTCAAACAGGTTAACCCCCAGCATTAGGAATTCTGAGTTACAAGGTAACTGTGTATAACCATTCATGATGTATTTTCTTCATGAGTTACTGAAAACATTGAAAAGGTTTAAATATCCTTAAGCATCTGGAAAATATCCTTAGTTCAGTGTACATTGACAGTAGTCAGGCATTTACCTCTGCCAAGGCAAAAGTAGTACATGAATAAGGGCCGTACAGCATCATCTCTCAGTCCATAGATGAGTGGGCTTAGGCAGCGTGGCAAGAGCAGCACAAACACATAGTTTAGATAACGCAGGTCCATGAAGAGGCTGCTGTTGCTGCTGGCCATTGCTGCAACTCGCTCTATAATGCTAAAAAGAAAAGAAGTAAGGCACAGGCCCAGCTGAATTAGGTGCAGCAGCACGGTTTTGTGGGCTTTCACAGCAGAGTCTTTATTGGAGGAAATGGACCTGGTTGTGATCAAAATGCTGATATAAGTGAAAAGGACAATCATAGACACTGACACAAAGTAAAATACATTAAAGCCCTGATGGACTTCTACTTGCCACTGCTTTATGAAGAGCCTTTCTCTTGTACAAAATATTTGTGACGTTAAAAATTTAGGATCTTTGGCTACTACATAAAACAAGTCAATTAAAAAGTGCAACAAACCCATAAACCAAATAATTCCAATGGCAATACAAGTTCTTTTCTGAGTGGCTATTTCAGCATGTCTTAAAGGAAAGCTTATGGCCACATAACGCTCTATCGACATCAGAGCCAAGTTTAAAGGTGCATTACGAAAAGTTGTACTTGAAACAAAAACTAAAAAAGCACAAGCAGTCATGGCTAACCTGAGATAGGCCAGACCAAAAATGTATAACAAAGACGTAACAAAGAGCTGAATCAAATCATTGAAAAGCATGTGGTTGAACAGAATGTAACGTGGAGTCTCCTTAAAAACAGGCTTACTCCAAAGAGTGTAGACCATGATGGCATTCAAATAAGCAAAGAACAGAGACATTAATATAACAAAAGTAACTTTTGATATTGGTCCCTCGGTCAGTGCAACCTGGAATATTTGCTGATGTACAAGCAAAACCTCAGTTGTGCTATTATTAATAACTAACATAATATGATACAAAATAGAACAATACAATTTTTACAGATATAACTAACAGTACAGGATGAATCTCTGCAAATCACCACCACTTCCTCACAGATCAGATTTTTAAAGGTAAAAAGAAAAGAAAAGAAATGAGACAATATTTCCAAATGAAATGTTTGCATATCTGGTCCAAATATTATATCTGTTGCATCTGGTGCAGAGCTCCACTTTTGTAGCCCAGCTCTAAGGAATAATCCTAATGTGAACTGATGTTTATAACAGATAACATGCAAGCCCTAGAGAGAGAGATTGTTATCACACCCCTGAGTGTGAATAGTAGACCTCATGTATTGTAAATACTTTGCCAGCCATCATTTTGTGACTTTGCTGAAAGTTGTTGGCATTCATTCATATGCATCCAAGTCATTCTCACCACCCCTGGCCATTATCTGGGCTTTTTAGAACCACAATTCCATACATAGTGTTTCTAGTGTGTACAGTATATACATATAACAATTCCCTGAGACAGGGCAATGAGGGACAGGGAATGACAATTGAAGGTGGTCTTTTATTTTTAATCCTCACTTTTCAGTGACTAACACTTGTACATAACATGTTGCAAAACACAGCTCACTCTCTCATTAGATTAGATTAGATTAGATTAGATTAGATTAGATTAGATTCGATTAGATTCGATTCGATTCAACTTTGAAATTGCATGTCACAGGTACAAGGCAACAAAATGCAGATTGCATCTAACCAGAAGTGCATAGCAGTAAATAATATAAGTGTAATATCAAGGATGGATTACTGCACGGGCCTACCGGGCCCAGGCCCAAGGGCCAAGGGGGCCCTGACGCCCAAGCCTCCGTGCTACCATTTCAATATTGTTTTTACAACATTATGCACAGGGGTTAAATTGGGATTGGTTATGTGGGGGGGCTCTGCCTCGTACCCGCCCCTGCCCCTGCCGCCCTGCCCCAATATACTTTTTGGAAAATAACCCTCTAATTTGATAACCATATCATATTGCACAGAGATATACACCTTATCTGTGTGTTGTAGGCCTATGTGTGTCTTGTAGTGCCCCCCTACACATTATGGCAGTTTGAATGTAGATTGGTTGGCCAATGTAACAGATTGTACAGGTTGTTGTACATTGGTTTGAAGGAAATGATTAGTGGGGGGTCTGGGGGTCCTCCCCCAGAAGTTTTTTTATTATCATACATGTTATTTGCTGAATTCTGGTGCATTTTAATAAGTTGTTAGCTGACTTTACAGAGGTAGGTTGAGCAATATCATGTTAAATCTTGTCACATGCCTACAGGTGAAAAATGTGAAGGAGAAATGTTCAGTGAGAAAATCTGAAGGCTTGCACAATCTTAAACCAAAACAGTTGATTTATTTTGGAGGATAAATGTTAAATATGCCAAAACACTGTCAGTCAAATTGTCAATCAAATATATTCATGCAGTGAATGCAACCAAATACAAACAACACTATAACATTGGAAGCATTTATTATTATTATTGTTATTATTATGTATTCAATTATTTATTTGGCATGTGGTGCTTTTTGTATTGTCTAGAACATACATAAGATGAGCATATTATAGCAGCAAAATAGAAGCACAATCATTTGAATGCAGCAAAAGTTTTGCTGCATTCAAATGATTGTGCTTCTATTTTGCTGCTATAATATGCTCATCTTATGTATGTTCTAGACAATACAAAAAGCACCACATGCCAAATAAATAATTGAATACATAATAATAACAATAATAATTACACTAATAATACACTAATAATATTAACAATAAATAATAATAAATTAACATTAAATTAAATATTAACAATAAATAATAAAACACTAATAATATTAACAATACAGTGAACATAATCATTATCATATTTTTTATTATTAAAAACAAAATATCAAATAATACTGAAGAGGGGAAAAATAATACTGATCTAAATATGTTGTGTTTTTATTTTTAGACAGTACGTGTTTTGCTAAACACATACTGTCTTTATTTTTAGACAGTATGTGTTTTGCTAAACACATACTGTCTAAAAATAAAAACACAACATATTTAGATCAGTATTATTTTTTCCCCTGGAAATTGAACTCACCAAATGCACAGACAGTTCGTTCAAGCACCTCTGATGGATTAGGATCGTATGCAGGTAAAAGGGGAGACGGTGTACGGAGAAAATTATAAACAAGTCACAACGCTGAAACACAAGCCCAAAAACCCGCAAACCACGACTTCTGATTTTTTTTAAAGCGAGCTCACAAAAAAAGAAACCCCAAAGTCGCTTATAAAAAGCGGAATTGGCAACCCACGCAGTGTTCCAGAAACCAGAATCTCTGATCGCAAGTTCTGTTCTAAATAGCTTTGACAGGTCGTCTTGTTATCAGGAAAACTATGATCTATCTCATAAAAGTCATGGGTTTATTGATTAATAAAACGATATTTAATTATTCAGAACTGAAAATCGTTTGTTGCTTTTGATGTGTGCGTGATCATATGCCATCCGCTCCGAGCTTATGTGCCGGGGCTCAGCCCCGGACAGCCCCGGCCCAATTTAACCCCTGATTATGCATCCCGATATCCTATTGGGGCCCTGAAGCCATATAACACTGGTTATATTATGCAATATGTCTTAATAGGGCCCCTCCATTATATGCCACGGGCTTTGTAATTCATCCCTGATATGTGAAAGGGGCCCCTCAATCAAATAGCATGGTGTGTCATATGGGGCCCCTGAACCACAGATTGTGTATGCTATTCATCCTTGGTATCGGAAAAGGGCCCCTCAATTAGGTCATTATATGTCATATGGGGCCCTGAAACATGGGTTACAGTATGTTAGTCATCCCTGGTATCTGAAAGGGCCCCTCAATTAAATAGCATGGGGTATGATATGTCATATGTCTTAATAGGGCCCCTGAACCACAGGTTATGTTATTCACCCTTGGTATCTAAAAGGGGCCTCTCAATCAAATAACGTGGGGTATTAAATGTCACATGTACCCCTCTATCTGCTTCATTAGTGTGCAGGTCCAGGGCCAGTTCTGGAGGGGTAACAACGGGAGCGATTGCACCCGGGCCCAGTCTGGAGGGGGGCCCAGAGAAAAAGAAAAGAAAAATAAAGATTTCTCTCTGATCCTGCATTAAATGTATTGCTGAGTGCATGGCTTGCACACCATAGTCTAATTTGCCCCACCGTAGTCTAAATATGGAACGTGAAAAAATATTTCTGCCATACCAACGCAACGCATACTGATGTTTAAGTCAGTCTCTTTTGTTTGAATTACTTTTAATTGCTTCAGTATGGTAATACGTAAAAGTAATTCAGTTCTGTTTACGTCTAGGACAAAGCTAGTCTGTTAGCTTACTGAAAATAGTTAGTAGGCTATAACTGGATTTGTCAATAGAGGGCACTAGTTAGAAAACTTGACGGGCAGGTGAACATTTACAATACTAATGATTAAGTCAATGCAAGATCATGGAGCGGCGGGTATTAAGTGGAGCAGCTAAGCGCAAGTTAAAAAAACAAAGATTTGAGAGAAGCTGAGATTTTAAATCAAGTTCCTAGAATTTTACATTAAATGTAAAACAATAAATGATGAAACATTGGAGGGAAAAGAGCTAAATTTGATGAAGACAGACTGGCGGGTAACAGCAGGAGCAGTGATGTTATGCTAACAGAATTGAGGGAGGAGGAGGGCAATGAGGAGGACAATGAGCACACATATGAAGGGATAACAGGAGGACATGGTGACGAGAGACAGCCAGGTAGCAGCAGTAGCAGCAACAGCAGCAGTGTTATGCCAGCTGAAGCAGGGAAGGAGGAGAAGAACATGACAGTAGATGGGGACCAAAGGCAGGTTACCTCTGCTAGCAATGTACAGGAGTGTCAGTTACCATGTCTTAATGCAAGAGAGGAGCAAGGGGCGTCATTGTGGTTTGAGACTATTACTGACCCAGCTTGCTGGGAGGACACTCAAAGTGACAGGGCTAAAGCAGTCCTCATTGACAGAGGGGTCAAAGTGTTTCAAAACAGGAGGGTGAGTTATCCTGCCTCTGCAAGAGACAGTGGAATAGGTGGCAAGACTCGTGTTCTAACAAACGACCAGCTCAAATGCATGTTCCCAAATGGCCAAGTCATCGATAGACAGTGGCTCACGTATTCTCCGACCACAGGAAATATTTACTGTTTTGAGTCTAAATTGTTTTCGTCTAAATCGCATTCATTCATCGCTGGTTATTCCAACTGGAAACATCCAGAGCGGATTGGAGAACATGAGAGAAGTGCGGAACATATGGCCTTTATGATCATGTTGCATCGTCGGACAACAGCAGCAGCTATCGTGGACAGCGGACTGATGATGCAAATAGAGGGGGAGAGGCAGTATTGGAGAGAGGTGCTCAAGAGAGTTGTCTCCGTTATCAAGTTCTTGGGGGAGAGAGGACTTGCATTTAGGGGACAAGATGAACTACTACCCTTAGCAAAAAGAAGTTTAATCAAGTGTGCTACAAGTATACTTATTTTATACTAAAATCGAGGAAGTGTACTTGAAGGTTACTTCTTATAAACTAATTCTTGATACACTTACAACATAGTACAGGGAAGTATACTTGGTTTATACTGAACCAAGTATAAAAAAGTATAAGTAGACCTATATCAATACTAAGACTTACACTTATACATTACTTTAATACTAAAACTTATACTTGGACCTAAGTATACTTTGTAAATCTTTTTGCCACAAAATAGGAATGCTTAGCATATATCTTGCTTCAAGAGCACAATAAGGTCAACTCATTAATTGACTCAACGTTTAATTTATATATTTATACTATATGTATATATTATATTTATAATTTATATTACATTATATTTTATATATATATTATATTTATAATTTATATTACATTAGCTGAGCTATACAGCTGGTAAGTGATTAGGGAATCCAACCTGATCAGAGGGCCCCTCTCACCCCCTCCATCACTCCTTCCAACTGCTCCCATCAGGCTGGCGCTACAATGTACCACTATAAACAAAAAGTCCTTCATCCCCTCTGCAGCAGCCTTACTCAACAGCACATGATGAACATTACCAGCCAACCCAACCGTCAACATGCATGTCTTGTTTAATGTCTTATTATAATTCTGGAGATTAACACTTAGTCATTATGTGTACTGAATTGCATTATCTTCATGTACCTTACACTTCATCATACACAAAAACAGGAAAACCGAAAAAAGTTTGGCTTGACTTTATTTATTTAACTAGTCGCTTTCAAAAGGGTTTGGCAATGGTGTTATGTACAGTGTGTCAGCTGTTTCAACAAGGACACATTTTGTTTTGATCACGTCAGGCGAGACAGCATGAACAGTTTCAGTTTTTTGAACATCATATACAAAATGACTTTGTACATTTATTTGCGAATCTTTACATACAGGCCTGCCTGATTTACTAAGTACGTCAACTAAAACACAACATAGTTTGCGACATGGACAAAAAGCAGAGATTTCATGTAAACATATTTGTTTAAAATCAACCAATTCTATAATACAACAAAATGTACCATCTTTCAAGTATGCAGCACTGTTGAATCTCTTCTTTAGTCTGTCATAGGTTTTACTGTGGTACGTAACTCCATCAACCAAAAAACGGTTGTAAGACCAAAAGCAGTTACTTAGTTTCCCACACAACTTTTCAATGGCAAGCCTATATGACATTTTTATACTGGTTTCCCTTAGCAAAAAGTAGTATACTTAAAGTTCATTTTGTAAAGTATTCTGAAGTGTAAGTATAAGTATATCAAGTGTACTACAGGCCATGTACTTCAAGTGTACTAGAAAGCATACTAATTTAATACTTCTTCGGACTAAATTGGAACATTTTAAGTTTATAAAAGTATACTTCAAAGTTACTTTTAAGTTAGCAAAAGTACTCTTTAAGTACTCTCATCTATACTATATCTATACTGTAAATGTACTTGGTATATCCCTCTTGTATACTTACAGTATATAACTAGTACAATGGCAGTACATAAATAAGTGTACTTATGATATACTTCAAGTACACGATAAGGATATACCAAGTACATTGATAGTATATAAATGAATATACTTACAGTATATATCTAGTACAATGGCAGTACATAAATAAGTGTACTTATGATATACTTCAAGTACACAATAGGGATATACCAAGTGCATTGATAGTATATAAATGAGTATACTTGAAAGTATACTTTTATAAACTTAAAATGTTCCAATTTAGTCCGAAGAAGTATTAAATTAGTATGCTTTCTAGTACACTTGAAGTACATGGCCTGTAGTACACTTGATATACTTATACTTACACTTCAGAATACTTTACAAAATGAACTTTAAGTATACTACTTTTTGCTAAGGGTAGGCTCACCCCACAATGGGAATTGCTTGGGCACTTTAGAATTGTTAGCGCAGTTTGACTCGTTCTTGGCAGAGCACATCAGAAAGTTTGGGCAGAAGGGCCATGGCAGCGTCTCCTATTTATCCTCAACAGTCTGTGACGAGTTCATAGAACTCATGGAACAGAAAACAAGGCAAACTATTATGAAGGAATTACGTGATGCCAAGTATTTCTCTGTAATAGTTTACCCGACCCCTGATTTATCCCACATAGACCAGCTCACGTTCATTTTTAGATTCGTGAGTGAAACAGGCCACACAGAGGAGCGCTTTGTTGGATTTGAGCCCATCAATAGTCACAGAGGAGAAAGCTTAGCTGATTGTGTTATCTCAATGGTGCATCAACTTGGTCTAGATCTTGCAAACTGTCGTGGACAGTTGTATAATAATGCGAATAACATGAGTGGAAAATATAGCGGATTGCAAGCCCACCTAAAAAAGAAGAATCCAATGATTCACTATGTCCCATGTGCAGCCCATTCTTTAAACCTGGTCGGAGTTAACAGTATTGAGGACTGTAGTGATGCGGTTGGCAATTATTTTGATTTTTTGCAGTCTCTGTACAAATTTGCCGCTGCCTCCACGCATCGATGGGCCAAAGTATTCAGAGATTCTGACACTCGCTTAGAGCTTACCTTGAAATCCACACGCTGGGGCTGCCGAGCGGAATCAACAAAGGCATTGTGGCAAAATTACCAGCAGTTGCACAAAAGGGTAAAGCTTTTTTCCACGGATATGGATGAAAAAAGGGAGACCCGTTCAGAAGCACGTTCACTCTGTAAGCAGTTTGAGACATTGGAGATTGCGTTCATGGCCAAGTTTTGGGATACAATATTGTCACGATTCTATGCAACTAGCACTAATTTGCAGCACAGCAATGTCTCACTTGAGTGTGCTATTAGAGCGTTGGAGTCACTGCGTGATTTCGTTACTGCACAGAGGGATCGATTTGAGGAATTTGAGAGGGCCGCGTTGAGTGTGCCTGGTGTCAGTCAGGTGGACAAGCATGACATTTGTCGTCGAAAGAGACGCAAAACCTTTGCTTACGAAACAGCAGAAGATGGCATTGAGTTTGTGTGGAAACGCACATTTCAAATAGAGACTTTTAATGTTGCCATCAACAGACTCACACAGAGCCTCCGACACCGTCTGGAGGCATACAGAGACTTGTATGACTTGTTCAGTGCGCTTTTCCTCGAAAAGACTGAATCGGATGCCTCAGTGATGCAGAAGGCCAGTGTTCTGGCATCTGCCTACCCATCTGATCTGGGTGAATGTTTAGGCGACGAACTAATCCAACTGAGGTCATTCATCAAGGCTGGGGATGACACAAGCCCAAAAGGACTGCTCAGACTTATTTTGGAGTATGGGTTGAGTCTATGTTTCCGAACATATACGTTGCGCTTCGGTTATTCCTCACATTGCCTGTTACCAACTGTGAAGGAGAGCGATCATTCTCTCTTTTGGGTCGAATTAAAAACTAGAAAAGCACTCGGAGAGCGCAGACCTCCGCCAAGCAGCTCATTTCACCACATATTGAGACTTACTAGTATCCAGAATTTTGTCTGGATCCGGATCAAACTTTGATACTTTATAGAGCTCATGGAGATCCTTTTGTGTATTTTTTCACCAAACACTCTGGTCATTTGTTATGGAGTTATATGCACAAATTCCAAAAATGGGCCTATCTCGCAATGATAAAGAATCCTTTAAAAAAATCCGGGATCCAGAAGGTGATCCGGATCACCGCCAAAATTTAATGGATTGTTACTTGTGCCCAGTCACACCTCTGGAAAAATTTTCAGAGCAATCCGTTCATAGCTTTTTCCGTAATGTTGCTAAAAGACAAACCAACAAACAAACCAACGCTACCGAAAACATAACCTCCTTGGCGGAGGTAATGAATTAAGGACAAAGATGAAACAAGAACGTCTCTGCTGGCTTTCTCTGATGGCCATTGAGAGTGAGCTGACCAAGTCATTGGACTTTAATGACATTGTACATGAATTCGCGCAGCGCAGTTTGGAAGAGATGCATTTAATATGTGAATAGGAATTAGCAATTTCTTGGCTGACATAAAGTTATTCGTTTGATATACATTACCGTTACATATAGCCTACATTTCAGATCAGATATTCTGTGTGAGTTGTTTGTTCAAAAAGTGATGTTTCATGAATAAAAATGTAGTATAGTTTTTAGCGCAACCTTTGTACCGCTGCTGATTTGTGTGCAAGTTGGGTGTCGCTGCAGCGGCGTGTGTGCGTTGTTGGGGGGGCCTTTCTCGTCGTCTGGCCCAGGGGCCCACAGACTCGTAATCCGTCCCTGCTTTTGAGTTAATCCAAAAGATTTGGATGGAACTGGATGGAAGTAAACTTTCCAACAAAGCACTTGCTCTGAAAAAAGTCTCTCTCAGTGAATGGGTCAGACTGATTTCTGTTGTGTATCCACTTTTTTGTGTGTTTATTTCTCAGTGATGAGTTTATGCAGGGTTGATTACTTTTTGTTTGTAAATCCACTTTGATTTGTCAAAGTTGTCAGCTATGTAAAATGGTGTTCACAGGGTTAACCCTCATGGTAATGATTTTTTTTTTTTTTTTTATATGAAGCACTACAGCTTATTTCCCTTATTCAGTTTGTGGCATGTTTGGGTAACGTCAATAAAATACTGTTATTGTTATTTTGTATTCCCTCTTGAGGATGCACTGTTGCACTGTACTAACAGTTCACAGTATTTTTTTTCAATGTATGTTAAGTTTATACTGTATCTGCTGTGTGTTTTTATGCTGAATTTATTGTATGGCAACTGCACGGAGTCCTTCTGTTCAGGTAAAATGTGTAATCTGTAAAGTTTTAAGGATCAATACAATCAAAGTTTAATACAGAACTCTGAGTCTTTGTTTTTTTGTCAATGCAATCTCTTTTTTTAATATTTGATTTTTGTATTTGCACAGACTTAAATATAAAACTGATGTCTACAATTTGGCTGGCTTTAACAAATCAAGTTAAATTTAGAGACCTAACTTGGGTTGTAAGGACATCATAAAATTGCTTTTAAGTTACATAATACCTTTAAATAATATTAGCATTAACAAATCAAGTTAAAGTTACATTTAAAAATCAGGTATCCTGAACATGATGAAATCACTTTAACATTGCTTAATTAATTGGCATTGCAATAGCTTAAAAAAATTAAATCAACTTGATTATTTTAAATAGTCTAACATGAGTGAAATATTTTGGTTTAACAAGTAATAATTCATTGAGAAAAAGAAGGAAATTATGTTAGTCATCCACATTCTGATCATGTGGGACTGATGTACACATTAAAATCAAGTAAATCCAAAGAATTTTTTTTTTCAGTGCATTGTGCAGAGCCCAATTTTTGCAGCCTAACTCTAAGGAATGATACTTATGTGAGCTGATGTTTATAAAAGACATCATGCAGACCCAAGAGAGAGATGTTATCACACCTCTGAGTGAAAACACTTTGCGGGACATCATTTTGTGAAAATTCTTGCCATTCATTCTCTATATCCAGATCATTCTCACCACCCCTGGCCATTATCTGGGATTTTTAAAACCACAAGTACATATGTAATTGGTGTGTTCTGTATATACGTTATAGTATATATTTTGCAAGATGTTTTTGATTGTTTTTCTGTTTTTTCCCCCCGCACAGGTTAAGGGTTATTGTTTGTCTAGTTTTTTTTTTTTTCGGGGGGGGGGTAAGTCAGAGAGATAGGTAAATCTTTTTTTTTTTTGTCTCTGAATTACTAACTGCAGAGCCCTTGGGGGCATTTAATTAGACCACAAGCCACCTTTCTCTGTGTCATCATTTCTGATGTACCTGTAACATTTCTGTCTCATCATTTCATGTACCTGTAACATTAATTTATTTTTGCAAAATTCAATTTCAGATTTTATGATACAAATTTAAAATAATATTCAAATTCAGATTTTTAAATTCAAATTTCTAATGTCATGAATCTAACTCCATATTTTTGTTACCAACACATGAGTTATATACTGACTGCACCCTGCATAGGCCATCATGACAAGTACAGCATGCAATGTTTTGGAGAGATGTTAAAAACATTTGTGACCAAATTATGATTTCGGTTGACACACATAAACTACAACCATTTTTTTCAATACACCAGTCTTGGTATAGAAGCAGAATGTGTGGGAAGTTGCATGACAAATAATTTAAATGAGCAATGCTTGATGCTAACTAGCTCCTCTTGTGTAGCAAGATGCAGGATTTGTGTACAGCAGCTGGACATGTGTTCTAGAGGGCATTTGATTTGGCACATATTAGAGTACAGGATGAGTCATTAAAAATCCTTCTGTCTGTGTTAATACAGGCAATCATATTTAGCAAATTTCAATAGCCCACCTCTTCAACAAATCTGAGCCTGAGGTAATAATAAGCTTTGCATCCATTGCGGCCCTAGTTGAGTTACATTGGAGCTGGAATCAGGTGTACTAAATCGCATTGAAATATTTCATTTTAGGTGTAATGAATATAGAATATATGAAAGTTTACATTTTTGAATTAAATTATGAAAAAAATGAACTTTTCATTACAGGGAGTGCAGAATTATTAGGCAAGTTGTATTTTTGAGGATTAGTTTTATTATTGAAAAACAACTATGTTCTTGATGAACCCAAAAGACTCATAAATATCAAAGCTGAGTATTTTTGGAAGTTGGAGTAGGGCTTTCTTAGTTTTAGCTATCTTAGGAGGATATCTGTGTGTGCAGGTGACTATAACTGTGCATAATTATTAGGCAACTTAACAAAAAACAAACATGTACCCATTTCACTCATTTATTTTCACCAGGGAAACCAATATAACTCAACATTCACTAATATACATTGCTGGCATTCAAAAAAAAAAACAAATCAGTGACTAATATAGCCGCCTTTCTTTACAAGGACACTCAAAAGCCTGCCATCCATGGATTCGGTCAGTGTTTTGATCTGTTTGCGATCAACATTGCGTGCAGCAGCAACCACAGCCTCCCAGACACTGTTCAGAAATGTGTACTGTTTCCCCTCCTTGTAGATCTCACATTTGATGAGGGACCACAGGTTTTCTATGGGGTTCAGATCAGGTGAACAAGGAGGCCACATCATTAATCTTTCTTCCTTTAGACCCTTTCTGGCCAGCCATGCTGTGGAGTACTTGGATGCGTGTGATGGAGCATTGTCCTGCATGAAAATCATGTTTTTCTTGAAGGATGCTGACTTCTTCCTGTACCACTGCTTGAAGAAGGTGTCTTCCAAAAACTGACAATAGGACTGGGAGTTGAGCTTGACGCCATCCTCAACCCGAAAAGGTCCCACAAGCTCATCTTTGATGATACCAGCCCATACCAGTACCCCACCTCCACCTTGCTGGCGTCTGAGTCGGACTGGAGCTCTCTGCCCTTTGCTGATCCAGCCACGAGCCCATCCATCTGGCCCATCAAGACTCACTCTCATTTCATCTGTCCATAAGACCTTAGAAAAATCAGTCTTGTGATACTTCTTGGCCCAGTCTTGACATTTCATCTTGTGTGTCTTGTTCAGTGGTGGTCGTTTTTCAGCCTTTGTTACCTTGGCCGTGTCCCTGAGTATTGCACACCTTGTGCTTTTTGACACTCCAGTGATGTTGCAGCTCTGAAATATGGCAAAACTGGTGGCGAGTGGCATCTTGGCAGCTTCACGCTTGACTTTCCTCAGTTCACGGGCAGTTAGTTTGCGCCTTTTTTTTTCAACGCACTTCTTGCGACCCTGTTGACTATTTTGAATGAAGCGCTTGATTGTTCGATGGTCACGCTTCAAAAGCTGGGCAATTTTAAGAGTGCTCCATCCCTTTGCAATATGTGTCACTATTTTTGACTTTTCTGAGTCCGTCAAATCCCTCTTCTGACCCATTTTGCCAAAGGAAAGGAAGTTGCCTAATAATTTTGCACACCTGATATAGGGTGTTGATGTCATTAGACCACACCCCTTTTCATTACAGAGATGCACATCACCTGGTATGCTTAATTGGTAGGAGGCTTTCAAGCCTATGCAGCTTGGAGTAGGCCAACATGCATAGAGAGGGTAATGTGGTCAACATACTCATTTGCCTAATAATTCTGCACTCCCTGTATATTCAAATTTTTTAGATGTATTAGTATATATTATAAGCACAGGAACTGTGTACATATGTGATGTATATACAACCCAAAAAATGGTTGCTGTTAGGGATTACTGAAAAAACAGAAACAATTATGGCAGTCACCATCTCCAGAAAAACTATGGCGGGGAAGTCATGGCCTAATGGTTAGAGAAACAGCTTTGGGACCAAAAGGTTGCTGGTTTGATTCCCCAGACTAGCAGGATTGACTTAAGTGCCCTTGAGCAAGGCACCTAACCCCCAACCGCTCTGGCAAGAGTGGTGGTGTACCTTGTGTCTGATTAGCCAAAGAAAAACTGATGATGTGATCATCAGTTTGGGCATTGAACCTGACTAACTGAATGGCAGCTTCTCAAACATGTGTAGAAAAACCAGCCACCATATGTGTTTGTGCAAACCCTTTTGTTTGCAAAACAAGCATTGGATACTTAAGTATTTTTTTTTCATTTTGTATGATTTTGTTTAAATGACTGACAAAAAACAAAACAAAACCATGACCTGCATGGCTCTATGACCTTCCGTTCTATCGAAATGAAACCAAAATTCATCTGCCATGTTGTCAAATTTGGAGCCAGAGTTTGGATATTAAGGACTTTCTGGTGCCATCTGCAGCCAGAGTCCATGTAATGAACAGACAGAGCATGATCCAGGTACTCAGCCTGTCTCTTCCATGCAAGACCGTCAATCACTTCATTTCCAAATGTATCCATGCCTTCTTGTAATATGGTAAGATAAAATCTAACAAATTAATTCCTGGAAGATTTTTTTTTTTTTAAGTGCAGATATCAGCACAGTGAAAGTATCTGTTCAATTTGACACTGTAGATGGAAAGACAGTTGAAACAAGAAAAGTGACATGGAATGTAGACTTTATCCTTCGCCCCTTTCACATAAAAAAATCAAAACATAGTCATGTCTCAGGTAAAAACAACAAAAGAAAGATAATAAATTTTCATCTCCACTCAGTGTTCCATAACAGTAAAGTAATAGGTGCCGTATATTCCCTCTTGACTGTACTTAATGGGATGCTACTGCGAGGGAACCTCCATGAGATGTGAAAAATGTGCAAGAACATATAATGGATAATATGTTACAATTTCCAGCCAAATCGGCCAATGTTTTCTTTTCTTATTTTAAATTTGCTGCCAGTCACTTTACAGTGAGGCGGTATGAATTCAAATTATGTAGCCGTCAGTAGGTCGACTACAATTTCACTGAATCATTTACATCCAGTGTTTTTCACACATTAGCTACATGCAAATACTCATACTACTGTACTGTGTAATTCATAAAAAGCAGCATGCCATAATCCGTAGTGTGCCCGAATACTCAGTACATTTTTAATCATATATAGAGTAGTTGAATGGTACACAGAACAGTTGATCTACTACAAGCGTAGTATGCAGACTTACCAGAACATACTACAGTAATGGCCAGGTAGTAAGTAGTTATTTGATGTTAGTGCATACTGGGTATTTGAAAGAGCATCCAAATGTGAGACAAATGGCATCCAAACATCCCAGTTTACCAAAACACTCTGCCCAAGAACCCTCCAGATTTGCTCCTTTACCTCATAAAAAGCTATCAACAAAAGGCTTAATTAAACAAATGTGTTTTCAGCCGAGACTTACAAGAATACCCTACATTGTCAAAAAGTCTATTCTAAATGTAAACATAGTAACCCCATATGCTGCTTGTCTGAGATTTAAATTAAAAGAGCACAAACTTGAAAATTTTTCAGGAGAGGAAAACTGGATATTAGTGAACACATTTAGCCTATAACACTACCTATCAGCATCATTTTATTGGGTTTTCTATCATAATAAACCTTACTAAACCTTAATTATAATCTACCATATATTTAATGACCACATTTTTTTCTTTTTAAAATATTTTTTTAACTTAATTTATGTTAAGTGGTCAGCAGGATATAGTCAAACATTTGCATTAAAGACAATTAGGCCCTGTTCAAAGATGTATAAATGACATGATTTACTTAAACATTTGAAGCATTACACAGTTTTACCATTAGACATGATAAAATAGTGGTCAGTCCCCTCTGAGTGAAAATGTATAACTTGGTTTCAGCCTTATGCAAACATGCATAAGTGGTTGGAACTGTGTTTGACTCCAGCAACAAGAAATCTGAGTTACAAGGAATATATATATATTGAATATATATATTCATAATATATATTCTCCATGAGTTCCTGAAAATATTGAACAGGTTTAAATATCCTTAAACCTCTGAAAAATGTCCTTAATTCAATGTATATTGACAGCAGTCATGCGTTTGCCTCTGGCACAGCGAAAGTAGTACATGAATAAGGGTCGTACAGCATCGTCTCTCAGTCCATAGATGAGTGGACTTAGGCAACGTGGCAAGAGCAGCACAAACGCATAGTTTAGATAACGCAGGTCCATGAAGAAGCTGCTGTTGCTGCTGGCCATTGCTGCAGCTCGCTCTATAACACTGTAGAGAAAAGAAGTAAGGCACAGGCCCAGCTGAATGAGGTGCAGCAGCACGGTTTTGTGGGCTTTCACAGCAGAGTCTTTATTGGAGGAAATGGACCTGGTTGTGATCAAAATGCTAATATAAGTGAAAAGGATGATCATAGACACTGACACAAAGTAAAATACATTAAAGCCCTGATGGACATCTACTTGCCACTGCTTTATGAAGAGCCTTTCTCTTGTGCAAAATATTTGTGATGTTAAAAATTTAGGATCTGTCAGTGCACTGTAAAACAAGTCAATTATATAGTTTATGAAACCCATAAACCAAATAATTCCAATGGCAATACAAGTTCTTTTCTGAGTGGCTATTTCAGCATGTCTTAGAGGAAAGCATATGGCCACATAACGCTCTAGTGACATCAGAGCCAGGTTTAAAGGTGCATTACGAAAAGTTGTACCTGACACCAAAACTAAAAAAGCACAAGCAGCCATGACTAACCTGAGATAGGCCACACTAAAAATAAACAACAAAGACGTAACAAAGAGCTGAATCAAGTCATTGAAAAGCATGTGGTTAAACAGAATGTAGCGTGGAGTCTCTTTAAAAACAGGCTTACTCCAAAGAGTGTAGACCATGATGGAATTTAAATAGAGAAAGAACAGAGACATTAACATTATTAAACTAACTTTTGATATTCGTCCCTCAGTCAGTGCAACCTGGAATATTTGCTCATGTATAAGCAAAACCTCATTTGTGCTGTCATTAATAACTGACATAATATGAAAAAAAGAACAATGAACTATTTACAGATAACACTAACAATACAGGATTAATTTCTGCAAATCACCACCACTTCCTCACAGATCAGATTTTTAAAAGTAAAAAAAGAAATGAGAATCTGCAATGAAATGTTTGCCCATCTGATGCAGATATTACATCAGTTACCTCTGGTGCAGAGCCCCACTTTCACAGCCCAGCTCAAGGGAATGATACTGATGTGAGCTGATGTTTATAATAGACACCGTGCAAGCCCAAGAGAGATGTCATCACGCCTCTGAGTGTGAATAGTAGACCTCTCATCTCATTATCTCTAGCCGCTTTATCCTGTTCTACAGGGTCGCAGGCAAGCTGGAGCTTATCCCAGCTGACTATGGGCGAAAGGTGGGGTACACCCTGGACAAGTCGCCAGGTCATCACAGGGCTGACACATAGACACAGACAACCATTCACACTCACATTCACACCTACGGTCAATTTAGAGTCACCAGTTAACCTAACCTGCATGTCTTTGGACTGTGGGGAAAACCTGAGCACCCGGAGGAAACCCACGCGGACACGGGGAGAACATGCAAACTCCGCACAGAAAGGCCCTCGCCGGCCACGGGGCTCGAACCCGGACCTTCTTGCTGTGAGGCGACAGCGCTAACCACTACACCACCGTGCCGCCCAATAGTAGACCTCATGTATTGAAAATATTTTGTCAGCCAACACTTTTTTTGACTTTGCTGAAAGTTCTTCACATTCATTCACAGGTATCCAGGTTATTCTCACCACCCCTGGCCATTATCTGGGTTTTTTAAAAGCACAATTACGCATGTAATTAGCATTTCTTGTGTATACTGTATATACAGTATAGTATATATTTTGAAAGATGGTTTTGTTTGATTTTCTGTTTTGTTCTACATGAGGCAAGAGTTATTGACTGCATTTTGTCTAGCTTTTTGGGGGGAAAGTCAATGAGAGGTGAATCTCTTTCTCAGGCCTACAAACTGCAGAGCAATTGGGGTGGCATTTAATTAGACACAAGCCACATTTCTCTCGTCATTTCTTGTCTTAATTTCACGAAACATAACTGTGGCATTGCTGGGGTGTACCTGTGACAGTTTGCTATTGTGTATAATTCAGTTCATTCAGTTAATTTCAGTTCAAAATTCGGATTTTTAAATTGAAATTTTGAATGGCAAGTATCTAACTCCATTTTGTGATTATCCACACACATTACTTATGTACTGACTAATGTGAAGCAGTATGCATATTCGGTTTATGTAGATATCAGTAGTTTGATGGTAATATCACTGAATCATTTATGTCCAGTGTTTTCCACACATTGGCTGCTTCCAAATACTCATACTACCATACTAGGTAATACATATAAAGCAGCATGTCATAATCCGTAGTGTGTCGGAATACTCAGTACATATTTAAATAAAATATTGGTTGGTGTTGCATGGTATATCAGTATATATTCCATTCAGCTAGTATGATAACACTCATTCTCCATTGGGTAATGCGTAGTGTGTCCGAATACTCAGTACATGTTTAGCCTGATAAATAGTAGTCAAATGGTATATCCAGTAGATGATTGACTACATCCATAATATGCAGACTTAACAGGACCTACTACAATAATGTTCAGGTAGTAGGCAGTTAACTGACGTTAGTGCATACTGGTATTTGTAACAGCATGCAAACGCAAGATAACCGACATCCAAATATCCCAGTTTACCAAAACACTCTATGCCCTAGAACACTCCAGATCTGCTCCTTGATTTAAAAAAAAGGCTATTAACAAAAGACTTGACTAAATAGATGTTTTCAGACTAGACTTACCATACAAGAATACCTAACATTGTCAAACAGGCTATTGTAATTTTAAACCAAGTAATCCCATATGCTGCTTGTATGAGTTTTAAATTAAATAAGAACAGACTTGAAAAATTTTCAGGAGAGGAGCAATGGATATTGGTGAACACATTAACCCTAAACACTTTCTATCAGCATCATTTAATGAGGTTTTCTTTAGTATTCATTACTAAACGTTATGTCTAATCCACCATATATTTAATAACCACTTTTTATAACTTAATTTGTGTGAATTGGCCGTCAGAGTATAGTTAAAACATGTGCATTAAAGACTATTAGGCCCTGTTCAAACATGTACAAATAACAGGATTTAATTTTTACACAAAACATTACACAGTTTTACCATCAGACCTGATAACACATTGGTCAGTCCCCTCTGATTGAGAATATATCACTTGGTTTCAGCTTCATGCAAACATGGATAAGTGGAAGGAGCTGTGTTTTACTCCAAAAATAGGAATTCTGAGTTACAAGGTAACTGTGTATAACCATTCATAATAGATTTTCTTTATGAGTTCCTGAAAACAGTGAAAAGGTTTAAATATCCTTAAGCATCTGAAAAAATGTCCTTAGTTCAGTGTACATTGACAGTAGTAATGCGTTTGCCTCTGGCACAGCAAAAGTAGTACATGAATAAGGGTCGTACAGCATCGTCTCTCAGTCCATAGATGAGTGGACTTAGGCAGCGTGGCAAGAGCAGCACAACCACATAGTTTAGATAACGCAGCTCCCTGAAGAGGCTTCTGTTGCTGCTGGCCATTGCTGCCGCTCGCTCTATAATGCTAAAAAGAATCTTATTAATTAATATATCATGATTAATATTTAATATGAAGATTAATATTAATATGAATTAATTAATTCCATCTTATTAATTAATATATCATGATTAATAATTACTAACTGCAGAGCCCTTGGGGGCATTTAATTAGACCACAAGCCACCTTTCTCTGTATCATTTCTGATGTACCTGTAACATTTCTGTCTCATCATTTCATGTACCTGTAACATTAATTTATTTTGCAAAATTCAATTTCAGATTTTATGATACAAATTTAAAATAATATTCAAATTCAGATTTTTAAATTCAAATTTCTAATGTCATGAATCTAACTCCATATTTTTGTTACCCACACATGAGTTATATACTGACTGCACCCTGCATAGGCCATCATGACAAGTACAGAATGCAATGTTTTGGAGAGATGTTAAAAACATTTGTGACCAAATTATGATTTCGGTTGACACACATAAACTACAACCATTTTTTTCAATACACCAGTCTTGGTATAGAAGCAGAATGTGTGGGAAGTTGCATGGCAAATAATTTAAATGACCAATGCTTGATGCTAACTAGCTCCTCTTGTGTAGCAATATTCAGGATTTGTGTACAGCAGCTGGACATGTGTTCTAGAGGGCATTTGATTTGGCACATATTGGAGTACAGGATGAGTCATTAAAAATCCTTCTGTCTGTGTTAATACAGGTAATCATATTTAGCAAATTTCAATACAATAAATCGACAAGTAAACAGGCACATGTTTAGTGTCGTGGAAAAATGACAAACACCAACACCAGTCTCGTCCTTTTGCAAGAGAAAGAAGGTTTATTACAGAAACGGACAAGTGATGAGGGTTCGGCACACCCCTCCCACCGTCCCTTTCTTCTCAAATTTATTTTATTTTATTTTTTTTACATTTTTTTTTCTTCTCAAATTTATATATAGTCTTTACTAGATAAAAAGATATCTATTGCATTACATCATTGCAATTACATGCCCTGATCACGCGCCGGGAGCGTGATCAGCTCTAAGGCTGATTGGATCGTCTCTAATCACTGTCTTGTATGCACATCTGCTACGTACGTCTACTACACATGTAAGGAACATGATAAGATAAACATGTTTCGGTGCAAAATGTTCTGTCGTTTGTCCTTGAAGAGGCAATGCTCAGAGAAAAGGAAAATAACAAAACAGTATGACACTAAAATTTACTCTACAGGTTCTTATGCTGAAATGCAGTTTTCCTTTCTCCAAACATAGCACTTCTCATTTAAACCAAAAAGTTTACTCTACATTTAGTATATTTTAAATATGCATATACAGTAAATGTACACTAAATCTACCATTACAACAGTAATACAAAACTAGACCGGACAATTCCCCGGGGGAAATTGTGAGAGGATGCAGTGCGCGAAGCAATTCGGTCACGCATGTTTGCTGGCTGTGAATGTGTGACCTGCAATGATGTTTCAATGCAATGATTGTGTGTGCTTGAGACAGCAGCCGTCATGAAGAAGAGCTATTCAAGAGTATAAACAAAGTGACTACAGGCGGAAATTAGCATGTACTGCTATAACCTGGGACAGACATCTGTCCTTACCACAAGGATAATGTTTAATTTGTGCACTGTCCTTTTTAAAAATAAAATAAACTCTAAGAAGAGTGTTTGTATGTACGAACAGAAGTGTTCCTAATAAAGTGGGCGGCTAAGGTGAAGTGTCATGCCGACCGAGGCTGTTTTTTTTTTTTTTCACAAAAAAAAGAAATTCACAAAATTCTTTCACAGTGAGCGCTAGAAGGGTCTCCTGAATAGACTGATGTAATTTTTTGTCTGTAGTGTTAAAAATGAGAGACTTTTCTGTCACTTTTATAATGGGTGTCAATGAGCTAAGACACACAAGGTATGGAGTTTTGTGCTGTTTTTCATGAAGGACCAGGCCTCGAACAATGACAAATAACTCGACAACGGAAGCAGCTATTCACAAAATTCTTTCACAGTGAGTGCTAGAAGGGTCTCCTGAATAAAATGATATATTTTTTTGTCTGTAGTGTTAAAAATAATGACACTAGAGCAAGTTAAAAATGAGTGACTTTTCTGTCCCATTTATAATGGATGTCAATGAAGCCTCTCGGCTGCACTCTTCTCAGTTTGAGGCTTCTCATTCAAAAACTGTAAATCCTATCGTTTAATTATTCACATTTTGTGAATCAGGACAAGTTTTCCTACTATTTTTGAGAAAATCATGTCTGTAGAGTGAAATTTGTGGCTGAAAACACAGTTTAAGCGAGAAAGTTTGACCTTTTTTTTCAAGCTGTCTACACTCTGACTTAACGAGATGCACTGGTGTGTAATGCAATAGACACCCATTCAAAAGCCGGATTTTCTCCCGGAACCCACATGGCGTTTGAGCCAGGACTGATCCGAAAGTGTAGAACCTAGCAGAAAAGTTGAATGCCAGATCCACAGAGGAGAAGTTTTCCTACGTTTTAGAGTTTGAATCACGTCTCTAGGTGAAAGCATACCAGAGCAGCGGACGTTTGAAAAACGTTGAAAAAGTGCTTTTTTTTCAATTAATTCCATAGAAATGAATGGGGGTTTTTTCGACGATTTTTTCGCGACTACGTTGCGAAAAAATCGTATTCTGTAGAGAAAAGTAATAGCATAGCGAGTCCGATCGAGCCGCACGTTTTGATATATTGTTTGTCTGTGTGCGACATATGGTTATTGAGTTAATCGAAATTTGCGTAGGAGGAAGAAGAATACGTAGGAAGAAGAAGAAGAAACACGTAGAAGAACAATAGTTGCAGTGCTTTGCACTGCAACCTATGGGCTCCCCTAGGGGAGCCCATAGGTTGCTGTGCTGCAGCACTGCATCCTAATAACCTGCAATTATTTTTTTTCGTGGTCCGGTTTCCATCAAATCCTGCGCTCTGATTGGCTGGTGAGCGGATCCGTTACGGACCCAACAAACACAGTAGCATTTTTTGTCAACATTTATTTTCACATTTCTCAGGAGAATAGCATTAATTTTACATCATGGATAGCGATGACAGTCTTCACAGCGAAAGCGAGTTTCACTAACCTGAGGAAGAAGAAATAAAAGAAAACATTTCAGGAGAAAGCTAAAAACCTGTAACTTGCTAATGCCAAGCAAAAACATGGCTGAATCCTGAAATGACTCAATTTTGTATAAATAGGGGACTACATAGGCGGCAAAATGTAGTTTTTTTCCTGCCATGGAAGTGCACTTGTATACCGAGGAGGAAGCCATTTGCATTACAGCCATGAATGAGGATTCAAAATGGTGCCTCGGCTTGGTTTTCCCTTTCGGGTGCCCTCATTTTCTGTTAGAATTTGGTAAAGAAAAAAATAAATATATTATTTACCGGCGGCACGGTGGTGTAGTGGTTAGCACTGTTGCCTCACAGCAGGAAGGTCCGGGTTCGAGCCCTGTGGCCGATGAGGGCCTTTCTGTGCAGAGTTTGCATGTCCTCCCCGTGTCCACGTGGGTTTCCTCCGGGTGCTCCGGTTTCCCTCACAGTCCAAAGACATGCAGGTTAGGTTAACTGGTGACTCTAAATTGACCGTAGGTGTGAATGTGAGTGTGAATGGTTGTCTGTGTCAGCCCTGTGATGACCTGGCGATTTGTCCAGGGTGTACCCCGCCTTTCGCCCGTAGTCAGCTGGAATAGGCTCCAGCTTGCCTGCGACCCTGTAGAACAGGATAAAGCGGCTAGAGATAATGAGATGAGGTCAGTCCATATGGTGAAATACCGTGACCTCGGCCTTAAATACTGACCTCGGCCCAGAGGGCCTCGGTCAGTACTTTCAAGACCTCGGTCACAGTATTTCATGATACGGACCTCCCAGCTGGTAAATAACATTATCTATCTATCGATCTATCGATCGATCGATCGCAAAAATGCAAGCCATAACAAAACATGCATTCTTTCCTACCAAAATGGGCCTGATTCTAATCTTTTTGCGTAGACTGAATATAAAGTAAACTAACCGTGCAAAGAAAAATCATTCATTCACTCTTTATCCATGTAAACAAAGTAATAAAATAGCAAGAAGATTGTATCTGTCTGACATATATCACAGTATAAGGTTCTTTGAGAAGGATACAAGTATATTCACTGGTGCTGGCTTCACAGATGGCCGAGAACAGGATACAGTATTGCTTTCAGTGCTAAATACCCTCTCAGAGTGTGCAGTGGTGGCAGAGATGTACAGATTTTTGGTGGCACAGAAAATTTTGCAGCAGCCACCACAGTGAAATTTTAGCTCACCATATGAAAATATGGAAATTTGTTCCCCTCCATATTAAAAACATGTCATGTTTTTGTGATGTATGTAGGTGACAGATATACAAAGCAGTTATAAAAGCAGTAGAGAGTTAATTGCAACAAAGCTGTCAGAAAAATCCAAATCGGTAATCAAAGGCAGAGTCATTAAACAGGCAATGGTCAGGCAAGGGATAAACAGGGTATCAAAGGCAAAGATGATGAGCAGTAATCAAAGTACAAACTGGGTCAGTAACCAAATAATCTGCACAAATCATAAAGGATTTCAAGCAAGGAAACCCTGAGCATTAATTTGCATTGTCTTAAAGAACTGAGATTACTTTAAATAGCAGCAATAAAAAGAATATAAACAAAATACAAGATAAAGTAAGTGGAGGAATTGCAGTGTAGGGAGATATTGCACAATTGTAATAGGTGTATTTACATTCTTATGTGTAAAGTGATCAAGTAAGTAAAATGAAATGTAAGCAGATATTGCACAGATTGTAATAATTGTATTTACAGGCCTGAATGTCAAGTGATCAGTGCGTTAGCAGCAACTTGGGGGTGTGTGTGTGTGTGTGGGGGGGGGGAGGTAATGGAGGCTACAGCTCTGAGGAAGAAACTGTTCCTCAATCTATTTGTGTGTGTTCTGATAGTCCTGTATCTTTTGCCCAATGGGAGGGAACAAACAGTTTATGACCTGGGTGTGTTGAGTCCTTGATAATGTTGTTAGCTCGCTTACATAAACAGTTAGCATAACATTTGTCAAGATTTGGTAGCTTAGTTCCCACAATCCTCTGTGCAGTCTTAACTATCCAGTCCAAAACGCTCTGATTCTCTGCAGTATAGCTGGTGTACCAAACTGTGACACAATAGCAGATAAGGCTCTCTACTGTGCTCCTGTAGAAGTTCACTCAGAACTGACAAGGGAGTTTGGCTTTTTTAAGCTTTCTCAAGATGAAAAGGTGGCTGCATAACGGGTGGACATGGGCCAGGTGTATGAATGAATGAATGAACCCTTTATTGTCACTAGTCAGTGCCAGCGAAATGAACCATCAACCCGTCCTTACATATACACATACATACAATTGACAGAGAGGGAGTAGACAGGACAGGAAGACAGGGATGAAAAGAAAAAAATATGGAGAACATGAGGAGAGGGGAGGAGAAAAAAGCAACCCCCACACTATGCTCCTGTGGGGAGTACAGTGTGGGAACATTAAAAAAAAAAACACCTCAGCACATAAGCACAAATAACACAGTACACTTAACAACATGAAAACTCGGGACTTGAGGGGGGAGAGGGTGGGGGCGATCGGGGGGGTAAGGGGGGAGGGGCAGAGGTAGGGGGAATGCAGTGCAAGCAAGCAGCCAGTTCCTGCAGCCACAATGGCGCTGGTCGCGCACCCTCTTGTCACACCGGGGGTAAAAAGCAGTGACCGTGGAGAGTGGGGGAAGGAATGCAAGACCATCTCACTGCAGTGATCTTCAGGGGGAGTTGTTGTTCCAGCAACGGCCCTGGCCAGTGCTGTCTGAGGGAGCCGAAAGCAGATAAGATTGGGATTGTTTGGTCTTGGGGCGAGTAGATGCATTCTTTTACACGACTACTGTTTGTCCATTCTGGTCTCCGAATCGATCCATTTTCCTTTGCAAAGCCAAAAGCTTCTCCATGATGTTATCCATGTTGCGGTTCAAGTTCTGAATAGCCACAGTCTGAGTGCCGACAGCTTTGCCCACCACTTCAATCATGTCGGGCAGCTTTATGGGGCTTTGGACAGCTGTCACCGTTTTCTGATTTCCTCAATAAACCAGGGCAATGCCTAATCCAATCAGCAAAAGTCCTGTGATCATGGTTCCGAATAGGTAGATGTCTTCAATGTCCTCCACAGAAAGAACCACCAGGCACACGATCCGCCACCTCTCCCACGCATCCATCGTGTAGCCAGCTGCAAACGTTCCGGCAGGACAGGCCAGTTCCCCCGAACCCAGGCTTCTCATCGAGAAAATTGTGTCAATTGCGTGAAGAGACCATGTAGCAGTTCATAGGGATGGAGCACAGAAAAGACGGCAGGCCAGAATTAAGTTCCACAAGAAAATCTCTTTATTTAGTACTTTTCAGTAACTATATTCACTCTCTCAGCCACACACACACACACGAGTCATCAGGTCAGGGAGAGAGCTTCCTTCCTCTGCTCTCTCTCTCTCCTTATATAGGGGGTGGTCACTGGGGAAGACACACAAACACAGATTAACCAACATCAGGTGCAGTGATTCTGTCACTTACCTTCCCTGACCCCGCCCTCTGGTCACAGACCGACGCTTGACCACGCCCCTGCTGCCACATACCCCCACCACCCGACTGAGTCCGGGCAGCCATCCGACCTGAAGCCGACACCCCCCCTTGACGGGAGAGGAAGTCCGCCATGACCATCTGCGCCCCCGGCCTGTGGACCACCTTGAAAGTAAAGGGCTGGAGTGCCAGATACCAACGGGTGATCCATGCGTTGGCATCCTTCATGCGGTGGAGCCACTGGAGGGGCGCGTGGTCTGAACAGAGGGTGAAAGAGCGCCCCAGGAGGTAGTAGCAGAGAGCAAGGACCGCCCACTTGATCGCCAGGCACTCCTTTTCGATGGTGCTGTAGCACCCCTCATGCACCAACAGCTTCCTGCTTATGTACAGGACGGGGCGGTCCTCCCCCTCCACCTCCTGGGACAGAACGGCCCCCAGCCCTCTGTCCAACACGTCTGTCTGCAACGAAAAGGGGAGAGAAAAGTCAGGGGCGTGTAACACTGGCCCCCTGCACAGTGCAGCCTTCACCTCAGAGAAAGCCCGCTGGCATTGCTCCGTCCACTGGACCGGATCTGGTGCCCCCTTTTTAGTCAGATCAGTCAGTGGGCTGGTGACGTCCGAATAATTAGGTATAAACCTACGATAGTATCCAGCCAGCCCCCGGAACTGTCTCACCCCCTTTTTGGTCTTGGGCCTCGGGCAGGCCGCAATTGCTGCTGTCTTGTTAATTTGGGGATGCACCTGCCCATTGCCCAAGTGGAAGCCCAGATACTGTACTTCCACCCACCCAATCGCACACTTCTTCGGGTTGGCTGTGAGACCCACCCGCCTCAGTGACCTAAGGACGGCCCTCAGGTGTTGTAGGTGCCGTGGCCAGTCATTACTATAAATAATGATATCTATTTATTTCGATTACGTTCATTATGTCTTTATATAAAGAAAAAAAACTAACTATAAATAATGATATCATCTAGGTATGTGGCTGCATAGGTGGCGTGGGGGCGGAAGACCCTATCCATCAGTTGCTGGAACATAGCAGGCGCCCCAAACAGCCCAAAAGGAAGTGTGACAAACTGGTGTAAGCCGAACGGTGTGGAAAAGGCCGTTTTTTCTCGGGATAATGGAGTTAAGGGTATCTGCCAATGACCCTTTGTCAAATCCAGTGTCGAGTAAAAGCGAGCCGTGCCTAGTCGATCGAGCAACTCATCAATACGAGGCATTGGGTATGCGTCGAATTTAGACACCGCGTTGATTTTTCTATAGTCTACACAGAACCGGACCGACCCGTCGGTCTTGGGTACCAAGACCACCGGGCTGCTCCAGTCACTGTGGGACTCCTCGACGATGCCCATTTCAAGCATGGCCTCGAGTTCTTCCCGAACCACTTTTTTCTTGTGTTCAGGTAGCCTGTAAGGTCGGCTGCGCACTACCACCCCCGGGGCGTCTCAATGTGGTGCTCTATGAGGTCGGTGCAGCCGGGCAGGGGCGAGAACACGTCCGAAAACTTGGTCTGCAACTGGGCGACCTCCGCGAGTTGGGTCAGGGAGAGGTGGTCTCCACAGGGGACCGGAGAGGTACGCGATGCCAATGTTCCCTTTTGAACCTCCGGCCCCAGCTCCGCCTTTTCCGGAACCACCGACACCAATGCCACGGGGACTCAAATCAAAATCAAATCAAGTTTATTTGTATAGCGCTTTTAACAATAAACATTGTCGCAAAGCAGCTTTACAGCATTTGAACGACTTAAAACATGAGCTAATTTTATCCCTAATCTATCCCCAATGAGCAAGCCTGTGGCGACGGTGGCAAGGAAAAACTCCCTCAGACGACATGAGGAAGAAACCTCGAGAGGTACCAGACTCAAAAGGGAACCCATCCTCATTTGGGCAACAACAGACAGCCTGACTATAATATTAACAGTTTTAACAGGTATAACCCTCAACTGTCCTCATGGGGCCGTCCTTCACAGGAGCGGTGCGATAAAACTCCGACCAGACACAGGGCACCAGGATCAAGCAGGTCTGAGGGGCAGAAGAGGCCAGCATCTCAATCCCAGGATCAACATGTAACTCAGAGGGACAGATTGGGGGGGGGAGAGAGAGAGAAAGAAAACACGTTGTTAGGTATGCCCTAAAAATGACAAGTATTAAATCTGTGTGGTAGGCTCGCAGAGACGAGAGTCTTTACATCAGGCATAACACACAACAATGGCATGTTAATATGGTAAAATATATCATGACCTGCTCTGGCTGGATGCTTGATTGGGTGATGGGAGCACACTCCTCAGCAATGATGAGATGCAGATGGGACCCTTAGGGCTAGCCAAGACAATTCAGTTACATTTCACCGGGTCTGGGACATGTGACAGAATGTCTGATGGCCGATTCCCTGCAGGCTACGATAGACAGTCGAGGTCTCCACCCTCTCCACCAAAAGATTTCTTGTTGACTCCATGTAACTCAGAGGGACAGATTTGGGGTGGGGGGGGAGGGAAAGAAAACACAGGTTGTTAGGTATGCCCAATGTCACCTGAATAAGTAGGAACAGTATACATATTGCACCGAGTACAAGCAGGGACTCCGGCAACTAACTATGACAGCATAACTAAAAGGAGAGAGCCAGAAGGTAACACAGGCATGAGGGAGCCCCGGGACATAAAGCAGCCAGCCACTACACCGTCAACAAACTCGAGTGAGCAAGCGAGTGGGGACTGACAGCATCCATACATCCCAGTTTACCAAAACACTCTGTCTGAGGACCCTCCAGATCTACTCCTTTACCTCATAAACACCATTAACAAAAGGCTTGACTAAACAGATATGTTTTCAGCCTAGACTTAAATGCTGAGACTGTGTCTGATTCCCGAACATTACTTGGAAGGCTGTTCCATAACAGTGGGGCTTTGTAAGAAAAGGCTCTGCCCCCTGATGTAGCCTTCACTATACGAGGTACCAGCAGATAGCCTGCACCTTTTGATCTAAGTAGGCGTGGCGGGTCATAGAGGAGCAGAAGTTCACTCAGGTACTGTGGTGCGAGACCATTTAGTGCTTTAAAGGTCAATAGTAGTATTTTATAATCAATACGAAATTTGATTGGGAGCCAATGCAGTGTGGATAAGACAGGTGTGATGTGGTCATATTTTCTAGTTCTAGTAAGGACTCCTGCTGCTGCATTTTGAACTAACTGGAGCTTGTTTATGCACTTATTGGAACATCCAGACAGTAAGGCATTACAATAATCCAACCTGGAGGTAACGAAAGCATGGACTAGTTTTTCTGCATCATGCAATGACATTAAATTTCTTATCTTTGCAATATTTCTGAGATGAAAGAAAGCTATCCGGGTGATGTTATCAATGTGAGTTTCGAATGAAAGACTGGGGTCAATAATCACTCCGAGGTCTTTTACTGCTGCACGTGAAGAAACAGAAAGGCCATCCAGAGTTACTGTGTAATCAGAAAACTTACTTCTAGCTGTATGTGATCCTAGTACAAGTACTTCAGTCTTGTCAGAGTTAAGCAGAAGGAAATTAATAAGCATCCAGTGTCTAATGTCCTTAACACATTCCTCAATTCTATTAATGGACCTCCTCGTTCCAGAGTTTGAGCAGATTGAGGTGGTAAACCTGTAGCGCCTCACCTCGTAGTCGACATCCCCGATTCACCGTGTGACCTCAAAGGGTCCTTGCCACTTGGCGATTAATTTGGAGCTCGATGTGGGCAACAGTACGAGAACTTTATCTCCCGGTGCGAACTCCCTAAGGTGCGTACCCCTGTCGTACAGGCGGGTTTGCCATTCTTGGGCCTGCCGCAAATTCTCCTGGGTTAGGTGTGTGAGTGTGTGGAGTTTCGCACGCAGGTCCATAACGTATTGAATTTGATTTTTACTGGGCGTAGGTCCCTCCTCCCAATTTTCTCGTAGCACATCTAGAATGCCGCGCGGCTTACACCCATGTAACAATTCGAATGGGGAGAACCCCGTGGAGGCTTGGGGGACCTCTCGCACTGCAAATAACAAGGGTTCGAGCCATTTATCCCAATTACGTGCGTCCTCACTTACAAATTTTTTAATTATATTTTTGAGGGTGCGATTAAACTGTTCAACTAAGCCGTCCGTTTGTGGGTGATAAACGTTGGTGCGGATCGGCTTAATACCTAATAACCCATACAGTTCGTTCAGTGTACATGACATAAACAAGGAGCTTTGGTCAGTCAGAATCTCTTTCGGAATTCCAACTCGGGAGATGACGTGGAAGAGCGCTGCTGAGATATTGCGAAGAGGCACTGCTTCCGGGTATCGCGTTGCATAGTCCACCAGAACTAAAATAAAGCAGTACCCTCGTGTTGACCGATCCAATGGCCCGACGAGATCCATCCCAATTCTTTTGAACGGGGTCTTGATTAATGGGAAAGGGCACAAAGGCGCTTTTGGAATGGCCGCCGGATTTACTAACTGGCATTCGTGGCATGCCGTACACCACCTACGGACATCGCCGTGAATCCCTGGACAATAGAACCAGGCCATTAGTCGGGCTAGTGTCTTATCCTGCCCTAAGTGTCCAGCCATGGGATTAAAGTGAGCTGCCTGGAATACCAATTCCCGGCGGCTCTTTGGAAGCAAAAGCTGCGTGACTTGCTCTTTAGTCTGAGTGTCCTGCGTCACTCAGTATAACCTATCCTTCATAATAGAAAAATAGGGGAACGACGGGGTGGCATTTGGCTGGTGCGTTTGACTATTGATTACTCTCACTTGGTCAAACGCATGCCGCAGAGACTCGTCTCGTGATTGCTCTAACGGGAAATCCCCAAGGGATTCCCCGAGAGAGGGAGGAGCAGCCTGCTGCTCCTCACTCTGACGAGGAGATGACGTAGACGGCTCTGTGACAGCTGCTCCCGCCAAAGCGACACCGGGACCTCCCCTTGCTGAATTACAGCAGGACCCACTCTTCACTAGATGGCTCATTAACTCCCCGAATCCTGGCCAATCAGTCCCCAAAATTATAGAGTGGGTGAGGCGAGGATTAACCGCCGCCTTTACTCTAAATTTTTCCCCTCGGAAAAGAATGTGGACTGACACTAAAGGGTAGCTGTGAACATCCCCATGCACACACAACACCTTCACCCCCTGTGCTCCCCCCAATGCTTCATCTTGCACCAGGCTTTGGTGAATTGAGGTCTGATTACAGCCAGAGTCCACCAAAGCCTGATATGTATCCCCTTGGATACTCACCGGTATGCGATACGCTCCGGCCCGATCAAGGGCGGCTCCTGGTGCGTCGGGGATCCGAACCACCGTGCCCACTTCCATTGCCGAGCACTGCTGTTAGGGTGGCCCGGCTCTCTGCAGCACCAGCAAACCGGCCCGGGCTTCCTCTCTGCACCGGCGCTCTGGGGCTCACTCACCTGGGGGGGGGGAGAGACAGACACAGAAGGGAAAAATGGGAGGGCACCACGGGTGTGACGGGGTGGCTGGGGTGGGGCCGGCCCCCGTCTCCACAGTGGGGGAACGGGGCGAGGACGAGACACAGGAGGAGAGAGGGGGAGAGAGAGAGAGAGAGAGAGAAGAGGGAAGAAGAGGATGTCCGATGTCCGCTGTCCTGCCGTCGGAACAGCCGCCAAATGGTCCTCCGCCAACTCGATGGCCTGATCCAGCAATGCCGGGCGGTGGCACTGGACCCACTCCGCGGTTCCCTCTGGTAGGCGGGCGATGAACTGCTGCAGTACCACCTGATCGATGAGCCCCTCGGCGTCGTGGTTGTCGGCCCTCAACCACCGCCAGCAGGCGTCCCGGAGCTGCTGGCCAAACGCGAACGGCTGGCCAACTTCCTCCAGACGCAGAGTGCGGAAGCGCTGTCGCTGTTGTTCAGGTGTGCGCCTCACCCGCTGGAGGACGGCCCAGCAAAGGTCCGCATAGACCAGCCGGTGATCGGCGGGGAGCTGTAGCGCGGCCAGCTGCTCCTCGCCCGTTAGAAGGGGGAGGAGGCGCGCCGCGCTCTGTTCCACCGGCCAGCCCGAGGCCTCTGCTGCCTGCTCAAAGAACATGAGGAAGGCCTTGGGGTCATCATGCGGGCCCATCTTAGTGAGGGTGAGGGGAGAAGAGCCCGCGGCGGTGGAGGTGGTGGACCCCGCCGACGCAAGGAGGTGCTGGAACGCCTGTCGGTCTTCCTGCTACGCCAGCACCAGGGCCTCGAACCAGTCCTCCTGCTCCTTTCGGAGGGTGACTAGCGCCTGGTGCTGGCTCTGCTGGGCCGTGGCGAGGGCGTGGACCAGGTCCGCGAAGGGGGAGGACTCCATGGGGCTGTTCTTCCTGTGCTCAAATTCCTGGGTTTCGGCACCACTGTAGCAGTTCGTAGGGGTGGAGCACAGAAAAGATGGCAGGCCAGAATTAAGTTCCACAAGAAAATCTCTTTATTTAGTACTTTTCAGTAACTATATTCACTCTCTCAGCCACACACACACATGAGACCTCAGGTCATGGAGAGAGCTTCCTTCCTCTGCTCTCTCTCTCCTTACATAGAGAGCGTGCACATGACGTCACGAGGTCATGTGATATTCGTTATCCGCCATTTTGGACGGCAAGGCCGCGCATAGAACTTAGACTAACCCGTTCTAATTATCAAGTGTGTGGGAGTAGATCTTTCAAGAATGGTTATATCTTGTTCAGCATTTTGTGTAATCTTCTAATTCAATACTCCTAGTACATCTGTTAAGTTGATTTTCGGATTGAATGATAGCTGCATACTTAGAAACTAGACAATCTCTAACGTTTAAAATGGCTATGCCTAGCCCTACTATCCTGGCCTAGTCTATGACAATGTTTTATCTTTTTGGCTCATATATGCCTTTGAAAGGCCAATCCATAGTAGGGATGGCGAAAACTAAAAAAAATCTTGACTGACCACCGAGCCTCATTAGCCGGTTAAAGTCGGTTAACCTATGAGTTTAAACAGGGATGCAAACGGTGGATGCCGTTTCACGGCTGAAACGCGCAGACCCGATTTTTTTCTTTGGGGGCGTTGGAGTGTCTGAATAATTTCATCAGAGTAAATTCTGTATTAAAATTACTAAATAAGCAAATGCCTTACAGTCCATGAAAAATAGGAAGTATGAGAAGAAAACTGCCCACGTTTTCGTGGAAGCTGCGCAGATTTACTGTTTTTCAGACAAAAACATACATATTTACAACCCTGTCATTATTTGGAACCGAGTTTAAATTTCAAACATTCTTAAGATAAAACGTCCTGCATAGTCTCTTTATGATAAACGTCTTAATGCCACTTACCCGTGAGGTTATCAAGTAGACTTCCTTCTTCGGGAACTTCCAGAGGTATAGTTGAGATACCCATCCTGCAACAAAATATTTATAAGCTTCCAAGCTCTTGTAAGCTTTGAGGGCTTTGCCAGTGTAACACGATTCACGATTAACAAGAAAATTGTAAATGTCGTGGTAGGCCAGATCGGGCAAATCGCCGGCACCGCAGCTCCGAATTTCCCTGAACAAGGATTGAGGCAAGTTGTACGGATCTGCAATCCCCAACCTGGAACACTTTTCCACGTAACACTGCCTCAGGTCACCTTCAAGATGCTGAACAAACTTAGACAAGTAATCGCGCGATGTAGATGGGGTATTTTCCGAATTTTCTTGGGGATTACTCCCTGGATCCATTATGCTCACACAAGGTAAACTATCCTGATGCTGTCCAATATGCCGGAGTGGGCGGAGTACACACGTGCGGGTCACATGACTGCACATCCTCTATAGGGGGTGGTCACTGGGAAAGACACAAACACAGATTAACCAACATCAGGTACAGTGATTATGCCACTTACCTTCCCTGACCCCGCCCTCCGGTCACAGACCGATGCTTGACCACGCCCCCCCGCCACAGACCAGTTTATCAATTCCATGATTTTTAGTTTGGAGAGCAGTGTGGAGAGAGTCTCTCAAAAGTATAGACAATAGACAGATGAGACAGAGAAGCAAAAGCAGGGAAGATAAGGGAGAGGAGAGGCAGAGAAATGCGATCGCCTTCTGCAAGAGCATGGAGAAAAACGGGATCAATTCTAGTTCGGGGGATGATGAGCACGTAACAGGGCTTGCCCCGATGCTTGCAGTGGTAGTCATAAACACACAGAAAACAGGTGTAAGGTGCAAAGCAGATGGGGTTTAATTAATTTTTTTCCCCTTTTGTGAGGTGGTGCCGTGAGCTTGGAAGTAGGGTTGCAGGCAGGGTGGAGGGTCCCAGAGGAGTGAATACAGAGCTGAAACTTCCTATGGCCTGAAAGCAGCCTTTCTTCCCCTTGCACCGAGAGAGTGCATTGTCTGAGCTGGTGTCTGGCATGGAAGAAACACACAGGAAATTAGCACAAGCATTCAGGATGACAACTAACTCACTATACCATATGCAGCCCTTATCTGTTGTGAGCTCAGGAAGGGTGAATCCATGCACTGTAATTAATGCCTGCTGGCCATGCTGTATTAGGCCACTCCTCCTCTTATGTGTTTATGCGGTGCTATCTTCAACTGGTGGTGCTGAACTGTCACTACTCATGTTTGGTGCTGTGAGAGGGGCACTGTCCTTTCAGGACATTGGCACAGCAGGGAGCACCTGCAGAGAATAAGTCAGTTGTTGGCCTACCATCATTACAGGAGCCATTCATGATTCCATTCCATCTTGAATAGAGCCACATTTCCAGCTAAAAACAAATAGCCCCGGAGCATGATGCTCCTACCACTATGTTTCACCTATCCACAACCTGCTCCTGGATATTTAAATTTCAACTGATCTAATTAATTAGGGGACTAAGGCCAAGTCCTCAGGAACCCACAGCCCACCTCTTCAACAAATCTGAGCCAGAGGTAATAATAAGCTTTGCATCCATTGCTGACCTGGTTGAGTTATGTTGGAGCTGGAATCAGGTGTACTAAATCACATTGACACTTGGATGTTCTATGTTCATTGACTATGATGATCATGCACATACATATGTAGATGAAAATGCATCAAATATTGAAATCTGACCACTTCAGGAAGTGAATTCAAGTTCACACAAACACACAAATATGTTCTACAACCCCGATTCCAAAAAAGTTGGGACAAAGTACAAATTGTAAATAAAAACGGAATGCAATGATGTGGAAGTTTCAAAATTCCATATTTTATTCAGAATAGAACATAGATGACATATCAAATGTTTAAACTGAGAAAATGTATCATTTAAAGAGAAAAATTAGGTGATTTTAAATTTCATGACAACAACACATCTCAAAAAAGTTGGGACCAGGCCATGTTTACCACTGTGAGACATCCCCTTTTCGCTTTACAACAGTCTGTAAACATCTGGGGACTGAGGAGACAAGTTGCTCAAGTTTAGGGATAGGAATGTTAACCCATTCTTGTCTAATGTAGGATTCTAGTTGCTCAACTGTCTTAGGTCTTTTTTGTCATATCTTCCTTTTTATGATGCGCCAAATGTTTTCTATGGGTGAAAGATCTGGACTGCAGGCTGGCCAGTTCAGTACCCGGACCCTTCTTCTACGCAGCCATGATGCTGTTATTGATGCAGTATGTGGTTTGGCATTGTCATGTTGGAAAATGCAAGGTCTTCCCTGAAAGAGACGTCGTCTGGATGGGAACATATGTTGCTCTAGAACCTGGATATACCTTTCAGCATTAATGGTGTCTTTCCAGATGTGTAAGCTGCCCATGCCATATGCACTAATGCAACCCCATACCATCAGAGGTGCAGGCTTCTGAACTGAGTGCTAATAACAACTTGGGTCGTCCTTCTCCTCTTTAGTCCGAATGACACGACGGCCCTGATTTCCATAAAGAACTTCAAATTTTGATTCGTCTGACCACAGAACAGTTTTCCACTTTGCCACAGTCCATTTTAAATGAGCGTTGGCCCAGAGAAGACATCTGCGCTTCTGGATCATGTTTAAATACGGCTTCTTTGAACTATAGAGTTTTAGCTGGCAACGGCGGATGACACAGTGAATTGTGTTCACAGATAATGTTCTCTGGAAATATTCCTGAGCCCATTTTGTGATTTCCAATACTGAAGCATACCTGTATGTGATGCAGTGCCGTCTAAGGGCCCGAAGATCACAGGCACCTGGTATGGTTTTCCGGCCTTGACCCTTACGCACAGAGATTCTTCCAGATTCTCTGAATCTTTTGATGATATTATGCACTGTAGATGATGATATGTTCAAACTCTTTGCAATTTTACACTGTCAAACTCCTTTCTGATATTGCTCCACTATTTGTCGGCGCAGAATTAGGGGGATTGGTGATACTCTTCCCATCTTTACTTCTGAGAGCCGCTGCTACTCCAAGATGCTCTTTTTATACCCAGTCATGTTAATGACCTATTGCCAATTGACCTAATGAGTTGCAATTTGGTCCTCCAGCTGTTCCTTTTTTGTACCTTTAACTTTTCCAGCCTCTTATTGCCCCTGTACCAACTTTTTTGAGATGTGTAGCTGTGATGTATATACAACCCAAAAAATGGTTGCTGTTAGGGATTACTGAAAAAACAGAAACAATTATGACAGTCACTATCTCCAGAAAAACTATGGCAGCTTCTCAAACGTGTAGAAAAACCAGCCACGATACGTGTGTTTGTGTAAACCCTTTTGTTTGCAAAACAAGCATTGGATACTTAAGTTTTTTTTTTTCATTTTGTATGATTGTTTAAATGACTGACAAAAAAAAAAACATGACCTGCATGGCTCTATGACCTTCCGTTCTATCGAAATGAAACCAAAATTTATTTGCCATGTTGTCAAATTTGGAGCCAGAGTTTGGATATTAAGGACTTTCTGGTGCTATCTGCAGCTAGAGTCCATGTAATGAACAGACAGAGCATGATCCAGGTACTCAGCCTGTCTCTTCCAGGCAAGACTGTCAATCACTTAATTTCCAAGTGTATCCATGCCTTCTTGCAATATGGTAAGATAAAATCTAACAAACTAATTCCTGGAGGAAAATATTTTTTTTTAAAAAGTGCAGATATCAGCACAGTGAAAGTATCTGTTCAATTTGACACTGTAGATGGAAAGACAGTTGAAACAAGAAAAGTGACATGGAACATAGACTTTTTTGTCCTTCGCCCCTTTCACATAAAAAAATCAAAACATAGTCATGTCTCAGGTAAAAACAACAAAAGAAAGATAATAAATTTTCATCTCCACTCAGTGTTCCATAACGGTAAAGTAACAGGTGCCGTGTATTCCCTCTTGACTGTACTTAATGGGATGCTACTGCGAGGGAACCTCCATGAGATGTGAAATGTGCAAGACCATATATAATGGATAATATGTTACAATTTCCAGCTAAATCGGCCAATGTTTTCTTCTTTTAAATTTGCTGCAAGTCACTTTACAGTGAGACGGTATTAATATTCAAATTATGTAGCCGTCAGTAGGTCAACTACAATTTCACTGAATCATTTACATCCAGTGTTTTTCACACATTAGCTACATGCAAATACTCATACTACTGTACTGTGTAATTCATAAAAAGCAGCATGCCATAATCTGTAGTGTGCCCGAATACTCAGTACATTTTTAATCATATATAGAGTAGTTGAATGGTACACAGAACAGTTGATCTACTACAAGCGTAGTATGCAGACTTACCAGAACATACTATAGTAATGGTCAGGTAGTAGGTAGTTAATTGATGTTAGTGCATACTGGGTATTTGGAACAGCATCCAAATGTGAGACAAATGGCATCCAAACATCCCAGTTTACCAAAGCACTCTGCCCAAGAGCCCTCCAGATCTGCTCCTTTACCTCATAAAAAGCTATCAACAAAAGGCTTGATTAAACAAACGTGTTTTCAGCCGAGACTTAAAAGAATACCCTACATTGTCAAAACGTCTATTCTAAATGTAAACATAGTAACCCCATATGCTGCTTGTCTGAGATTTAAATTAAAAGAGCACAAACTTGAAAATTTTTCAGGAGAGGAAAACTGGATATTAGTGAACACATTTAGCCTATAACACTATCTATCAGCATCATTTTATTGGGTTTTCTATCATAATAAACCTTACTAAACCTTAATTATAATCTACATATATTTAATGACCACATTTTTTTCTTTTTAAAATATTTTTAACTTATGTTAAGTGGTCAGCAGGATATAGTCAAACATTTGCATTAAAGACAATTAGGCCCTGTTCAAAGATGTATAAATGACATGATTTACTTAAACATTTGAAGCATTACACAGTTTTACCATTAGACATGATAAAATAGTGGTCAGTCCCTTCTGAGTGAAAATATATAACTTGGTTTCAGCCTTATGCAAACATGCATAAGTGGTTGGAACTGTGTTTGACTCCAGCAACAAGAAAGCTGAGTTACAAGGAATATATATATTGAATATATATATATATATATATATATATATATATATATATATATATATATATATATATATATATATATATTCATAATATATATTCTCCATGAGTTCCTGAAAATATTGAACAGGTTTAAATATCCTTAAACCTCTGAAAAATGTCCTTAATTCAATGTATATTGACAGCAGTCATGCGTTTGCCTCTGGCACAGCGAAAGTAGTACATGAATAAGGGTCGTACAGCATCGTCTCTCAGTCCATAGATGAGTGGACTTAGGCAACGTGGCAAGAGCAGCACAAACACATAGTTTAGATAACGCAGGTCCGTGAAGAAGCTGCTGTTGCTGCTGGCCATCGCTGCAGCTCGCTCTATAACAAAACTGTAGAGAAAAGAAGTAAGGCACAGGCCCAGCTGAATGAGGTGCAGCAGCACGGTTTTGTGGGCTTTCACAGCAGAGTCTTTATTGGAGGAAATGGACCTGGTTGTGATCAAAATGCTGATATAAGTGAAAAGGATGATCATAGACACTGACACAAAGTAAAATACATTAAAGCCCTGATGGACATCTACTTGCCACTGCTTTATGAAGAGCCTTTCTCTTGTGCAAAATATTTGTGATGTTAAAAATTTAGGCTCTGTCAGTGTACTGTAAAACAAGTCAACTATATAGTTTATGAAACCCATAAACCAAATAATTCCAATGGCAATACAAGTTCTTTTCTGAGTGGCTATTTCAGCATGTCTTAGAGGAAAGCATATGGCCACATAACGCTCTAATGACATCACAGCCAGGTTTAAAGGTGCATTACGAAAAGTTGTACCTGAAACTAAAACTAAAAAAGCACAAGCAACCATGACTAACCTGAGATAGGCCACACTAAAAATAAACAACAAAGATGTAACAAAGAGCTGAATCAAGTCATTGAAAAGCATGTGGTTAAACAGAATGTAGCGTGGAGTCTCTTTAAAAACAGGCTTACTCCAAAGAGTGTAGACCATGATGGAATTTAAATAGAAAAAGAACAGAGACATTAACATTATTAAACTAACTTTTGATATTCGTCCCTCAGTCAGTGCAACCTGGAGTATTTGCTCATGTATAAGCAAAACCTCATTTGTGCTGTCATTAATAACTGACATAATATGAAAAAAAAGAACAATGAACTATTTACAGATATCACTAACAATACAGGATTAATCTCTGCAAATCACCACCACTTCCTCACAGATCAGATTTTTAAAAGTAAAAAAAGAAATGAGAATCTGCAATGAAATGTTTGCACATCTGATGCAGATCTTACATCAGTTACCTCTGGTGCAGAGCCTCACTTTCGCAGCCTAGCTCAATGGAATGATACTGATGTGAGCGGATGTTTATAATGGACACCGTGCAAGCCCAAGAGAGATGTCATCACACTTCTGAGTGTAAATAGTAGATCTCATGTATTGAAAATATTTTGTCAGCCAACACTTTTTTTTTTTTTTTTTACTTTGCTGAAAGTTCTTCACATTCAGTCACATTCTTCACATTACTCACCACCCCTGGCCATTATCTGGGCTTTTTAAAAGCACAATTATGCATGCAATTAGCATTTCTTGTGTATACTGGTTATACAGCATAGTATATATTTTGAAAGATGGTTTTGTTTGATTTTCTGTTTTGTTCTACATGAGGCAAGAGTTAATGACTGCATTTTGTCTAGCTTTTTGGGGGGAAAGTCAATGAGATAGGTGAATCTCTTTCTCAGGCCTACAAACTGCAGAGCAATTGGGGTGGCATTTAATTAGACACAAGCCACATTTCTCTCATCATTTCTTGTCTTAATTACAGGAAACATACTGTAACTGTGGCATTGCTGGGGTGTACCTGTGACAGTTTGCTATTGTCTCATCTCATTATCTCTAGCTGCTTTATCCTGTTCTACAGGGTCGCAGGCAAGCTGGAGCCTATCCCAGCTGACTACGGGCAAAAGGCGGGGTACACCCTGGACAAGTTGCCAGGTCATCACAGGGCTGACACATAAACACAGACAACCTGAATGGCAAGAATCTAACTCCATTTTGTGATTATCCACACACATTACTTATGTACTGACTAATGTGGAGCAGTATGCATGATCGGTTTATATACAGTTAGGTCCATAAATCAAAATAATGAGTTTTTCTTTTGTTTCAGACATGTAAAAGCTTTTTACTTTTACCTGACATGTTTCGACGGTGTAACTTCCGTCTTCATCAGAGGGTCACCTCTGATGAACACGGAAGTTACACCGTCGAAACATGTCAGGTAAAAGTAAAAAGCTTTTACATGTCTGAAACAAAAGAAAAACTCATTATTTTGATTTAAGAAGAAGACATAATGAACGTAATATATTTAGGTCCATAAATATTTGGACAGAGGCAACATTTTTCTCATTTTGGTTCTGTACATTACCACAATGAATTTTGAACAAAACAATTCAGATGCAGTTGAAGTTCAGACTTTCAGCTTTAATTCAGTGGGTTGAACAAAATGATTGGATAAAAATTTGAGGAACTAAAAGCATTTTTTAAACACAATCCCTTCATTTTAGGGGCTCAAAAGTAATTGGACAAATTAAATAATTGTAAATAAAATGTTCATTTCTAATACTTGGTTGAAAACCCTTTGTTGGCAATGACTGCCTGAAGTCTTGAACTCATGGACATCACCAGACGCAGTGTTTCCTCCTTTTTAATGCTCTGCCAGGCCTTTACTGCAGTGGTTTTCAGTTGCTGTTTGTTTGTGGGCCTTTCTGTCTGAAGTTTAGTCTTTAACAAGTGAAATGCATGCTCAATTGGGTTGAGATCAGGTGACTGACTTGGCCATTCAAGAATATTCCACTTCTTTGCTTTAATAAACTCCTGGGTTGCTTTGGCTTTATGTTTTGGGTCATTGTCCATCTGTATTATGAAATGCAGATTATTATTTGGCTGGATTTGAGCACATAGTATGTCTCTGAATAGGGGAGAGCGGGGTAAGATGAGCCAGGGGGTAAGATGAGCCACCCCCTGTTTCTAAGAAACAGTAAACAAATGTGACCATGTGACCACATTCAAAGGGGGCCGGGACCATTTACTTACACTTGTGGAGAGGAGCACCACATGTCAAACTAGGTGAGGGACATATTTATAAAAATGTGTTTTTGTGCTTTCTAAGTCAATTCCATGTTTGTCCACAGTGAAGATGATTTAGAGAAGACAAAAGTAGAATAATATTTAGACACATTAGGGTTAAGTTAGTGGCTTTCTAAGCTATGATATGAATGCTAATAAAAATAATTTTGATTAGCCTAATCCCCTTTATTAGCATTTTTCTACAAAATGGTGGCCATGGGGTAAGATGAGCCATTAGATGTGGGGCAAGTTGAGCCACTGGCTCAACTTACCTCATTGGTGGCTGAGCTTACCCTATATGGATGACACTTAAGTTTTCACATTTACTGGTCATATATGACAACAACATATATATATATATATATATATATATATATATATATATATATATATATATATATATATATATATATAATATGACATCAGATGAGGAAGACCAGTTGTTAGATGTGGGGGATTATGTTGTGGCAAAATACACAAATACACGGGGAAGAAGAAAGTGCATTTCTTCATTGGCCAGATAATCAAATTGGATGTCTTCGAAATAGAGGCAAGATTTCTCAAAAGAAGCCGGTCATGCCATGGCTCTGCAAGAAAGCCAACCTTTGTCTTCAAAGAGAAAGATGAGGCTGTCCTGTCAAGACAGGATATTGTGAAAAAATTGCCCTGCCCCTTTACTGTTGGGGGGACAGCACGGAGGGAGAGGCAAATGGTGTTCCCTTGCCATTTGAACGCTTGGAACATTGAATAATGATGAAATGATTGAATGATTGATGGAATGATTGCTGCATGTTTTAGCAATTTTTTAACCTACTGAAAGAAATAAGATTCTTTTGGCACTGTTCTACTGTTTTAGTAATTTCTATAATATAGTATATCTCTCATTCCCTCTCTAATCATCCCTCTTTCTATCTATCTACGCATATATCTCTCTCTGTCCATCTATCTATCCCTCCCTATCCCATCTCGTTCTATCACCTCTCTCTTCATCTCCCCTTCTCTATGCAACGGCCCTATCCCCCACTTGATTGACTTGACTTGATTCATTGATTGCATTTCTAATAATAAAAGTTGTTTACTTGTTAACCTAACATGTTTTGTGTTGGCTCAATTTACCCCACACAGTGGCTCATCTTACCCCGTGCATGGGGTAAGTTGAGCCACTTGACATTTTTTTTTCAAGAGGTAATATCACTCTAACCATAAGAGCTTATCAATTATGTTTTGCTCAGATAGTAACAGTACACTTTGAAATTTGGTATGGTGTGTAGACTGGAAGCAAAAATGGCTTTAACATGTAGTTATGATGAAAAATGTAAAAAGTGGCTCATCTTACCCCACTCTCCCCTACCTCAGAATTCATCCAGATGCTTCTGTCCTGTGTCAAATCAATAAACACTAGTGACCCAGTGCCACTGGCAGTCATGCATGCCCAAGCCATCACACTGCCTCCGCCGTGTTTTACAGATGATGTGGTATGCTTTGGATCATGAGCTGTACCATGCCTTCGCCATACTTTTTTCTTTCCATCATTCTGGTAGAGGTTGATCTTGGTTTCATCTGTCCAAAGAATGTTCTTCCAGAACTGTGCTGGCTTTTTTAGATGTGTTTTAGCAAAGTCCAATCTAGCCTTTTTATTCTTGAGGCTTATGAGTGGCTTGCACTGTGCCGTGAACCCTCTGTATTTACTTTCATGCAGTCTGCTCTTTATGGTAGATTTGGATATTGATACGCCTACTTCCTGGAGAGTGTTGTTCACTTGATTGGCTGTTGTGAAGGGGTTTCTCTTCACTATGGAAATTATTCTGCGATCATCCACTAATGTTGTCTTCTGTGAGTGTCCAGGTCTTTTTGCATTGATGAGTTCACCAGTGCTTTCTTTCTTTCTCAGGATGTACCAAACTGTAGATTTTGCCACTCCTAATATTGTAGCAATTTCTCAGATGGGTTTTTTCTGTTTTCGCAGCTTAAGGATGGCTTGTTTCACCTGCATGGAGAGCTCCTTTTACCGCATGTTTTCTTCACAGCAAAATCTTCCAAATGCAAGCACCACACCTCAAATCAACTCCAGGCCTTTTATCTGCTTAATTGAGAATGACATAATGAAGGAATTTCCCACACCTGCCCATGAAATAGCCTTTAAGTCAATTGTCCAATTACTTTTGGTCCCTTTAAAAACAGGGTGGCACATGTTAAGGAGCTGAAACTCCTAAACCCTTCATCCAATTTTAATGTGGATACCCTCAAATGAAAGCTGAAAGTCTGGACTTTATGTCCATGTCCATTATATAACTACAATTTGAATATGTTTCAGTAAACAGGTAAAAAAACAAAATTTGTGTCAATGTCCAAATATATATGGACCTAACTGTAGATATCAGTAGTTTGATGGTAATATCACTGAATCATTTATGTCCCGTGTTTTCCACACATTGGCTGCTTCCAAATACTCATACTACCTGCAACAGTTCTAACAAAGGGGTGGAGCACAGAGGACGGCAGGACAGAGATCAGGTTTGCAAATACAGCTTTTATTGCCACACTTTTCAGTGAACAAATTTCCCACTCAGACATGCATCAACACACAACCGGCGTCTGGTTCGGGATGAACTCCTCTGCTCTCCCTCTTTAAATAGGGCGCGGTCACTGGGAAGACACACACAAACACAGGTTAATCGACAACAGGTGTAGTGATTCTGCCACTTACCTTCCCTGACTCCGCCCTCCTGTCACAGACCGGCGCTTAGCCACGCCCCCGCTGCCACATACCCCCTGCAGCCGACTCCCCCCCCCCCCCTTGACGGGAGAAGAAGTCCGCCACGACCATCTGCGCCCCCGGCCTGTGGACCACCTTGAAATTAAAGGGTTGGAGTGCCAGATACCAACGGGTGATCCGCACGTTGGCATCCTTCATGCGGTGGAGCCACTGGAGGGGCGCGTGGTCCGAACAGAGGGTGAAAGGGTACCCCAGCAGGTAGTAACGGAGGGCGAGGACCGCCCACTTGATTGCCAGACACTCTTTTTCTATGGTGCTGTAGCGCCCCTCATGCACCGACAGCTTCCTGCTGATGTATAGGACTGGGCGGTCCTCCCCCTTCACCTCCTGGGACAAAACCGCCCCCAGCCCTCTGTCCGATGCATTGGTCTGTAATATAAAGGGGAGAGAAAAGTCAGGGGAGTGTAAAAGTGGCTCCCCACACAGTGCGGCCTTTACCTCAGAAAAAGCCCGCTGGCATTGCTCCGTCCACTGGACCGGATCTGGTGCCCCCTTTTTAGTCAGATCAGTCAGCGGGCTGGTGACGTCCGAATAATTAGGTATAAACCTCCGATAATAGCCAGCCAGCCCCAGGAACTGTCTCACCCCCTTTTTGGTCTTGGGCCTCGGGCAGGCCGCAATTGCTGCGGTCTTGTTAATTTGGGGCCGCACCTGCCCGTTGCCCAAGTGGAAGCCCAGATACCGTACTTCCACCCGCCCAATCACACACTTCTTCGGGTTGGCTGTGAGACCCGCTCGCCTCAGCAACCTAAGGACGGCCCTCAGATGTTCGATATGCCTCGGCCAGTCATGACTGTAGATGATAATGTCATCAAGGTAGGCGGCCGCATAGGTGGCGTGGGGGCGGAGGACCCTGTCCATCAGCCGCTGAAACGTAGCGGGCGCCCCAAACAGCCCGAACGGAAGTGTGACGAATTGGTGTAAACCAAACGGTGTGGAAAAGCCCGTTTTTTCTCGGGATAGTGGAGTCGAGGGGATCTGCCTTCGTCAAATCCAGTGTCAAATAAAAGTGAGTCGAGTCGAGCCGAGTCGATCGAGCAGCTCATCAATACGAGGCATTGGGTACGCATCGAATTTAGACACCGTGTTGACTTTTCTATAGTCCACACAGAACCGGACCGACCCGTCGGCTTTGGGTACCAAGACCACCGGGCTGCTCCAGTCACTGTGGGACGCCTCAACGATGCCCATTTCGAGCATGGTCTCAAGTTCTTCCCGAACCACCTTTTTTTTGTGTTTGGGTAGCCTGTAAGGGCGGCTACGCACTACCACCCCCGGGGGCGTCTCTATGTGGTGCTCTATGAGGTTAGTGCGACCGGGCAGGGGTGAGAACACATCCAAAAACTCGGTCTGCAACTGGGCGACCTCCGTGAGTTGGGTCGGGGAGAGGTGGTCTCCACAGGGGACCGGAGAGGTACGTGATGCCAATGCCCCTTTTTGAACCTCCGGCCCCAGCTCTGCCTTCTCCAGAACCACCGACACAGGGACCTCCTCATTCCAGAGTTTAAGCAGATTGAGGTGGTAAATCTGTAGCACCCCACCCCTGTCCGTTCACCTCACCTCGTAGTCGATGTCCCCGACTCACCGTGTGACCTCAAAGGGTCCTTGCCACTTGGCGATCAATTTGGAGCTCGATGTGGGCAACAGTACGAGTACCTTATCTCCCGGTGTGAACTCCCTAAGGCGCGTACCCTTGTTGTACAGGCGGGCTTGCCGTTCTTGGGCCTGCCGCAAATTCTCCTGGGTTAGGTGGGTGAGCGTGTGGAGTTTTGCGTGCAGGTCCATAACGTATTGAATTTTGCTCTTACTTTGTGAAGGTCCCTCCTCCCAATTTTCCCGCAGCACATCTAGAATGCCGTGCGGCTTACGCCCATATAATAATTCGAACGGGGAGAACCCCATGGAGGCTTGGGGGACCTCTCGCACTGAAAACAACAAGGGCTCGAGCCACTTATCCCAATTACGTGTGTCCTCACTTACGAATTTTTTAATGATATTTTTGAGGGTGCGATTGAACCATTCCACTAAACCGTCCGTTTGTGGGTGATAAACGCTGGTGCGGATCGGCTTAATTCCCAATAACCCATACAGTTCACACAGTGTCCGTGACATAAATGTGGTGCCTTGATCAGTCAGAATCTCTTTCGGGATTCCAACTCGGGAGATACCCGGTAACGCGGAAGAGTGCCTCTGCAATACTGCGTGCTGAGATATTGCGCAGAGGCACTGCTTCCGAGTATCGCATTGCATAGTCCACCAGAACTAATATAAAGTGGTACCCTCGGGATGACCGATCTAATGGCCCGATGAGATCCATCCCAATCCTTTCGAATGGGGTCTCGATTAATGGTAGGGGGCAGCAAAGGCGCTTTTGGAATGGCCGCTGGATTTACTAACTGGCATTCGCGGCACGCCGTACACCACCTACGAACATCGCCATGAATCTCCAGCCAATATAATCGGGCCATTATTTGGGCTAGTGTCTTATCCTGCCCCAAGTGTCCAGCCATGGGATTAAAGTGAGCCGCCTGGAATACCAATTCCCGGCGGCTCTTTGGAATTAAAAGTTGCGTGACTTGCTCTTTAGTTTGAGTGTCCTGCGTCACTCGGTATAACCTAGCCTTCATAATCGCGAAGTACGGGAAGGACCGGGTGGCGTTCGGCTGGAGCGTTTGACCATCGATTACTCTCACTTGGTCAAACGCGTGTCGCAGAGTCTCATCTAGCAATTGCTCTAATGGGAAATCTGTGAGGGATTCCCCAATAGAGAGAGGAGGGGCCAGCGGCTCCTCACTCTGACGCGAAGATGATGTAGATGGCTCTGTGACAGCTGCTCCCGCCAAAGCGACACTGGGACCTCCCCCTGTTAAATGGCAGGACCCACTCTTTACTAAGCATGTCATTAAATCCCGAAATCCCGGCCAATCAGTCCCCAAAATTAAAGAGTGGGTAAGGTGAGGATTAACCACCGCCTTCACTATAAATTTTTCCCCTCGGGAAAAAAATGTGGACCGACACCAAAGGGTAGCTGTGAACGTCCCCGTGCACACACAACACCTTCACCCCCTGTGCTCCCCCCAATGCCTCGTTTTGCACCAGGCTTTGGTAAATTGAAGTCTGATTACAACCAGAATCCACCAACGCCTGATATGTATCCCCTTGAATACTCACCGGTATGCGATACGCTCCGGCCCGATCGAGGGCGGCTCCTGACGCATCGGGGATCTGAACCATCGCGCCCACCTCCATGACCGTGCACTATTGTTGGAGGTGGCCCGGCTCCCCGCAGCGCCAGCAAACTGGCCCAGGCTTCCTCTCCGCACCGGTGTTCTGGGGCTCACTCACCTGAGGGGGGGAGAGACAGACACAGAAGGGATAAACAGGGTACTGTGGGTGCAGCGGGCTGGCACTGGCGCTGGCCCCCCTCCGCGGTGGGGGAATGGGGCGAGGACGAGACACAGGAGGAGAGGGAGAGAGAGAGAAGAGGAGAGAAGAGAAGAGGCTGTCTGCTCTCCTGCCGCCGGGACAGCCGCCATATGGTCCTCCGCCAGCTTGACTGCCTGATCCAGCGACGCCGGGCGGTGGCACTGGGCCCACTCTGCGGTTCCCGCTGGCAAGCGTGCGATGAATTGCTCCAGCACCACCTGGTCAATGATCCCCTCAGCATCGTGGTTGTTGGCCCTCAACCACCGCCAGCAGGCGTCCCGGAGTTGCTGGCCGAACGCGAACGGACAGCTGACTTCCTCCAAGCGCAAAGCACAGAAGCACTGACGCTGCTGTTCAGGGGTGTGCCCCACATGCTGGAGGATGGCCCGGCGAAGGTCCGCGTAGGCCAGCCGGCGGTCGGCGGGGAGCTGTAGCGTGGCCAGCTGTGCCTCTCCCGTTAGCAGGGGGAGGAGGCGCGCCGCTCCATCGGCCACCCCGAGGTCTCCGCGACTTGCTCAAAGAGCGTGATGAATGCCTCGGGGTCGTCCTGCGGGCCCATCCTTGTTAGGGTGAGGGGGAACGGGCCCGCGGTGGGAGCGTTGGTGGACCCTGCTGATGCGAGGAGGTGATGGAATGCCTGTCGATCTTCTTGTTGGGCCAACACCAGGGCCTCGAACCGCTGTTCTTGCTCCTTTCGGAGGGTGAGTAGCGCCTGTTGCTGGCTTTGCTGGGCCGTGGTGAGGGCGTGGACCAGTTCAGTGAACGGGGAGGACTCCATGGGGCTGTTAGGCTGCTGTGCTCCAGCTCCCGGGTTTCGGCACCACTGTAACAGTTCTAACGAAGGGGTGGAGCACAGAGGACAGCAGGACAGAGATCAGGTTTGCAAATAGGGCTTTTATTGCCACACTTTTCAGTGAACAAATTTCCCACTCAGACATACATCAACACACAACCGGCGTCTGGTTCGGGATGAGCTCCTCTGCTCTCTGCTCTCCCTCTTTAAATAGGGCGCGGTCACTGGGAAGACACACACAAACACAGGTTAATCGACAACAGGTGTAGTGATTCTGCCACTTACCTTCCCTGACTCTGCCCTCCTGTCACAGACCGGTGCTTGGCCACGCCACGCCACCGCTGCCACTCTACCATACTAGGTAATACATATAAAGCAGCATGTCATAATCCGTAGTGTGTCAGAATACTCAGTCCATGTTTAAATAATATTGGTTGGCGTTGAATGGTATATCAGTATATATTCCATTCAGCTAGTATGATAACTCTCATTCTACATTGCGTAATGCGTAGTGTGTCCGAATACTCAGTACATGTTTAGCCTAGATAAATAGTAGTCAAATGGTATATCCAGTAGATGATTGACTACATCTGTAATATGCAGACTTACCAGAACCTACTACAATAATGTTCAGGTAGTAGGCAGTTAACTGACATTAGTGCACACTGGCATTTGTAACAGCATCCAAACGCAAGATAACTGGCATCCAAATATCCCAGTTTACCAAAACACTCTGTGCCCCAGAACACTCCAGATCTGCTCCTTGATTTAAAAAAGGCTTTTAACAAAAGACTTGACTAAATAAATGTTTTCGACAAGACTTACAAGAATACCTAACATTGTCAAACAGGCTATTGTAATTTTAAACCAAGTAACCCCATGTGCTGCTTGTATGAGTTTTAAATTAAATAAGAACAGACTTGAAAATTTTTCAGGAGAGGAGTAATGGATATTGGTGAACACATTAACCCTAAACACTTTCTATCAGCATCATTTAATGAGGCTTTCTTTAGTATTCATTACTAAACTTTATGTATAATCTACCATATATTTAATGACCACTTTTTTTTTTACTTAATTTGTGTGAAATGGCCAGCAGAGTATAGTTAAAACATGTGCATTAAAGACTATTAGGCCCTGTTCAAACATGTACAAATAACAGGATTTAATTTTTACACAAAACATTACACAGTTTTACCATCAGACCTGATAACACAGTGGTCAGTCCCCTCTGAGAATATATCATTTGGTTTCAGCTTCATGCAAACATGGATAAGTGGACGGAGCTGTGTTTTACTCCAAAAATAGGAATTCTGAGTTACAAGGTAACTGTGTATAACCATTCATAATAGATTTTCTTTGAGTTCCTGAAAACATTGAAAAGGTTTAAATATCCTTAAGCATCTGAAAAAATGTCCTTAGTTCAGTGTACATTGACAGTAGTCAAACATTTGCCTGAATAAGGGTCGTACAGCATCGTCTCTCAGTCCATAGATGAGTGGACTTAGGCAGCGTGGCAAGAGCAGCACAACCACGTAGTTTAGATAACACAGGTCCATGAAGAGGCTGCTGTTGCTGCTGGCCATTGCTGCCGCTCACTCTATAATGATAAAAAGAAAAGAAGTAAGGCACAGGCCCAGCTGAATGAAATGCAGCAACATGGTTTTGTGGGCTTTCACAGCAGAGTCTTTATTGGAAGAAATGGACCTGGTTGTGATCAAAATACTGATATAAGTGCAAAGGACAATCATAGACACTGACACAAAGTAAAATACATTAAAGCCCTGATGGACTTCTACTTGCCACTGCTTTATGAAGAGCCTTTCTCTTGTGCAAAATATTTGTGATGTTAAAAATTTAGGATCTGTCAGTGCACTGTAAAACAAGTCAACTATATAGTTTATGAAACCCATAAACCAAATAATTCCAATGGCAATACAAGTTCTTTTCTGAGTGGCTATTTCACCATGTCTTAGAGGAAAGCTTATGGCCACATAACGCTCTAGTTACATCAGAGCCAGGTTTAAAGGTGCATTACGAAAAGTTGTACCTAAAACTAAAAAAGCACAAGCAGCCATGACTAACCTGAGATAGGCCACACTAAAAATATACAACAAAGATGTGACAAAGAGGTGAATCAAGTAATTGAAAAGTGTAACCCTTTTTGTTATATGTAACAATAGAGCACAGGTAGGTAATGATCAATAATAATCACTAGACCAGGATCAGAAGACACCAAATTCTTAAGACCCAATACTCTGAATATCAATAATGACACAGACACAATATATTTAGAATATATGGCAACTTATAATGGAAAACTCACAGACCAGCTGTGTAACAATGTGTTGCAGCACAATGTAAGAAAAATAACAAAAATAACAAGATAAAGATAACAAAGGCCGGCAAAACAATACCCCTCTTTTCCCTGAAGTCAGTTTATATCGTTGGGGCCCTTTTTTTTTCTCAAATCACTGTCGGTGTATCACCAGTTAGTTTGCCCTACCCCACAGTCCGTGGACAAGGATTCCAAAAGATGATTGGACGCGGCTGCGTCCTCCCACTCAGGTGGTATTAGTAGCAGAGGATGGATGGATGTGACTACATCCTCCCGTTCAGATGATTCCCACAAAAAAACCTGACCGCTGAGTCAATGCGCATGCGAGCTTAATAGCATTTGCCCCGCAGACCCGCGAAATTCCCTTTCGGTCACAGTGATTCTCTCGGTCGCTCACGCTGCTCCAGTAGACGACACGTCACCTCTCCGATGCAGCTAGTGCCAGACGCTCGCACTCCGGAAGTTTTTTTTTTTTTTTTGACCGGAAACCGGAAGGTAACTTAGTCACCTGGCCTCAGTGGAGTTCACCGATTGACATCACTCAAAATGTTGTTATTATTATTGTTTTTTAAACACTTTTACCCATTATTTATTCCTTAATACAAAATCTACTTATTTCTTGTACATAAAATAAATCTTCATGAGTTATTTATTTGTTTATTTCAAAATAAGGGCGGCACGGTGGTGTAGTGGTTAGCGCTGTCGCCTCACAGCAAGAAGGTCCTGGGTTCGAGCCCCGGGGCCGGCGAGGGCCTTTCTGTGCGGAGTTTGCATGTTCTCCCCGTGTCCGCGTGGGTTTCCTCCGGGTGCTCCGGTTTCCCCCACAGTCCAAAGACATGAAGGTTAGGTTAACTGGTGACTCTAAAATTGACCGTAGGTGTGAATGTGAGTGTGAATGGTTGTCTGTGTCTATGTGTCAGCCCTGTGATGACCTGGCGACTTGTCCAGGGTGTACCCCGCCTTTCGCCCGTAGTCAGCTGGGATAGGCTCCAGCTTGCCTGCGTCCCTGTAGAAGGATAAAGCGGCTAGAGATAATGAGATGAGATGAGATTTCAAAATAAAAAGTGAATTGTTTACTCTTCTATGGAAATTATTTTAAAGGGATATTTTTAATATTTAGAAGGCCTTAAATCAAAGCCTGGGCTACACTCTCCCCTCCTGAACTCATGTACGTCCCTGTACATGGCAGTGATCAAACATGTTGTGTCTGAGGGAGCTGGGCAGGAGGATATAGGGACTTTTCAACTTCACTCAAGGCATTGGCTAGTGCTGTGGTCAGCCCATGAAAGAACGACTTAACCACAGTGACCAAGGGCTTTCCAAGTTCAGGATACTCAAGCCGCCTTGGCGGTTGACAATTCCTCTCCGATCTCCTGAGGGAGGTATCTACTCCTGTTTGTCTCTCTATCTCCCCTTTAGACTCTGTTTCCATTCCATCCAACTCATTCTCCCCTTTCTCTTCTTCACTCTCTGACATGTCAGAGGACACGGGAAGCTGTTCATTCTGGATATCATCAACACCATCAGGTAAGTTTTCTTTCTCTCCAGGGCACACACTTTCAGGTAAGTCACTTTCATTTTGGTCTGTTTCAGGTATTTGTTCGGTTAGTCATTCCTCCAGAAGGTAGGTTGTCTGCATCACCCTGATGGCTGGTAGGTTCGTTAAGCGTCAAGGGACTGTCTTGTGTACTATCAGGCATATCCGGTGTTTTGTCAATCTCAGCAGCGCAATCGACATTCTGAGCATCTACTGAGCCCTCAACAGGACATGCACCTGTAGGTTCAGCATGCTGTGTATCTTGCTCATTAGACACATGTGGATCAGGCGGTACTGGGCTCTCATGGATTGCTGGGACCTGAGCCTCTGGGGGTGGGCTGAACCAGCAGACGGGGATGAGCTCATAGTCGTCCTCCTCAGAGGAGTGATCGGAATCTACAGCAGGGTTTGCACGAGTCACTGGTCTGCGTTTTACAGGTTGCTGCACACACTTTCCTCTTTCCTCTGTAGATAAGTATCCACATGGGAGGAGCAAGTCTCTATGTAATGTCCTTAAAGGACTGTCCTTGTTTTCTGGTTTAACTGTATAAACAGGAAGGGTACCTGCTCTGCTCACCACTACATGGACAACTGACTCCCATCTGTCTGAAATCTTGTGCTTCCCCCGGATGCAGACGTTCCTTATCAGTACTCGGTCTCCAACCTCCAAGTCTGAAGCAGTCACGCGCCTGTCAAACCGTGTTTTGTTCTTGTGTGCTACCTTTGCAGCGTTATCCATGGCTATTTTATAGCTTCCCTCGAGTCGTGATCTAAGGTTTTGCACATACTCAGAATGTGATGTGTGTTGGCTGCTATGCACTGGCAGTCCAAATGCCAGATCGACGGGCAGGCGAGGCTGATGCCCAAACATTAGTTCGTATGGTGAAAAACCTGTCACGTCATTCCTGGTGCAATTATAAGCGTGGACCAGGGGCTTCACAAAATCCCGCCAGCGAGACTTCTCTTGGTTCTGAAGGGTGCCTAGCATGTCTAGCAAGGTGTGATTAAATCGCTTGACAGGGTTGCCCCTGGGATGGTACGGGGTGGTCCTGATCTTGAGTACCCACTACTTGACAGAGCTCTTTTATATTGCGGGATTCGAAATCTGGCCCCTGGTCACTATGTAGCTTTTCTGGCATACCATAGTGCACCATGAAGCTCTCCCACAGACACTTTGCCACTCTGCGGGCCTTTTGATTAGGTGTAGGAATGGCAACCGCGAATTTGGTAAAGTGATCCGTGATCACAAGGATGTCTTTGGTCCCACTTTTATCCGGTTCAAGGGAGAGGAAATCCATGCAAAGGAGTTCAAGGGGTCTAGTGGTGTTAATGTTGACCAACGGTGCCGCCCTCTCAGGTGGTGTCTTCCTCTGCACACACCTGCCACATGTCCTCACCTTCCTCTCCACATCCACACCCATCCTTGGCCAATAAAATCTGGTCCTCACAAGGTCCATTGTACGGTCCACTCCCATGTGACCCATATGGTCATGCAGGCTGGTCAGAACTACATCCCGTAGCTCAGCTGGCAGTACCAGTTGGTAAGTTGTTTTGGAAACTTCCTGACAACGTCTGTACAAGACATTATTCAAGAGCTCCAGGTGATTTAGCTCTCGCAGCAGGAGTGGGAGGTCAGGAAGTTGATTCCGTAAAGTGGGGGGTGGTGTGTCCCCATGCTCAATCTGACAGATGACGGGTTTAATACACTGATCGGCTCTTTGTTTATCTGCCAGTTCTGCCTCAGTTAAATGGGGGACAGTTGGCAGTCCTCCCAAATGATCTTCTTGCCCATAGGTGTTGGGCACAGCACTGGCAGAGATGGCAAAGGTCTCAACTAAAGCAACACTGTCTGTGTCTCCCTCCCCTCCAACTGCAGGACTGACACTGTAGATGAGCTGTCTTTCGCAGATTGCCTTCACAACAGCCTGATCTACCGCATCGAAGTTCTTTGGATCAGAAAGGTGATCTTGGGTGAACTGTTGTATGCGTTCCATCTCTTTTTGAGATTTAGGATCATCTGACAGCGCCCCATGTGGCCTGTGGGATAGTCCATCCGCATTATGATTTTGCTTTCCTGGACGATAGAGGAGTTTAAATGAGAAGGTGGATAGTGCCGCCAACCATCTATAGCTCGTGGCATCCAGGTTCGCTGAGGTCAGTATGTAGGTCAGTGAGTTGCTATCGGTAACAATGGTGAACTGGTTACCATATAGATAATCACTGAACTTCTCCATGACTGACCACTTCAGTGCTAAGAATTCCAGTTTATGCACTGGGTACCGACTTTCACTGTGCGACAACCCTCTGCTCGCATAGCCAATAATTCGGACCTGACCCTCCTGCTCATGATATAGGACGGCAGCAAGCCCGGTGGTGCTAGCGTCAGTTTGGAGCACATAAGACTTCTGTGGGTCCACGAAACCTAGCACAGGTGCAGTAGTTAGTTTATTGATGACTGTCTCAAATGCTTGCTGGCAAGCAGGGGACCATCGCTCCCCAAAGGTCTCCATTGGGTTATGGTACTGATCTAATTTCTGTTTCATTTTCGCCCTCTTCTGAGAAGGTGGGTATCCTGAGGTTAGATCGTGGAGGGGCTTCACAATGCTGGAATAACCCTTAACAAATCTCCTGTAGTACCTGGCAAACCCAAGGAAAGATCTTAATTCTCGCAGGTTCCGGGGAATCAGCCAAGTCTTAAGGGCAGTGATCTTCTCTGGATCGGTTTGTACTCCACTCCTGGACACTACATGGCCGAGGTAACAGACCGATGTCTGAAAGAAGACACATGTTTCTGGGGACAGTTTCAGACCAAACTCTTTGAGACAGGAGAGTACCTTCATCAACTTCTCCTCGTGTTCCTCCAGGGTTCGGGAGAACACAAGTCGTCGAGAAAGACCAACACATCCTTCAGGTGCAGGTCACCCATGCACTTCTCCATTAATCTTTGGAATGTGCTTGGAGCATTCGTCACCCCTTGGAGGCATCCGGTTGAACTCCCAGAATCCAAGAGGGCACACAAAAGCAGTCTTGGGCTTGTCTGCCTCTGCAACTTCTATCTGATAGTACCCTGACTTTAAATCGAGAACAGAAAACCACTGTGCACCATTGAGTGCTGAGAAGGTGTCCTCCAGCTTAGGAAGGTTGTACGCATCCTTTATGGTCTGGAAGTTCAGGCGCCTGTAATCAATGCACAATCTGACCTGGCCATTCTTTTTCCTGACCACCACAATTGGTGACGAGAAGGGTGACTCAGATTCCCTAATAACGCCTGCATCAAGAAGCTCTTTGATATGCCTCTGAACCGCCTCAGTGTCTTGCGGGTGGATCGGTCGAGGGCACAGTTTGAAAGGAGTTTCATCTGAGAGCTTTATATGGTGTGCTACTTTATCAGTTCAGCCAAAATCCAGGTCGTGTTGTGCAAACACATCGGGCATGTTGTTGAGCTGCCGAGTGATGCATTCTCTCCACTAAAGTGGGACTGGGGAATCACCGAAGTTAAAGTCTAGAGTAGGCTTTTGGGAGGGCTCTGTCTCTGGTGGCCATTGGGATGGCTCAGGTGACTTGGCCATACTATGCTCCCTTAACAAGATGGTCTGGTAAGTAGAGATTTGTGCTATTGTGCACCTTGCAGGAATGGCAATGTCATGGTCACACTCATTGCAGATCATGACTGGTAGCCTATAGGGTTGCTGTTGGGGGAGATCGATCATGCAGCTTTCACAAACAGACCACCCAGTAAGGAGGGTAAAGATGGATGTTCGAGGAGAACGGACCTCTCATTCTGGAACCTGTTCACCGGTACAACTCCTTCCAACACAATAGTCTCACCAGCTGGAACAATTTGGGATCTCCTTCCCTGTAGCCTTGCTACACCGTGGGGCTCAGTGTTGTTTGCCTGCTTGTGTCTCACCTCAAGTATTTTAAGGACTGCCCTGTAGCCATGAGAGATGGGCTGATGCGTCATTCCAGCTCTGGAACAGAGGTCATAGAGCACATCAAGGGTATTAGTGCCTACAAGCACAAGGGGCTCTGTGTTGGTTTCAAAGTCAGGTACGACCAGGGCAAGTGTGTTTATATCAACTGATGTCCCAACAAACTCTTCTGGGAAAGTTACAGCCAACTCTACATAGCCCAAATAGGGGACAGACTGCCCCGCTGCTCCCTCTACCTCTAAGAGGTCAAACAGCGGCTTAATTTCTTGCTCTGAAAGATGTTGTCTGTAGAATGACTGGGGTATGGTTGTTACCTGTGAGCCTGTGTCAAGGAGGCAGTTGACTTCTTCGCCTCCTATGTGTATGCAGGCTGTACTATTGGTACCAACCAACCCACTCGGGAGTTTGAATGGGTGGCTTCTTACTGATTGTTCTAGACTGGCACATACTCGAACTTTGTTCTTGGCATTTATGTCTGAGGGACGTTGGTTCTCCTCAGCCCCTGTTTGTCCCACAACAGGAACTGTTAGGCATTTAAATGTGGGTTGGGGCTGTTCCTTGTCTCCCATATACGCCGTTTCTCCTCTAACTGTTTTTTTTTCTTTTCAGCCACTAAGGCAGGGTTTGCAGCTTCAGTGCATGTCGGGGAAATGTGCCCATTCTCCCCACAGTTGAAGCAGTACCAGGGCCGAGGTCTGTTTGTCTGCTTCATTGTTATCTGGCTCTGCATGATTGTATTAACATTGCCTGTGTCTGATATTTGACCCTGGGATTTTTCTGCAGCTCCATTTCTTTTAGTCCCCTTCTTCCTCTGAATTGTGAAAGAGGCTAATGGTCTCTGCAGGCTAGCAACCTCCTTCTTAAGATCCTCCATGGCACTGTGACTCACCCCTGGGTTCTGGTTTAGTTCTGCAGAGGCACACGCCTCCTGAGACTGGATCTGGACTCGCTGCTTTGTGCCACCAATGTGTTTTTTCATACGGCTAGCTTTTGCTTGCTGCCTGTCTTCCTCTGTGTGCAACATCAGCAGGAGCTCTGGAAACGATGGTGGGAGGTCTTTCCTTCATTCAAGTTGCAGAGTGGAGAGCAGAACATTGTCCCAACACCCCCTACAGAACTGTTTAAGGAGACGTTTATCTACTACTTCTGGTGCGACCCCACCTCTTTTTGTTGCCAGGTTCAGTGCCACCCGCAGCCGGTGAAGGTAAGTAGAAGGTTTCTCACCCAGATCCTGGAGGGTGTTCAAGAATTGGGCAAAAAGTTCTTCCCCCTCTTCCACCATACCAAAAGCCAAGTCTAATAGCTGAAGATAGGCTGAAGGGAGTGACTCAGGCCGTAGCCCTCTGACAACATCAGCTGCTGGTGGGAGCAAGCTCTCAAGGATCTTCCTGGATATCTGGAGTGGGGACATGCTGGGATCAGTTTGAAGCAGCTCAATGTGTGAGCGCCAAGTGTCATAATTGGTTTTATTATTAGGTCTGGGAGCCTTTCCAGAGAAGGAACGGAGTCTCACTAGGGCTTGCACTTGAGGGACAGCATCCTGTCTCCGCACGACATGCTCAACCATGACTTTCTAAACTTCAGGTGGGTTCATATCACTTTCTGAAAGGGATGGTAACCTCCTCTCATTAGTGAGTAGGGGAGGGTCATTGGCACCTAAGCCATTATCGCTTAGTGGTTTATCTAAGAATGAGATGAGGGGCTGCTGCTCAGGGGCCCGAGGTGACTGTGTCAAGATAGGGGGAGTGGTGGGTATGGGAGGAGAGCTTTCAGCTCAGGGTTGCATAGTTTCAACATCTTCACCAATCTGAGACATCACCTCCCCCAGCACCTCACTGTAGTCTTTGTCACTCCATTTAGCCAACTCTTTGAGCTTGGCCAGAAATGTCTTGGTAACATTGCAGCCAATCTTAGTAGTGTACACGCTGCTTGCATACAAAAGCATATGGCTGAACAGAATGTAGCGTGGAGTCTCTTTAAAAACAGGCTTACTCCAAAGAGTGTAGACCATGATGGCATTCACATAGATAAAGAACAGAGACATTAACATTCCAAAACTAACTTTAGCTATTCGTCCCTCTGTCATTGCAACCTGGAATATTTGCTGATGTACAAGCAAAACCTCAACTGTGCTATCATTAAAAACTGACATAATATGAAAAAATGGAACAATAAAGATATTTACAGATATCACCACAAATTCCTCACAGATCCAATTTTACCAAAGTTAAAAAAAAAAGAGAAATGAGAATATTTCTAAATGAAATGTTTGCAGATCTGGTGCAGAGACTGACTTTTGCAGCATATCTCTAAGGAATAATCCTGATGTGAGCTGATGTTTATAACAGACACCATGTAAGCCCAAGAGAGAGATTATCCCACCTCTGAGTGTGAATAGTAGACTACACGTATTGAAACTACTTTGCCAGCCATCATTTTTTGACTTTGCTGAAAGTTCTTGGTATTGATTCACATGTATCCAGATCATTCTCACCACCACTGGCCATTATCTCGGCTTTTTAAAACTACAGTTGCATATGTAATTAAGGTTTCTTGTGTGTCCGGTATATTCAGTACAGTATACATTTTGAAAGATGCTTTGGTTTGTTTTTCTGTTTTATTATGCATGGGGTAAGGGTTGCTGGTTGCAGGTTTTTTGGGAGGAAGCCAAGGTGGCGATGATCCTTTTATGTGGATTACTAACTGAAGAGCACTTGGAGGCATTTAATTAGACACAAGACACATTTCTCTGGTTCATCATTTCTTTCCTTAATTTCAGGAAACAGAACTGTGGCAGTGCTGGGGTGTACCTGTGACATTAGTTTGCTATTTTGTAGAATTCAATTTCAGTTCAAAATTCAAATTCAGATTTTATGATGCAAATTTAAAATAATATTCAAATTTAGATTTTGGGCGGCACGGTGGTGTAGTGGTTAGCGCTGTCGCCTCACAGCAAGAAGGTCCTGGGTTCGAGCCCCGGGGCCGGCGAGGGCCTTTCTGTGCGGAGTTTGCATGTTCTCCCCGTGTCCGTGTGGGTTTCCTCCGGGTGCTCCGGTTTCCCCCACAGTCCAAAGACATGCAGGTTAGGTTAACTGCTGACTCTAAATTGACCGTAGGTGTGAATGTGAGTGTGAATGGTTGTCTGTGTCAGCCCTGTGATGACCTGGCGACTTGTCCAGGGTGTACCCCGCCTTTCGCCCATAGTCAGCTGGGATAGGCTCCAGCTTGCCTGCGACCCTGTAGAAGGATAAAGCGGCTTGAGATAATGTGATGTGTGATGTGTGAAATTTAGATTTTTAAATTCAAATTTCTAATGGCATGAATCTAAATCCATATTGCCATTACCCACACATATTAGTTATGTACTGACTGCACACTGCCTAGGCCATCATGACCATTACAGCATGCAGTGCTTTAGAGTGATGTTATAAACATTTGTGACCAAATTATGATTTGGGTGGATGCACACATCTAAATTGCAACAATTTCAACACACCAGTGTTGGTATGGAAGCAGAATGTGTGGGAATTTGCATCACCAAAACTACATAAATGACTAATGCTTGATGCTGACTCGCTGCTCTTGTATGGACCCTTTTCACGTGACGTCACGACAAACGCGGCCGCCATTTTGGACATGTACTACCAGTAGTTTACCACAGCCAGCATTGAGGAACGGCAGCAAAGAAAGTGTTTATTTTCAGCAAGACTTCCATCATGCTACTATATTGTTGTGCACCTGGATGTAGTAACCATCAACAAACAAGGCAAGGGTTATCATTTTATCGGATCCCGGTAGATGCTGACTGACGGAGAAGATGGATAGCGGCATACCAACGCTTGTGTAGTGACCACTTTGTTGGAGGTAAGACGAATAAAATTAGCCAGAAAAAGCTTTACATTGCTGTTAACATTCTGTGGCGGCGAGTGTGTAACCAAATAGGCTAAAATAACCCATTGTAACCTCTTTGTTCTTCTGTAGTAGCTATTAGCTAACAACATTAGCTAGCGTTGTGTTCCTTTGCTGTTGGTAGACTGTAGGACAGATCAGAGGCAGTGTCCTACAAACAGCATTTAATTTGAGGGGGAGCAAGCCAGAGCGTGCTCCGGAACCTCGGGCGTTGGCTCCGGCAGCTATTTACACTGGATCCGGTGATCCAACACCTCTTTTGACTATGTAACAAAAAAACAACAACAAATAATTAAATTAAAAAATGCAAGTTTATTTAGTGTTAATGTCTGATTTTGATATCTGTCTTGTTGGTGATTTCTCTCATGAAACGACATCCACAAAATATCTGCAGATGAACTTAATTTGCAGTGTTATTACAAAACATGCCCAGAAGCGCAGCACCGCGCCCCCTCCCCCCCTTTTTTTTCCGCACCGGAGCCGCTCATCCTCTGCGCTCCGGGACCTCCCACTTTACAAATTAAGCACTGCCTACAAATAATTGTTCAAAACAAGAGGAACATGTATTTGTCTCTTAAATCCAGGCCATTCCCTGTAATCTGTAACAACGGTTGGAGAAAGTAATGGCAAATAGTGAGTGCACAAACCATAGAAGCAGGGCTTTGAACCGGTTCAAGGAACGAAAACGAAAACTGGGAACTTTTTCTATTTCACATGGAACAGAAACGAAACCAGAAACGTTATTATTTTTTATGTTCCGGAACAGAAACGCTTATTAAAAATAATGGTAACCGGTTAATACCGGTTTTTATTTTGTTCCTCAAAGTTTCTGTAGCCTACAAATAAAAAAGCCATGAGTGTCTGAGCAAAGAAGAGCCTGAACGTTGCAACCTCCCTATTGGCTGTTTGTAAAAATGTATCAATTGTTGCCCTTCCCACGGGGAATCATCGCGGGCTCGAGAGACAAGACCTGACGAGTTAGTTCGTTGGTAGCAGAACAAAATGTCTGGACACAAATCGGGTTTTCAGAAAAGGAAAGAAAATAAACGGAGGGTTGAAAATACAAAAAAGGAGGCAGAAAATGCAAAACGAGTTTTAAGGTAGGACAAATGGTTACTTTTTAAGGCAGCCCGCCGTGGCTGCAGGCTTTCAGTTGTCATTGAATGGTTACTTTTCTGAGGCAGCCCGCCGTGGCTGCCTGCAGGCTGATTTATTATAGCCCATTTAGTTAAAATAGTTGATATAAAATGTTTATAGTTATGTGATGGTTGTCCTGATTTAGACTGGTGGGGTTTTTTTTGGGGGGGGTTGCGCGATGTTGCACCCGGGTCCAGATTAGGGCAGAACCGGCCCTGGCTACATTTCAGGTGTAGTTTGTTTTATGTATGTATGTACTTGTATAGATGTGTACTTGGTCTTCCAATATGGCGCCTAACAAAATCTCGCGGCGCGGTGACGTCATGCGGTAGCCCTCCATAGGGCCTGACTAGCCTTTGGTAACACACTAAATGAATTATCTTTCATTTTTGGCACTTTTTCTGTTTGTGTAGATGGGAAGACATACTGAGAATCCAAATCGCCAACATTTGAAATAATAATTGTTTTGAATTATTTCTTGTCTTATTTAATGAAGGTTGTAATAGAATTAGCCTACATTTGGCTTAAGCTGGATGAGACAGAGACATAATTTTATAGCCATTTGTTAAACAGCTGACAGGGAACGTAATTAACCGTTCCGAGAACGAAATTTTTTTGTTCTAACCGGTTCGGGAACGTCTATTTAATGGTGGAACCCAAAACCGGAAATGTTAAAATTCCGTTTCTGTTCGGAACGAACCAATAGGAAAAAAATTCTGGTTCAAAGCCCTGCATAGAAGGTAAACTGTACACAGCGCCAGGGCAGTGTGATGGTATGTCTACTTTTAGATTGTGTTAGCTTATCAATGAACACACTCGTCACTCGACGAGTTTCACATCTTTACGACGGATGTGTGTTAGGTATTATTGTTGCAGTCTAAGCAGTCATTGTAGCAGCTAGATGAGCAAGAACCGAAAGGGTCTGTGCCATAAACCGTTATTTCTGTACGGCGTTGCTAATGTGTCGTTACTGTTATTTCTCCCTCTGCTCGCCCTGTAAATGCCCTACGTCGCTGGATAGCGAAGGTGTTTTCTGCATCTCGCTCCTTTTTCTTGTATGTTCTCCGTTTGTCGCCTTCCTTGCATTCAAACCAATTCGAGCCGAAGTCCGCTACATGTCCAAAATGGTGGTCGCGTTTACGAAGGTCACGTGACTGAAAAGGGTCTATAGTGATATGCACAATTTGTGTACAGCAGCTGGATATGTGTTCTAGAGTTTATTTGATCTGACACAAATTGGCGTACAGGATGAGTCATCAAAAATCCTTCGGTCACTGTTCATACAGGCAATAATATTTAACAAATTTCAATACAGTAAATAGACAAGTAAACAGGCACATGTTTCCATGTTGTTTAAATATAACTATAGTTATATGTAATATGTACAGTTGTGGTCAGAAGTTTACATATAGTGACATGAATGTCATCTTGGATATGAATATCAAGGGAATATTTGGGCTTTCTTTGAACTGTGCTTTTTCTGTGGCAGAATGTACAGCATACATCTTTAATTTAAAAAACAAAACAAAACACTAGAATTTGGTGCAGAAGTTTTAATTTTCTTTGGGTTGACATTCATGTCACTGTATGTAAACTTCTGACCACAACTGTAAATATTAATTTTAAATACACAGTAAATTTACACTAAATCTCCCTTTAAAACAGTAATATAAAATAAATTAACTTTCATATATTGTAAAAAAACAAACAAAAAAACAGTCACAAAAAATGCATTCTTCCTAACCAAAAAAGGCCTAATTCTAATCTTAGTGCTAAGACTAAATATAAACTATTAGTGCAAAGAAAAATCATTCATTCATTCTTTATACATGTAAACAAAATTACGAGATACCGTAGCAACAAGATTGTATCTGTCTGTCTGACATATATCACAGTATAAGATTCTTTGACAAGAAAACAAGTGTATTCACTTCTGCTGGCTTCAGAGATGACCTGTGAGAGGTTACAGTATTGCTTGCAGGACTAAATAGCATATCAGAGGATGAAATGGTGGCAGAGATGCACAGATTTCTTCTGACACAGGAAATTTTGCAGTAGCTACCACAGTGTAATTTCAGAACACCAGATGAAAAGATGAAGATTTGTTACAATTTGTTAAATCAATTGATAGGCCTATTCAATCTAACTGTACAAACACCGTCTACACATCCCTATTCGAATTGCAGGTATTTGTGATTTTAAAAAATGAAACCAGGACAAATCATGTCACATGTTTTTCTACCTTTAATGTGACAAAGCAACCAATACAATTCAATTAAAAACAAAAACAAAGAGGACGGCACGGTGGTGTAGTGGTTAGCGCTGTCGCCTCACAGCAAGAAGGTCCGGGTTCGAGCCCCATAGCCAACGAGGGCCTTTCTGTGCGGAGTTTGCATGTTCTCCCCGTGTCCGCGTGGGTTTCCTCCGGGTGCTCCGGTTTCCCCCACAGTCCAAAGAGATGCAGGTTAGGTTAACTGGTGACTCTAAATTGACCGTAGGTGTGAATGTGAGTGTGAATGGTTGTCTGTGTCAGCCTTATGATATGATGACCTGGCGACTTGTCCAGGGTGTACCCTGCCTTTCGCCCGTAGTCAGCTGGGATAGGCTCCAGCTTCCCTGCGACCCTGTAGAACAGGATAAAGCGGCTAGAGATGATGAGATGAGAAAAAAACCCACCTTACAATAACCTGGTTGTACAAGTCCTGCACAGCTCTTAAATCTTTGTCATTCTACAGGCTTGATCAGCTTCTTACCCAGCTGTTAAATTGCTAAAGAGAGAATGTAGAAAGAGTGAAAGAAAATGGTGTAAATCTAAACTTCACATCCATTATCAAATCCATAAAGAGATGCTTTGTAAATATAATTATGAAATTTGTAAAGCAAGACAGTCTTTCTTTTCCAACATCATCAACAGGAATATGAACAATGCCCGTGTGCTATTTTCAGCAGTAGAGAAGCTAACTAATCCCCCACCACAATTAGTACCTGAACTTCTCTCAGTTAATAAATGCAATGAGTTTGCATCCTTCTTCAAAGGTAAAATTGATAAAATACGGCAGAATATTGCTCATAATATATCTCAGTTGCAAATAATTGAAAAGCTGCAATCACCAGTGACACAGACAGATAACTTCAACACAATGTCAGAATTTTGTTTAATTGATTATGAGACTCTTGAAAAAACTGTACAAAATCTCAGTTCTTCAACATCTGAATTGGACATTCTGCCCACCAACTTTAAGTCTGTTCTTCACCTCATAATTACAGATGTGCTTCAGATTATAAATACATCCCTAGAGACTGGCATTGTTCCTGTGTCCCTGAAAAAAGCCATTGTAAAGCCCCTACTTAAAAAGAATAATCTGGATGCTTCAGTATTAAACAACTACAGGCCAATATCAAATCTACTTTACCATTCATCGGGAAAATCCTTGAAAAAATTGTCTTCAATCAATTAACTGCCTTCTTGATATCAAACAGCTGTTTTGATAACTTTCAGTCAGGATTTCGTGCCAGTCATAGCACTGAAACAGCGCTGATTAAAGTTATAAATGACATATGTCTTAATACTGATGCAGGCAAAACATTGGTCCTGGTGTTACTAGACCTCAGTGCAGCTTTTGATACTGTTGATCACAACATACTGCTATATTGACTTGAACACTGGGTTGGGTTGACTGGTAAAGTTATCAATTGGTTAAAATCATACTTAAAAGATAGAAGCTTCTTTGTTACCATGGGAAATTGTACCTCAACATCAATGTCCTTGACCTGTGGTGTCCCCCGGGGTCGATTCTTGGACCATTACTATTCAACCTTTATATGCTCCCACTTGGACAAATTATCAAGAACAACTCAATTTTGTATCACTGCTATGCAGATGACACCCAAATTTATTTTGCTCTATCACCTAATGATTATGCCCCCCTTGAATGTCTCTACCAGTGTATCGACCAAATCAACAACTGGATGTCGCAAAATTTTCTTCAGCTGAACACAGATAAAACAGAAGTAATTCTATTTGGGGAAAAAAGATGAAAGACTCAGGATTACCACTATTCTTGACACAAAGGGGATTAAAACAAAAGATAAGGTTAAAAATCTTGGTGTTTTCATTGACAGCGAGCTAAACTTTGACAGTCACATGAAAGCAATCACTAAAACAGCATTTTATCACCTAAAAACATTTCCAAACTAAGAGGACTTGTGTCAAAAAATGATCTGGAAAAACTTATACATGCCTTCATCTCTAGTAGGGTTGATTACTGCAATGGCCTTTTCACAGGCCTGCCCAAAAAGACCATCAAACGACTTCAGCTGGTTCAAAATGCAGTGGCTAGGGTTCTCACACAAAAAAAGAACAGAGCACATTACTCCAATTCTAAGGTCCCTTCACTGGCTTCCAGTAAGCTACAGAATTGACTTTAAAGTATTGCTGCTGGTGTACAAATCTCTAAATGGTACAGGGCCCAATTACCTCTCTGATATGTTGCAGCGGCCTAACCCAATCAGATCTACCAGATCGCAGCAGCAAAATTTACTGGTAAAACCTGTTGTTAAAACAAAGTGTGGTGAAGCAGCTTTTAGTTACTATGCAGTACAGCTATGGAACCAACTCCCAGAGAACATTAAAAATGATCCTGCTGTTGGCAGCTTCAAATCTAGACTAAAGACCAAGCTGTTCTCAGATGCTTTCTGCTAAATGATTAATATTGTCATCTTTACATGTTTTAAGCTTTCTTAACTTTTACAGTCTCTGCATGTTTTAAACTTTACTTAACTTTTATTCTGTTTTATTCTGCTGTTTTTTACTGAACTTTTACTTCATTTTATTTCTACTATTGTTTAATTCTTATTATTTTTCTTCCCCATTTATTTTATGTAATTTTATTTTTCTATTGTTTACTGTTTTGCTTTTACTTCTGTAAAGCACATTGAACTGCCACTGTGTATGAAATGTGCTATATAAATAAACTTGCCTTAACTTGCCTTGCCTTCTTAAGCCATTCCTTTGGTGACTTAAATTTATAATGACTGTTATAATAACATGGTGCTTTACACTAATAATAATCAAAATTGACTGTGTACAATGAAAATAAATTCGATTTGTGCTTTGGGTTGTTATTGTGCTGGAAGGTGAAATGTTTCTTCATCCTCATCTATGGAACAGAGGTCTACAGGTTTTGTGCCATAATAGTTTGGTATCTGGAACTATCCATGATTCTCTCTATCTTGAATAGAGCCCCATTTCCAGCTGAAGAGAAGTAGCCCCATAGCATGATGCTACAGTCACGATGTTTCACCTGTCCACAACATGCTCCTGGATATTTAAATATCAGCTGATCTATCTAATTAGGAGACTAAGGTTCAATCCTCAGGAACCCTCAGTCTAGCTCTTCAACACATCTGAGCCCAAGGTAATAAGTTTTGCATCCATTGCTGAAATGGTTGAGTTATGTCGGAGCTGGAATCAGGTGTACCAAACCCCATTTACACCTGGTTGTTTTAGGTCTATTGACTATAATGATTATTCACATGCATATGTACATGCATCAAAGATACCTGACCACTTCAGGAGGTGAGTTCAAGTTCTCACACTCACACAATCAGACACAGTCTCAGCATTTAAGTCTAGGCTGAAAACATAGTCAAGCCTTTTGTTAATGGTGTTTATGAGGTAAAGGTGTAGATCTGGAGGGTCCTCAGACATAGTGTTTTGGTAAACTGGGATGTATGGATGCTGTCAGTCCCCCACTCGCTTGCTCACTCGAGTTTGTTGACGGTGTAGTGGCTGGCTGCTTTATGTCCCGGGGCTCCCTCATGCCTGTGTTACCTTCTGGCTCTCGCCTTTTAGTTATGCTGTCATAGTTAGTTGCCAGAGTCCCTGCTTGTACTCAGTGCAATATGTATACTGTTCCTACTTATTCAGGTGACATTGGGCATACCTAACAACCCGTGTTTTCTTTCCCTCTCCCCCCCCCCCCAAATCTGTCCCTCTGAGTTACATGGAGTCAACAGGAAATCTTTTGGTGGAGAGGGTGGAGACCTCGACTGGCTATCGTAGCCTGCAGGGAATCGGCCATCAGACATTCTGTTGCATGTCCCAGATCCGGTGAAATGTAACTGAATTGTCTTGGCCAGCCCTAAGGGTCCCATCTGCATCCCATCATTGCTGAGGAGTGTGCTCCCATCACCCAATCAAGCATCCAGCCAGAGCAGGTCATGATATTTTTTTAACCATATTAACATGCCATTGTTGTGTATTATGCCTGATGTCAAGACTCTCATCTCTGTGAGCCTACCACACAGATTTAATACTTGTGTCATTTTTAGGGCATACCTAACAACCTGTGTTTTCTCTCTCTCCCTCCTCCCCCCCCCCCCCAATCTGTCCCTCTGAGTTACATGTTGGTCCTGGGATTGAGATGCTGGCCTCTTCTGCCCCTCGGACCTGCTTGATCCATCCTGGTACCCTGTGTCTGGTTGGAGTTTTATTGCATCGCTCCTGTGGAGGATGGCCCCATGAGGACAGTTGAGGGTTACACCTGGAGGATTCTCTGGACTTTTACAGTAATGCTTTTATGGCTGAGGACTACAGTTAACTTGCTAACTTTAGAACTGCAGTTGTCATGAACCGTTTTGCACTCAAGTTTCCATCAATGAAGAGTTACAACATCAACAAAACTGTCTTCATGTTAAAACTTTTAATGTTACTGTATAGTCATGCTGTCTGTTGTTGCCCAAATGAGGATGGGTTCCCTTTTGAGTCTGGTTCCTCTCGAGGTTTCTTCCTCATGTCGTCTGAGGGAGTTTTTCCTTGCCACCATCACCACAGGCTTGCTCATTGGGGATAGATTAGGGACAAAATTAGCTCATGTTTTAAGTCGTTCAAATTCTGTAAAGCTGCTTTGCGGCAATGTTTATTGTTAAAAGCTCTATACAAATAAACTTGACTTGACTTAAGTTTGGAGCTCCCGCAGTAGAAACACAACCCCTCCTTGCATCGTCTAGTTTGCTCAGCACGGGTTAGTCTAGTGCTAGATACCTCCATCGGTGCATTGTCCTCCAATGGCAGGGCAGTCCTGGCACCATCTTGAATGGAGGGGCGGCACTTAAGCAACTGGTCGAGATGGATGGCTAGATCTATGAGGGAATCGAGAGAAAGGTTCTCATCTCTACAAGCCAGTTCACTGATGATCTCAGGATGGAGACCCTGGCAAAAGACTGCCTACAGGGCGGGGTCGTTCCATCCACTGGTGGCAGCTAGTGTTCTGAAATCCAAGGCGTATGCGGCTACACTGCGATTACCCTGGGAACTGGCGAGTAGGCTCTCTCCAACCTCTATCACCTCGGGTTCGTGGCCAAAGACCCTCTTGAATAGCGAGAGGAACCATTCATAAGATTTAGTTGGCTCGCCACCCTTGTTCCACGTTGCAGTTTCCCAGCAGAGTGCTTTGCGAGTAAGAAAAGACAGGAATTTAGCAATCTTATGCTCGTCAGATAGGCTGGGCATAGTGGCAAAATATAAAGAACACTGTAACAGGAAACCTTTACATGCGCTGACATCTCCAGCAATCTTCTCCGGAGTGGGGAGTTGCAACACTGAATTAGGAGGAGACTCGGGGCGTGCTAGGAGGGTCTGCGACATCACCATTGCAAGCTGAGCCATCCGAGTGTTGAGATCAGCGAGCATCTGCTGATGTTCTCCTAGCAAATGCCCCTGTGCATTGAAAGCAGTTTGTTTAGAGTCCTCCGCTACATCCATGTTGGCGAAGTATCCTGTGAGAATGCAGGCACTTATGGATGTATGCGCGGAGGAAAACAGATTGCAGAAAGTCATCAAAGCCAAATCAAGAATCGGGAATCGGAATAAGTAAACTAGTGAGGGTCGGGCGATCAGCAAACAATATAGTGTAGGAATGACAAGAGCGAGAAATGACTAGAAAGTATCGAGAGTCAGAATAATCAGTCAGAAAGATACAAGGCTTGGTATGTACTGAGAGCAGAACAATACTTCGCAAAGGTGTGTTTGAGAGGTGAGCTTATATGGAAGGACAGGTGACTGAGGAAATGACAGTCAGCTGTGATTCAGTAGACAGGAGACAGAGGGTGCTGTGTGTTATGGGAGTTGTAGTTCGGGGAGTCCATGTTTGTAGTCTGTTGAGCTTCAGCGGGTTTACTGATTACACGATCCACTTGAAAGTTTTGATACCAATATAAATGTCATAAAAATAAGTTGAAATGCTTGGAAATTGCATTTTTCAATGGCATTAAAAAAATTTCTGAGAGATAACCCCATCTGCACCTTCCCCCCTTGGCGGCATCACCGGCATCGCTTCAGAAATGAACCAGCATTTGAAAACTGGAAACTTGGGACCTAGGACACACACATTATAAAATGCATAAAGATACTTTGTATATACAAAGAAAAGAATTGTAGCTATCAGGGATTATTGAAAACAAAAATAAGTATAACAGTCACCATCTTCAGAACCACTATGCATATTTTCAAAGATGTTTAGAAAAACCAACCACTATATTTCTGTTTTTATAACTTCTTTTGTTTGCAAAACAAGGATTGAAACTTAAGTCTTTTTTTTTACATTTTGTATTATGTCTCAATGATTGGAACAAAAAATGAACCGCATAGCTCCATACTGTTCCGTTCTACAGAAATGAAACCAAAATTCATCCATCATGTTGTCAAATTCGTAGCCAAAGTTTGCACAATTAGGACTTTCTTCTGTTACAGTGGTGCTTGAAAGTTTGTGAACCCTTTAGAATTTTCTATATTTCTGCATAAATATGACCTAAAAGATCATCAGATTTTCACACAAGTCCTAAAAGTAGATAAAGAGAACCCAGTTAAACAAATGAGACAAAAATATTATACTTGGTCATTTATTTATTGAGGAAAATGATCCAATATTACATATCTGTGAGTGGCAAAAGTATGTGAACCTTTGTTTTCAGTATCTGGTGTGACCCCCTTGTGCAGCAATAACTGCAACTAAACATTTCCGGTAACTGTTGATCAGTCCTGCACACTGGCTTGGAGGAATTTTAGCTCATTCCTCCATACAGAACAGCTTCAACTCTGGGATGTTGGTGGGTTTCCTCACATGAACTGCTCGCTTCAGGTCCTTCCACAACATTTCGATTGGATTAAGGTCAGGACTTTGACTTGGCCATTCCAAAACATAAAATTATGCAAGACCACATGACATATGGACATTAGTGAACGCATTAACCCCAAACATTCGCTACCAGCATCATTTAATTAAGTTTTCTTTAGTATTCATGACTAAGCTTTATGTATAATTTACCTTATAGTTAATGAGCACATTTTTTTATTTTTTTTTATTTTATTTTTTAACTTAATTTGTGTGAAGTGGTCAGCAGAGTATAGTCAAAACATTTGCATTAAAGACGATTAGGCCCTGTTCAAACAAATATAAATAACATGATTTAGTTTTTACACAAAACATTACACAGTTTTACCATCAGATGTGATAAAACAGTGGTCAGTCCCCTCTGAGTGAGAAGATATAACTTAGTTTCAGCATCATGCAAACATGGATAAGTGGTAGGAGCTGTGCTTTACCCCAGCATTAGGAATTCTGAGTTACAAGGTAATTGTGTTTAACCATTCATAACAGATTTTCTTCGTTAGTTATTAAAACATTGAAAAGGTAAGAATATCCTTAAGCATCTGGAATACGTCCTTAGTTCAGTGTACATTGACAGTAGTAATGCGTTTACCTCTGGCACAGCAAAAGTAGTACATGAATAAGGACCGTACAGCATCATCTCTCAGTCCATAGATGAGTGGGCTTAGGCAGCGTGGCAAGAGCAGCACAACCACATAGTTTAGATAACGCAGGTCCATGAAGAGGCTGCTGTTGCTGCTGGCCATTGCTGCCGCTCGCTCTATAATGCTAAAAAGAAAAGAAGTAAGGCACAAGCCCAGCTGAATGAGGTGCAGCAGCACAGTTTTGTGGGCTTTCACAGCAGAGTCTTTATTGGAGGAAATGGACCTGGTTGTGATCAAAATGCTGATATAAGTGAAAAGGATGACCATAGACACTGACACAAAGTAAAATACATTAAAGCCCTGATAGACATCTACCTGCCACTGCTTTATGAAGAGCCTTTCTCTTGTGCAAAATATCTGTGATGTTAAAAATGTAGGATATGTGGCTGCTACATAAAACAAGTCAATTAAAAAGTGCAACAAACCCATAAACCAAATAATTCCAATGGCAAAATAAGTTCTTGTCTGAGTCACTATTTCAGCATGTCTTAGAGGAAAGAGTATGGCCACATAACGCTCTAGTGACATCAGAGCCAGGTTTAAAGGTGCATTACGAAAAGTTGTACTTGAAACAAAAACTAAAAAAGCACAAGCAGCCATGACTAGCCTGAGATAAGCCAGACTAAAAATAAACAACAAAGATGTAACAAAGAGGTGGATTGAGTCATTGAAAAGCATGTGGTTAAACAGAATGTAGCGTGGAGTCTCTTTAAAAACAAGCTTACTCCAAAGAGTGTAGACCATGATGGCATTTAAATAGATAAAGAACAGAGACATTAATATTACAAAACTAACTTTTGCTATTCGACCCTCAGTCATTGCAACCTGGAATATTTGCTGATGTACAAGCAAAACCTCAACTGTGCTATTATTAATAACTGACATAATATGAAAAAATAGAATGATGAAATATGTACAGATATCACTAACAATATGCAATGAACCTATACAAATCACCACCACCCTCACAGATAAGATGTTTAAAACAAACAAAGAAACAAGGAAATATTTCCAAATGAAATGTTTGCACATCTGGTGCAGATATTACATCTGTTGCAGCCAATTACCCCACTTTTGCAGCCTAGCTCTAAGAAATAATACTGATGTGAGCTGATATTTATAATAGGGAACGTGCAAGCCCGAGAGACAGACATCTATTCACACTCAGAGGTGTGATATAGACCTCATGTATTGTATGGGGATCTATCATGGGGATAGATTAGGGATAAAATTAGCTCATGTTTTAAGTCGTTCAAACTCTGTAAAGCTGCTTTGCGACAATGTTTATTGTTAAAAGCGCTGTACAAATAAACTTGATTTGATTTTGATTTGATTTGTAAAAACTTTGCTAGCCATCATTTTGTAACTTGGTGAAAGTTATTTGCATTCATTCACATGCATCCAGGTTGTTCTCACCACCCCTGGCCATTATCTGGGCTTTTAAAACTACAGTGGTGCTTGAAAGTTTGTGAACCCTTTAGAATTTTCTATATTTCTGCATAAATATAACCTAAAACATCATCAGATTTTTACACAAGTCCTAAAAGTAGATAAAGAGAACCCAGTTAAACAAATGAGACAAAAATATTATACTTGGTCATTTATTTATTGAGGAAAATGATCCAATATTACATATCTGAGTGGCAAAAGTATGTGAACCTCTAGGTTTAGCAGTTAATTTGAAGGTGAAATTAGAGTCAGGTGTTTTCAATCAATGGGATGACAATCAGGTGTGAGTGGGCACCCTGTTTTATTGAAAGAACAGGGATCTATCAAAGTCTGATCTTCACAACACATGTTTGTGGAAGTGTATCATGGCACGAAAAAAGGAGATTTCTGAGAACCTCAGAAAAAGCATTGTTGATGCTCATCAGGCTGGAAAAGGTTACAAAACCATCTCTAAAGAGTTTGGACTCCACCAATCCACAGTCAGACAGATTGTGTACAAATGAAGGAAATTCAAGACCATTGTTACCCTTCCCAGGATTGGTCGACCAACAAAGATCACTCCAAGAGCAAGGCGTGTAATAGTCGGCGAAGTCACAAAGGACCCCAGGGTAACTTCTAAGCAACTGAAGGCCTCTCTCACATTGGCTAATGTTAATGTTCATGAGTCCACCATCAGGAGAACACTGAACAACAATGGTGTGCATGGCAGGGTTGCAAGGAGAAAGCCACTGCTTTCCAAAAAGAACGTTGCTGCTCATCTGCAGTTTGCTAAAGATCACATGGATAAGCCAGAAGGCTATTGGAAAAATGTTTTGTGGACAGATGAGACCAAAATAGAACTTTTTGGTTTAAATGAGAAGCGTTATGTTTGGAGAAAGGAAAACACTGCATTCCAGCATAAGAACCTTATCCCATCTGTGAAACATGGTGGTGGTAGTATCATGGTTTGGGCCTGTTTTGCTGCATCTGGGCCAGGACGGCTTGCCATCATTGATGGAAGAATGAATTCTGAATTATACCAGCAAATTCTAAAGGAAAATGTCAGGACATCTGTCTGTGAACTGAATCTCAAGAGAAGGTGGGTAATGCAGCAAGACGACGACCCTAAGCACACAAGTCGTTCTACCAAAGAATGGTTAAAGAAGAATAAAGTTAATGTTTTGGAATGGCCAAGTCAAAGTCCTGACCTTAATCCAATCGAAATGTTGTGGAAGGACCTGAAGCGAGCAGTTCATGTGAGGAAACCCACCAACATCCCAGAGTTGAAACTGTTCTGTACGGAGGAATGGGCTAAAATTCCTCCAAGCCAGTGTGCAGGACTGATCAACAGTTACCGGAAACATTTAGTTGCAGTTATTGCTGCACAAGGGGGTCACACCAGATACTGAAAGCAAAGGTTCACATACTTTTGCCACTCACAGATATGTAATATTGGATCATTTTCCTCAATAAATAAATGACCAAGTATAATATTTTTGTCTCATTTGTTTAACTGGGTTCTCTTTATCTACGTTTAGGACTTGTGTGAAAATCTGATGTTTTAGGTCATATTTATGCAGAAATATAGAAAATTCCAAAGGGTTCACAAACTTTCAAGCACCACTGTACAATTACAAAAGTAATTTGTGTTTCGAGTGTGCATGGTATAGATAGTATAGTTTATATTTTGAAAGATGTTTTTTTTTCAGTTTGTCTGTTTTGTTCAGCTCAGGGTAAGGGTTGTCCTTTTTCAGTGGTTGTTTGAGATGCACTTTATTTCTTACAATAAAGTTCATTTTATAGTAATTTAGTTCAAAAAAGGTAAACTTTCAAATATTTTACCACGTAAACTGAAATACTTCAAGGATTTTTTGAAAATTTTTTTGATAATTATGGCTTATGTCTTGCAAAAGTATTCAACCCCTTTGGTTTGTCCTGTTTTGTTGCATTACAAGATGGAATTTAAATGGATTTTTGGAGGGTTAGCACCATTTGATTTACACAACATGCCTACCACTTAAAAGGTGCAAATTGTTGTTTTATTGTGACACAAACAATAATTTAAATGAAAAAAAAAAAGAAATCGGGAGTTTGCATCACAAAAGGGAGAGAGAAGTCAGGGGAGTGTAATAGTGGCCCCACACACAGTGCAGCCTTTACCTCAGAGAAAGCCCGCTGTCACTGCTCCGTCCACTGGACCGGATCTGGCGCCCCCTTTTTAGTGAGGTCAGTCAGCGGGCTGGTGATGTCCGAATAATTAGGTATAAACCTACGATAGTAGCCAGCCAGCCCCAGGACCTGACTCACCCCCTTTTTGGTCTTGGGCCTCGGGCAGGCTGCAATTGCTGCTGTCTTGTTAATTTGGGGATGCACCTGCCCAATGCCCAAGTGGAAACCCAGATACCGTACTTCCACCCACCCAATCGCACACTTCTTCAGGTTGGCTGTGAGACCCGCTCGTCTCAGCGACCTAAGGATGGCCCTTAGCTGTTCTAAGTGCCGCGGCCAGTCATTACTGTAAATAATAATATCGTCTAAGTAGGTGGCCGTGTAGGTGGCGTGGGGGCGGAGGACCCTGTCCATAAGCTGCTGGAACGTAGCGGGCACCCCAAACAGCCCAAAAGGAAGTGTGACGAAGTGGTGTAAGCCGAACAGTGTGGAAAAGGTCGTTTTCTCTCAGGATAGAGGAGTCAAGGGGATCTGCCAATATCCCTTTGTCAAATCCAGTGTCGAATAAAAATGAGCCGTGCCTAGTCGATCGAGCAACTCATCAATACGAGGCATTGGGTACGCATCAAATTTAGACACCGCATTGACTTTTCTATAGTCCACACAGAACCGGACCGACCCGTCAGCCTTGGGAACCAAGACCACTGGGCTGCTCCAGTCACTGTGGGACTCCTCGACGATGTCCATTTTGAGCATGGCCTCGAGTTCTTCCACCTTTTTTTTGTGTTCAGGCAGTCTGTAAGGGTGGCTGTGTACTACTACCCCCGGGGGGGTCTCAATCTGGTGTTCTACCATATGAGGTGAGTGCAGCCGGGCAGGGGTGAGAACATGTCAGAAAATTCTGTCTGCAACTGGGTGACCTCCATGAGCTGGGTCGGAGAGAGGTGGTCTCCACAGGGGACCGGAGTGGTGGGTGATGTCAATTTTCCTTCTTGAACCTCCGGCCCCAGCTCCGCCTTCTCTGGAACCACCGACACCAATGCCACGGGGACCTCCTCATTACAGAGTTTTAGCAGATTGAGGTGGTAAATCTGTAGCGTCCCACCCCTGTCCATTTGCCTCACCTCATAGTCGATGTCCCTGACTCACCATGTGACCTCAAAGGGTCGTTGCCACCTGGCGATCAATGTGGAGCTCGACGTGGGCAACAACACGAATACTTTATCTCCCGGTGTGAATTCCCTAAGGCGCATGCCCCTGTTGTACAGACGGACTTGACGTTCTTGGGCCTGCCGCAAATTCTCCTGGGTTAGGTGCGTGAGTGTGTGGAGTTTGGCGCACAGGTCGATAAAGTATTGAATTTCGTTTTTACTGGTTGAAGGTCCCTCCTCCCAATTTTCATGCAGCACATCCAGAATGCCACACAGCTCACGCCAGTATAATAATTAGAACAGGGAGAACCCTGTGGAGGCTTGCAGGACCTCTCGCACTGCGAATAACAGGGGCTCAAGCCATTTATCCCAGTTGCGTGCCTCTTTGCTTACAAATTTCCTAATTATATTCTTAAGGGTGCGATTAAACCGTTTGACTAAGCCATCCATTTGTGGGTGATAAACGCTGGTGCGGATAGGCTTAATTCCCAGTAACCCATACAGTTCGCGCAGTGTGCATGACATAAACGTAGTGCCTTGATCAGTCAGAATCTCTTTGAGGATTCCGACTCGGGAGATGATGCGGAAGAGCGCTTCTGCAATATTGCGTGCTGAGATATTATGAAGAGGCACTGCTTCCGGATATCGCATTGCATAGTCCACCAGAACTAAAATAAAGCGATATCCTCATCCTGACCGATCTAATGGCCCGACGAGATCCATCCCAATTCTTTCGAAAGGGGTCTTGATTAATGGCAGAGGGCAGAAAGGTGCTTTTGGAATGGCCGCGGGATTTACTAACTGGCATTCGCGGCATGCCGTACACCACCTATGGACATCGCCATGAATCCCTGGCCAATAGGACCTGGCCATTATTCAGGCTAGTGTCTTATCCTGCCCTAAGTGTCCGGCCATGGGATTAAAGTGAGCCGCCTGGAATATAAATTCCCGGCGGCTCTTTGGGATTAAAACCTTTGTTATTGGTTCCTTAGTCTGAGTGTCCTGTGTCACTCAGTATAATCTATCCTTAATAATGGAAAAATAGGGGAAGGACGGTGTGGTGTTTGGCTGGAGAGTTTGACCATTGATTACTCTCACTTGGTCAAACGGATGCTGCAGAGTCTCGTCTCGCGACTGGTCTAACAGGAAATCCGCAAGGGAATCCCCGAGAGAGGGAGGAGGAGCAGGCTGCTCCTCACTCTGATGCAGTGATGAGGTAGACGGTTCTGTGACAGCTGCTCCCGCCAACGCCACTTCAGGACCTCCCCTCGCTAAACTATGGCAGGCCCCACTCTTCACTTAATGTGTCATTAATTCCCTAAATCCCGGCCAATCAGTCCCCAGAATTATCGAGTGGGTAAGGTGAGGATTAACTGCCGCCTTTACTCTAAATTTTTTCCCCCAAAATAGAATGTGGGCCGACACTAAAGGGTAGTTGTGAACATCCCCGTGCACACACACCTTCACCAATTGTGCTCTCCCCAGTGCCTTGTCTTGCACCAGGCTTTGGTGGATTGAGGTCTGATTACAGCCGGAGTCCAACAAAGCCTGATACGTATCCCCTTGGATACTCACCGGTATGCGATATGCTCCGGACCGATCGAGGGTGGTCCCAGCACATCAGGGTCCGGACCACCGCGCCCACCTCCATCGCCGAGCACTGATGCTGGAGGTGCCCTGGTTCCTCGCAGCGCCAGCAAACCGGCCCAGGCTCTCCCTCTGCACTGGTGTTCCGGACATCACTCACCTGAGGGGGAGAAGACACAGACAAGGAAGTAGGAAATGGTAGGGCACCGTGGGTGCGGCGGGCCAGCTGGGGTGGAGCCAACCCCCGCCTCTGTGGTGGGGGAATGGGGCGAGGATGAGGAGCAGAGGGAGAGACAGAAGAGAGGGGAGAAGAGGAGACACGCTGTCCTGCCATCGGAATGGCTGCCATATGGTCCTCTGCCAACTCGACGGCCTGATCCAGCGATGCCGGGTGAGGGCACTGGACCCACTCCGCTGTTCCTTCCGGAAGTCGGGCGACGAATTGTTCCAGCACCACCAGGTCGACGATTCCCTTGGCGTCGTGGTTGTCGGCCCTCAGCCACTGCTGGCAGGCGTCCCGGAGTTGCTGGCCAAACGCGAATGGCCGGCCGACCTCCTCCAGGCGCAGCACGCGGAAGCGCTGCCATTGCTGTTCCAGGGTGTGACCCACACGTTGGAGGACAGCCCTGCAGAGGTCCACGTAGACCAGCCAGCTGTCGGTGGAGAGCTGTAGCACAGCTAGCTGCGCCTCGCTCGTTAGCAGGGGCAGGAGGCACTCCACAGGCTGTTCCACCGGCCAACCCCACGCCTCTGCTGCCTGCTTAAAAAAATCCACCAAGGCACTTACCTTCCCTGACTCCGTCCTCCATTCACAGACCGATGCTTGACCACACCCCCGCTGCCACATATACTAATTCTAATTAATTTCTAATTAGTATGGTTTATAGGCACAGGAAATGTTTCAATATGTGATTGTAGAGCTCTCTGAAGTGTGGGTGGAGCACAGAGGACGGCAGGACAAAGCTTCTGGTACTAATAGGCTTTTTATTGTCAGACTTTTCAGTGTAACAGCCTACTTTTATGCTTTAGAGAAACACACATGCTGTGTTCTAGTCCCGGGATGAGCTCTCTCCTCTGCTCTCCCTCTGCCTCCTTAAATAGGGCGCGGTTACTGGGAAGAGACACAAACACAGGTTAATTACCGTCAGGTGTAGTGATTCTGCCACTCACCTTCCCTGGCTCCGCCCTCCTGTCAAAGACCGGCACTTGACCACGCCCCCGCTGCCACATACCCCTACCGCCCGACTCAGGCCGGGCGCCCGTCCGGCCCGCAGCCGACTCCCCCCCCCCCCCCCCCCCTTGACGGGAGAGGAAGTCCGCCATGACCATCTGCGCCCCCGGCCTGTGGACCACCTTGAAATTGAAGGGTTGTAGTGCCAGATACCAACAGGTGATCCACGCGTTGGCATCTTTCATGCGGTGGAGCCACTGGAGGGGCGCGTGGTCCGAATAGAGGGTGAAAGGGCGCCCCAGCAGTTAGTAACGGAGGGCGAGGACCGCCCACTTGATCGCCAGGCATTCCTTCTCAATAGTGCTGTAGCGCCCCTCATGCACCGACAGCTTCCTACTAATGTACAGGATGGGGCGGTCCTCCCCCTCCACCTCCTGGGACAACACCGCCCCCAGCCCTCTGTCCGACGCGTCGGTCTACAACACAAAAGGGAGAGAGAAGTCAGGGGAGTGTAATAGTGGCCCCACACACAGTGCAGCCTTTACCTCAGAGAAAGCCCGCTGTCACTGCTCCGTCCACTGGACCGGATCTGGCGCCCCCTTTTTAGTGAGGTCAGTCAGCGGGCTGGTGACGTCCGAATAATTAGGTATAAACCTACGATGATAGCCAGCCAGCCCCAGGAACTGTCTCCCCCCCTTTTTGGTCTTGGGCCTCGGGCAGGCCGCAATCGCTGCTGTCTTATTAATTTGGGGATGCACCTGCCCGTTGCCCAAGTGGAAGCCCAGATACCGTACTTCCACCCGCCCAATCGCACACTTCTTCGGGTTGGCAGTGAGACCCGCCCGCCTCAGCGACCTAAGGATGGCCCTCAGGTGTTGCAGGTGCCGCTGCCAGTCGTTACTATAAATAATAATGTCATCGAGATATGCGGCCACATAGGTGGCGTGGGGCTGGAGGACCCTGTCCATCAGCCGCTGAAACGTAGCGGGCGCCCCAAACAACCCAAAAGGAAGTGTGACAAATTGGTGTAAGCCGAACGGTGTGGAAAAGGCCGTTTTTTCCCGGGATAATGAAGTCAAGGGGATCTGCCAATATCCCTTCGTCAAATCCAATGTCGAGTAAAAGCGAGCCGTGCCTAGTCGATCGAGCAGCTCGTCAATACGAGGCATTGGGTACGCGTCAAATTTAGACACCGCGTTGACTTTTCTATAGTCCACACAGAACCGGACCGACCCATCGGCCTTGGGTACCAAGACCACCGGGCTGCTCCAGTCACTGTGGGACTCCTCGACGATGCCCATTTTGAGCATGGCCTGAAGTTCTTCCCGAACCATCTTTTTTTTGTGTTCGGGTAGCCTGTAAGGGCAGCTACGCACTACCACCCCCGGGGGCGTCTCTATGTGGTGTTCTATGAGGTTAGTGCGACCGGGCAGGGGCGAGAACACATCCGAAAACTCGGCCTGCAACTGGGCGACCTCCGTGAGTTGGGTCGGGGAGAGGTGGTCTCCACAGGGTACCGGAGAGGTATGTGATGCCAATGTTCCTTTTTGAACCTCAGGCCCCAGCTCCGCCTTCTCCGGAACTACCGACACCAATGCCACGGGGACCTCCTCGTTCAAGAGTTGAAGCAGATTGAGGTGGTAGATCTGTAGCGCCCCCTCCCTGTCCGTTCGCCTTACCTCATAGTCGACGTCCCCGACTCGCCGTGTGACCTCAAAGGGTCCTTGCCACTTGGCGATTAATTTGGAGCTCGACGTGGCCAACAGTACGAGTACCTTCTCTCCCGGAGTGAACTCTCTAAGGCGCGTGCCCTTGTTGTACAGGCGGGCTTGCCGTTCCTGGGCCTGCCGCAAATTCTCCTGAGTTAGGTGTGTGAGCATGTGGAGTTTTGCACGCAGGTACATAATGTACTGAATTTCGTTTTTACTTTGTGAAGGTCCCTCCTCCCAATTTTCACGCAGCACATCTAAAATGCCGCGCAGCTTACGCCCGTATAACAATTCAAATGGGGAGAACCCCGTGGAGGCTTGGGGGACCTCTCGCACTGCAAATAACAAGGGTTCGAGCCATTTATCCCAGTTATGTGCGTCCTCACTTACGAATTTTTTAATTATGTTCTTGAGGGTGCGATTGAACCGTTCGACTAAACCGTCCGTTTGTGGGTGATAAACGCTGGTGCGGATCGGCTTAATACCTAATAGCCCATACAGTTCGCTCAGTGTTCGTGACATAAACGAGGTGCCTTGATCAGTCAGAATCTCTTTCGGGATTCCAACCCGGGAGATGACGTGGAAGAGGGCCTCCGCAATACTGCGTGCTGAGATATTGCGAAGAGGCACCGCTTCTGGGTATCGCGTTGCATAGTCCACCAGAACCAATATAAAGCGGTACCCTCGTGTTGACCGATCTAATGGCCCGACGAGATCCATCCCAATTCTTTCAAACGGGGTCTCGATTAATGGTAGGGGGCGCAAAGGCGCTTTTGGAATGGCCGCTGGATTTACTAACTGGCATTCGCGGCACGCTGTACACCACTTATGGACATCGCCGCGAATCCCCGGCCAGTAGAATCGGGCCATTATCCGGGCTAGTGTCTTATCCTGCCCTAGGTGTCCAGCCATGGGATTAAAGTGAGCCGCCTGAAATACCAATTCCCGGCGGCTCTTTGGAATTAACAGCTGTGTGACGCGCTCTTTCGTCTGAATGTCCTGCGTCACTCGGTATAATCTATCCTTCATAATAGAAAAATAGGGGAAGGACGGGGTGGTGTTCGGCTGGAGCGTTTGACCATCGATTACTCTCACTTGGTCAAATGCATGTCGCAGAGTCTCGTCTCGCGATTGTTCTAATGGGAAATCCGCGAGGGATTCCTCAACAGAAAGAGGAGGAGCCGGTGGCTCCTCACTCCGTCGCGGAGATGACGTAGACGGCTTTGCGACAGCAGCTCCAGCCAAAGCGACACCGGGACCTCCCCCTGTCAAATGGCAGGACCCACTCTTTACTAGGCGCGTCATTAAACCCCGAAATCCCGGCCAATCAGTCCCCAAAATTAAAGAGTGGGTAAGGCGAGGATTAACCGCCGCCTTCACTATAGATTTTTACCCTCTGAAATATATGTGGACCGACACCAAAGGGTAGCTGTGAACATCCCCGTGCACACACAACACCTTCACCCCCTGTGCTCCCCCCAATGCCTCGTCTTGCACCAGGCTTTGGCGGATCGAGGTCTGATTGCAACCAGAATCCACCAACGCCTAATATGTAGCCCCTTGGACACTCACCGGTATGCGATACGCTCCGGCCCGATCGAGGGCAGCTTCTGGCACGTCAGGGATCCGTACCACCGCGCCCACCTCCATTGCTGCGCACTGTTGTTGCAGGTGGCCCGGCTCCCCGCAGCACCAGCAAACCGGCCTGGGCTTTCCCTCTGCACCTGTACTCTGGGGCTCACTCACCTGAGGGGGGGGGAGAGACAGACAGAGAAGGGAGAAATGGGAGGGCACCACGGGTGCGGCGGGCCGGCTGGGGTGGAGCCGGCCCCCGCCTCCGTGGTGGGGGAATGGGGCGAGGACGGGACACAGAAGGGAGGGGAGAAAGAGAGAGAGAAGAGGAGAGAAGAGAAGACGCCGTCAGTTGTCCTGCCGCCGGAACAGCCGCCAAATGATCCTCCGCCAGTCCTACTGCCTGATCCAGCGACGCCGGGCGGTGGCGCTGGACCCACTCCGTGGTTCCGGCTGGTAAGCGCGCGATGAACTGCTCCAGCACCACCTAATCGATGATTCCCTCGGCGTCGCGATCGTCGGCCCTCAGCCACCGCCAGCAAGCGTCCCGGAGCTGCTGGCCAAATGCGAACGGCCGGCCGACTTCCTCCAACCGCAGCGCGCGGAAGCGCTGGAGCTGTTCTTCTGGTGTGCACCCCACGCGCTGGAGGACGGCCCGGCGAAGGTCCGCATAGGCCAGCCGGCGGTCGGCGGGGAGCTGTAGCGCAGCCAGCTGCGCCTCTCCTGTCAGGAGGGGGAGGAGGCACGCCGCGCGCTGCTCCATCGGCCACCCCGAGGCTTCGGCGACCTGTTCGAACAAAGTGAGGAATGCCTCGGGGTCATCCTGCGGGCCCATCTTGGTCACGGTGAGGGGAGACGGGCCCGCGGCCGGGGCGCTGGTGGACCCCGCCGACGCGAGGAGATGCCGGAATGCCTCTCGATCTTCCCGCTGGGCCAGCACCAGGGCTTCGAAGCGCCGCTCTTGCTCCTTTCGGAGCGTGACGAGTGCCTGGTGCTGGCTTTGCTGAGCCGTGGCGAGGGCGTGGACCAGGTCCGCGAACTGGGAGGATTCCATGGGGCTGCGAGGTTGGTGCTCCACCTTTTCCCGGGTTTCGGCACCACTGTAGAGCTCTCTGAAGTGTGGGTGGAGCACAGAGGACGGCAGGACAAAGCTTCTGGTACTAATAGGCTTTTTATTGTCAGATTTTTCAGTGTAACAGCCTACTTTTATGCTTTAGAGAAACACACATGCTGTGTTCTAGTCCTTCATGGAACACTGAGTGGGAATAAAAATTTGTGATCTATCAAATGTTGTTTCTACCTGATACATGAACAGGTTTTGTATGGGAAAGGGGCGAATGACAAAGTCTATGTTCCATGTCACTTTTCTTGTGTAAAAACTGTATTTCCATCGACAGTGTCTAAATTGAACATTATAGTTTCAATCTGCTGCTATCTGCACATTTTTTAAACTTCCCCCAGGAATTAGTTCATAAAATTTTCATAAAAATTAGTTTCATAAAACCAGTTTCTGTTTTTTCAATAATCCCTGACAGCAACCATTTTTTTTGTTTTGTATATACATCACTGTGGCAGCGGGGGCATGGTCAAGTGCCGGTCTGTGACACGAGGGCGGAGCCAGGGAAGGTGAGTGGAGTGATATATATATATATATATATATATATATATATATATATATATATATATATATATATATATATATATATATATCTTTTTGGAGAGCAGTGGCTTTCTCCTTGCGGCCCTGCCATGCACACCATTGTTTTTGCAGTGTTCTCCTGATGGGGGATTCATGAACATTAACATTAGCCAATGTGAGAGAGGCCTTCAGTTGCTTAGAAGTTACCCTGGGGTCCTTTGTGACCTCGCCGTCCAGGGCCGTTGACAGCTTTGGCTGGGCCCGGGACAAAATAATCTGAGTGGGCCCCCCCCAAATAATCGGAGTGCCCCCCCCCACACACACATACGCGTGCACGCACATCGCCACACAGCAACCACCCACACCCAACCCCTCTTTTCACAGTCTCCATTCACTCCAACCCTTAAATAACAGGTATTCCAAGCCCATTATAACAGTCAACCATTTTATTTCAACATTTCAACATATTTACAGTTTGAACATTTCCTTAGTCTGCAACTATTCAGGTGCGAAATGCAATGCGCCGGACTTTTGCTGTGGCAAAGTCGTCAATAAGGTCATTGAAGTCCAGCTTCTTTGCAAGTTCGCGCTCTATAGAGAGCATAGCCAGCCCATTGAGCCTCTCCTGTGACATGTTTGAGCGCAGGTAGTTGATAAACCAAAATGATTGTTTACGGGATGGAACTGGGCCTCAATGAGAACGGAGTTATGGCTTTCCCAAAATCTGAACATAGAAGCATCACCACTAGTGATGTGTACAGTGAGTTTTTCAGTGTATTTTTTTGTCTTGTTTTTCATAAACGTCCTTTCCGTACTCGATTTAGAATGTTACAAAAAAAATTGACACCCTCCCAACCACGTAACATTAGCCTATCTGACCTGGGGGCTGACACATTTATTACGGATAAACCAAAAGGATTACAACGTTCCCTGGATATAGAACTGGACCGATAAGATTTCAAAATCTTAACGTGTAAGCAACAACAATAAAACAGAGGTTGTTTTATTCATTTAGGGCTTATTAGGCTACTTTCATTAATTGCACTTTTCATACAGGCCTATCATTTTTCACTTGAGCAAGGGAATTGTTTGAAGAGTATCCAGTCTAAGCGAAAGTTTAATGTTTTGCAACAGACTAACCTCAAAACACCCCATTTATAGCCCATTCGTTACATTAAACTCTATCTAGCTGGCAATTTCATATGCCGTCGTATCTACACGGGATGATTTCCAACAAAATAAGGTTTAATTAACAAGAGGCAGCGTTCCACGGGCTTTCAGCTAACCGGAGTCCAGCTCAGCGCAGCTCAGCAAGCGTGCCTAAAACATTTGGATATGATTGCGGGCCAATGTGCTATTCTTTGCTTCATTGAGATATATGCAACACAGTGTTATTAAACCGATATGTTTATGAAATAATTCAATGCCCTGTGCATTTCAGTGTTCACTCAGTGTACCCTGCTATCCCCTACTTTATAATTATGAATGGCGCGTCGCACGTGCTGGGGTTACATTACGGGGCTGGAAAAAAGTTATCTGTGTCTTACCTGGCTCAGCTGCCCCACTGCCTTCACCACCTGCTGCATCATCTGAATCTTTTCTAAAATATCTATGCAGTGAGCCCCTGAGGCTCTTGGCTTCTTCATCTCTTTTTCTCTTTTCTTTTCTTTGCTCCTGACTTGTGCATGTTGGCAAACGGGCTCGCACGCTTATTGTTGAAGCGTTATGATGGAATAGTGCCGTGTTATTTGGCGCCTTAATCAAAGACCAAACCATTTCTGCATTAGGGGTGGTAGGTGGGTTCTTGAATCTATTTTCGAAGACAATAAAGGTAAAAGAACCAGACATCATTCATTGAATGCAAATATAGCACATTTTTCTCCCCCAAATCAACACATTTTGAAATGAAACAGAATGATTAATGGCATCTTCATGAGGGACCAATTCTGGACCCCCCCCCCCTCAGGCCTGGGCCCGGGACAAAATACCCGGTTGTCCCCCCCTGTCGACGGCCCTGTCGCCGACTATTACGTGCTTTGCTCTTGGAGTGATCTTTGTTGGTCGACCACTCCTGGGGAGGGTAACAATGGTCTTGAATTTCCTCCATTTGTACACAATCTGCCTGACTGTGGACTGGTGGAGTCCAAACTCGTTAGAGATGGTTCTGTAACCTTATCCAGCCTGATGAGCATCAACAATGCTTTTTCTGGGGTCCTCAGAAATTTCCTTTGCTTTTGCCATGATCCAGTAACACAAACGTGTTGTGAAGATCAGACTTTGATAGATCCCCGTTCTTTAAATAAAACAGGGTGCCCACTCACACCTGATTGTCATCCCATTGATTGAAAACACCTGACTCTAATTTCACCTTCAAATTAACTGCTAATCCTAGAGGTTCACATACTTTTGCCACTCAGATATGTAATATTGGATCATTATCCTCGATAAATAAATGACCAAGTATAATAATTTTGTCTCATTTGTTTAACTGGGTTCTCTTTATCTACTTTTAGGACTTGTGTGAAAATCTGATGATGTTTTAGGTCATATTTATGCAGAAATATAGAAAATTATAAAGGGTTCGCAAACTTTCAAGCACCACTGTATGTCCAGTGTTTTCCACATATTGGCTGCTTCCAAATACTCATACTACCATACTAGGTAATACATATAAAGCAGCATGTCATAATCCGTAGTGTGTCGGAATACTCAGTACATATTTAGCCATATACATAATAGTCAAATGGTACACAGATGATCTACTTTAGCCGTATTATGCAGACATACCAAAACATACTAGAGTAATGTTTGGGTGGTAGGGATTTAACTAACATTAGTGCATACTGGGTATTTGGAACAGCATCCAAATGCAAGATGACCTGTATCCAAATATCCCAGTTTACTAAAACATTCTATGTCCAAGAACCCTCCAGATATGCTCCTTTATGTAAAAATAGTCTATTAACAAAAGGCTTGACTAAAATATGTTTTCAGCCAAGACTTACAAGAATGCCCTACATTGTCAAACAGTCTATTGTAGTTTTAAACCAAGTAAGCCCATCTGCTGCTTGTATGAGTTTTAAATTAAATAAGAACAAACTTAAAAAAAAAAAACTTTCAGGAGAGGAGAACTGGACATTAGTGAACACATAATACCCCAAATACTTTCTATCAGCATCATTTATTGAGGTTTTCTTTAGGGTTCATTACTAAACCTTTTTTATAATCTATCATATATTTAATGACCACATTTTTAATTATTATTTTTTAACTTGTGTGAAAGGGGCAGCAGAGTATAGTCAAAACATTTGCAATAAAGACTGTTAGACCCTGTTCAAACATGTAGAAATATCAGCATTTAAATTTTACACAAAAGATTACACAGTAGGGGTGGCATGGTGGTGTAGTGGTTAACGCTGTCGCCTCACAGCAAGAAGGTCCAGGTTCGAGGCCCGTGGCCGGCGAGGGCCTTTCTGTGTGGAGTTTGCATGTTCTCCCCATGTCCACATGGGTTTCCTCTGGGTGCTCCGGTTTCCCCCACAGTCCAAAGACATGCAGGTTAGGTTAACTGGTGACTCTAAATTGACCATAGGTGTGACTGTGAATGGTTGTCTGTGTCTATATGTCAGCCCTGTGATGACCTGGCAACTTGTCCAGGGTGTAACCAGCCTTTTGCCTGTAGTCAGCTGGGATAGGCTCCAGCTTGCCTGCGACCCTGTAGAACAGGATAAAGTGGCTAGAGATGATGAGATGAGATTACACAGTTTTACCATCAGCCCTGATAAAACAAGGGTCAGTCCCCTCTGACTGAGAATATATCACTTGGTTTCAGCTTCATGCAAATATTGATAAGTGGTCGGAGCTGTTTTACCCCAGCATTAGGAATTCTGAATTACAAAGTAACTGTGTATAACCATTCATAATAGATTTTCTTCATGAGCTCCTGAAAATATTGAAAAGGTTTAAATATCCCTAAGCATCTGGAAAATGTCCTTAGTTCAGTGTACATTGACAGTAGTAATGCGTTTGCCTCTGGCACAGCAAAAGTAGTACATGAATAAGGGCCGTACAGCATCGTCTCTCAGTCCATAGATGAGTGGGCTTAGGCAGCGTGGCAAGAGCAGCACAACCACATAGTTTAGATAACGCAGGTCTATGAAGAGGCTGCTGTTGCTGCTGGCCATTGCTGCCGCTCGCTCTATAATGCCATAGAGAAAAGAAGTAAGGCACAGGCCCAGCTGAATGAGGTGCAGCAGCACGGTTTTGTGGGCTTTTTTTTGGGGCTTAGTTACTATGCAGTACAGCTATGGAACCAACTCCCAGAGAACATTAAAAATGATCCTGCTGTTGGCAGCTTCAAATCTAGACTAAAGACCAAGCTGTTCTCAGATGCTTTCTGCTAAATGATTAATATTGTCATCTTTACATGTTTTAAGCTTTCTTAACTTTTACAGTCTCTGCATGTTTTAAACTTTACTTAACTTTTATTCTATTTTATTCTGCTGTTTTTTACTGAACTTTTACTTCATTTTATTATTTTATTTCTACTATTGTTTAATTCTTATTATTTTTCTTCCCCATTTATTTTATGTAATTTTATTTTTCTATTGTTTACTGTTTTGCTTTTACTTCTGTAAAGCACATTGAACTGCCACTGTGTATGAAATGTGCTATATAAATAAACTTGCCTTAACTTGCCTTGCCTTCTTAAGCCATTCCTTTGGTGACTTAAATTTATAATGACTGTTATAATAACATGATGCTTTACACTAATAATAATCAAAATTGACTGTGTACAATGAAAATAAATTTGATTTCTGCTTTGGGTTGTTATTGTGCTGGAAGGTGAAATGTTTCTTCATCCTCATCTATGGAACAGAGGTCTACAGGTTTTATGCCATAATAGTTTGGTATCTGGAACTATCCATGATTCCCTCTATCTTGAATAGAGCCCCATTTCCAGCTGAAGAGAAGTAGCCCCATAGCATGATGCTACAGTCACGATGTTTCACCTGTCCACAACATGCTCCTGGATATTTAAATATCAGCTGATCTATCTAATTAGGGGACTAAGGTTCAATCCTCAGGAACCCTCAGTCTAGCTCTTCAACACATCTGAGCCCAAGGTAATAAGTTTTGCATCCATTGCTGAAATGGTTGAGTTATGTCGGAGCTGGAATCAGGTGTACCAAACCCCATTTACACCTGGTTGTTTTAGGTCTATTGACTATAATGATTATTCACATGCATATGTACATGCATCAAAGATACCTGACCACTTCAGGAGGTGAGTTCAAGTTCTCACACTCACACAATCAGACACAGTCTCAGCATTTAAGTCTAGGCTGAAAACATAGTCAAGCCTTTTGTTAATGGTGTTTATGAGGTAAAGGTGTAGATCTGGAGGGTCCTCAGACATAGTGTTTTGGTAAACTGGGATGTATGGATGCTGTCAGTCCCCCACTCGCTTGCTCACTCGAGTTTGTTGACGGTGTAGTGGCTGGCTTGGAAGCCCAGCTGAATGAGGTGCAGCAGCACGGTTTTGTGGGCTTTCACAGCAGAGTCTTTATTGGAGGAAATGGACCTGGTTGTGATCAAAATGCTGATATAAGTGAAAAGGATGATCATGGACACTGACACAAAGTAAAATACATTAAAGCCCTGATAGACATCTACTTGCCACTGCTTTATGAAGAGCCTTTCTCTTGTGCAAAATATTTGTGAAGTTAAAAATTTAGGATCTGTGGCTGCTACATAAAACAAGTCAGTTAAAAAGTGCAACAAACCCATAAACCAAATAATTCCAATGGCAAAATAATTTCTTTTCTGAGTCACTATTTCAGTATGTCTTAGAGGAAAGCTTATGGCCACATAACGCTCTAGCGACATCAGAGCCAGGTTTAAAGGTGCATTACGAAAAGTTGCACTTGAAACAAAAACTAAAAAAGCACAAGCAACCATGACTAACCTGAGATAAGCCACACTAAAAATAAACAACAAAGACGTAACAAAGATGTGGATCGAGTCATTGAAAAGCATGTGGTTGAACAGAATATAGCGTGGAGTCTCTTTAAAAACAGGCTTACTCCAAAGAGTGTAGACCATGGTGGCATTCAAATAGATAAAGAACAGAGACATTAACATTATAAAACTAACTTTTGCCATTCGTCCCTCAGTCATTGCAACCTGGAATATTTGCTGATGTACAAGCAAAACCTCAACTGTGCTATCATTAATAACTGACATAATATGAAAAAATGGAGCAATGAAATATTTACAGATCTCCCTAACAATATGCAATTAATCTCTGCAAATCATCACCACTTCTTCACAGATCAGATTTTTAAAACAAACAAACAAACAGAAACAAGGAAGTATTTCCAAATGAAATGTTTGCACATCTGGTGCAGATATTACATCTGTTGCAGCCAATTACCCCACTTTTGCAGCCTAACTCTGAAATAATACCGATGTGAGCTGATATTTATGATAAAGAACCTGCAAGCCCTCGAGACAGACATTATCACACCCCTGAGTGAGAATAGTACACCTCATGTATTGTAAATACTTTGCTAGCCATCATTTTGTAACTTGGTGAAGTTGCAAAAGTATTCATCCCCCTTTGTGTTTTTCCTGTTTTGTTGCATTACAAGATGGAATTAAAATAGATTTTTGGAGGGTTAGCACCATTTGATTTACATAACATGCCTACCACTTTAAAGGTGCAAATTGTTTTATTGTGACACAAACAATAATTTAAATGAAAAAAAAAGAAATCTGGAGTGTGCATCGGTATGCACCCCCTTTCACATGAAACCCCTAAATAATAGCTGGTCCAACCAATTCACTTCATAAGTCGCATTAATAAGTTGATTAAGACCCACCTGTGTGCAATCAAAGTGTCACATGTGCTGTCACATGATGTCTATCAATCAACCTGTTCTGGAAGCACCCTGACTCTGCAACTCGATGAAGCAAGCAACATGAAAACCAAGGAGCACTCCAAACATGTCAAAGACAAAGTTGTGAAGAAGTATGCATCAGGGTTGGGTTATAAAAAAAAATCCCAAACTTTGAATATCCCAGGGAGCACCATTAAATCCATTATAGCAAAATGGAAAGAATGTTACCACTACAAACCCTCCAAGAGAAGGCCACCCACCAAAAATCACAGACCAGGCAAGGAGGGCATTAATCAGAGATGCAACAAAGACACCAAAGATAACACGGAAGGAGCTGCAAAGATCCCTAGCGGAGATGGGAATATCTGTCCATAGGATCACTTTAAGCCATACACTCCACAGAGTGGGGCTTTATGGAAGACTGGCCAGAAAATACTCATTGCTTAAGAAAACATGTTTGGAGTTTGCCCATAAGCAGGTGGCAGACTCCCCAAACACATGGAGAAAGATTCTATGGTCAAATGAGACTAAAATTTATATTTTCGACCATCATGGGAAATGCCATGTGTGGCGCAAACCCAACACCCTGAGAACACCAGGGAATCATTGTGGTGGTGGCATCATGCTGTGGGGATATTTTTCTTTTGCAGAGACAGGAAAGCTGGTCAGGACTGAAAGAAAGATGGATGGCAATAAATACAGGGCAGTGCTGAAGGAAAACCTGTATGAGTCAGCCAGAGATTTGGGACTGGTACGAAGTTTCATGTTCCAGCAGGACAATGACCCTCAACATACTGCTAAAGCTACACTGGAGTGGTTTAAAGGGAAACATTTAAATGTCTTGGAATGGCGTAATCAAAGCCCAGATCTCAATCCAATTCAGAATCTGTGGCAAAATTTGAAGATTGCTGTACACCAGTGCAATCCATCTAACTTGAAGGATTTGGAGCAGTTTTGCCTTGAGGAATGGGCAAAAATCCCAGTGGCTACGTAAATATGCTAAACTAATAGAGACATACCCCCAAGATACTTACAACTGTAATTGCAGCAAAAGGTGGCTCTGCAAAGTATTGACTTTTTTTTTTGGGGGGGGGGGGGGTGTATCTATGCACACTGAAGATTTCTGGTTTTTCATCAATTATTGTTTGTGTCACAATAAAACAACAGTTATCACCTTTAAAGTTGTAGGCTTATTGTGTAAATTAAATGGTGCTAACCCCCCAAAAATCCATTTTAATTCCATGTTGTAATCCGCCAAAACAGGACAAACACCAAAGGGGATGAATACTTTTGCAAGACACTGTATCTCATGAAAATCAGAAATCCAGGACCTCAAATTCTTAGAATATTTCATTTAGAGTTGGAGTTAAACATTATAAATACCATGTATCTCACAGTCTAGTTCAGTACATGCAACCACAATCACGGAGAAGACTGCTGACTTGACAGTTGTCCAGAAGACGATCAGCCGCAAGGAGGCTAAGCCACAGAAAGTCATTGCTGAAAAGGCAGGTCTGGAAATGGTTCCCCAAGCAACAGGAATAACCGCAAAATACTTGAAACAAAAAAAGGCTTGAAATGTTTCACTTTACATATAATGAGTATAGCATACATGCAGGGCGGCACGGTGGTGTAGTGGTTAGCGCTGTCGCCTCACAGCAAGAAGGTCCTGGGTTCGAGCCCCGGGGCCGGCGAGGGCCTTTCTGTGTGGAGTTTGCATGTTCTCCCCGTGTCCGCGTGGGTTTCCTCCGGGTGCTCCGGTTTCCCCCACAGTCCAAAGACATACAGGTTAGGTTAACTGGTGACTCTAAATTGACCGTAGGTGTGAATGTGAGTGTGAATGGTTGTCTGTGTCTATGTGTCAGCCCTGTGATGACCTGGCGACTTGTCCAGGGTGTACCCCGCCTTTCGCCCGTAGTCAGCTGGGATAGGCTCCAGCTTGCCTGCGACCCTGTAGAAGGATAAAGCGGCTAGAGATAATGAGATGAGATGAGATGAGCATACATGCAAGTTTACCATGTCAAATTAAATTATGAAAAAATTTAACTTTTTCAGGATATTCATTTCTAATTAGTATAGTTTATAGCCACAGGAAATGTTTAAATATGTGATGTATATACAAAGCAGGAAATGGTTGCTCTCAGGGATTATTGAAAAAACAGAAACAATTATGACAGTCACCATCTCCAGAAGAACTATGGTAGTTTCTCAAACATGTTTAGAAAAATCAGCCCCGTAAACCCTTTTGTTTGCAAAACAAGTATTGATAGTTAAGTCTTTCTTTTTTTTTTTTTGTATTATTATGTTTCAATGAGCAAGAAGGTCCAGGTTCGAGGCCCGTGGCCGGCGAGGGCCTTTCTGTGTGGAGTTTGCATGTTCTCCCCGTGTCCACATGGGTTTCCTCTGAGTGCTCCGGTTTCCCCCACAGTCCAAAGACATGCAGGTTAGGTTAACTGGTGACTCTAAATTGACCATAGGTGTGAGTGTGAATGGTTGTCTGTGTCTATGTGTCAGCCCTGTGATAACCTGGCGACTTGTCCAGGGTGTACCCCGCCTTTCGCCCGTAGTCAGCTGGGATAGGCTCCAGCTTGCCTGCGACCCTGTAGAACAGGATAAAGCGGCCAGAGATAATGAGATGAGATGAGATGTTTCAATGACTGATTAAAAAGACATGACTAGCATGGCTCCAAGCCCTTCCATTCTATCAAAATGAAACCAAAATTCATCTGCCATGCTGACAAATTTTGAGCCAGAGTTTGGACGATAGGGACTTTCTGCTACTATCTGGAGCCAGGGTCCATGTAATTAACAGACAGGGCGTGATACAGGCACTCAGCCTGTCTCTTCTAGCCAAGACTGTCAATCACTTAATTTCCAAGTATATCCATACCTTCTTGCAAAATGGTAGAATAAAATTTTATGAACTAATTCCTGGGGGAAGTTTAAAAGATGTGCAGATAGTAGCATATTGAAACTATAATGTTCAATTTAGACACTGTAGATGGAAATACAGTTTTTACACAAGAAAAGTGACATGGAACATAGACTTTTCTGTCATTCACCCCTTTCCCATACAAAAACTGTTCATGTACTGTATCAGGTAGAAACAACATTGGATAGATCACAAATTTTAATTTCCACTCAGTCTTCCATGAAGGTATAGTAACTGGTGTTGCGTATTCCCAACAGAATGTATTTAATTGGATGCTGAAGAGCGAGAACTTCCATGAGACATGAAAAATATGCTAGACCAGAAATGACAGATAATTTGTTACAATTTCCAGCCAAATCTGCTGATGTTTTCTTGTTTTAAATTTGCTCCAGTCACTTTACAGTGAGGCCATATAAGTATTCGATTTATGTACATATCAGTATGTAACCCAGTTGAGAAATAGGGTTAAAAAAAACAGGAATAATAAATAGTTGATAAGTAGTATAATAAGAATAAATGGTAAAATAGCTTAATAAATAGTCATGATCTTGAGTAAACATTTCATAATAGATGTGTAGTCATTGTTAAAAAACCTAACTTTGATGTGGTTAGTATAGACTACTTTTATTCTGAAAGTTACGGTCAGGTAACTCGTGAGGTCTTTTATTTTGACATGTCTAGAGTTCACTTGCACTTCACGTGAACACTAACTGTATCGTTCAGTTAGCAAGCGCAGTTGGAAGAGCGAGTCAAGTTTGAAACCGCCATTTTCTGTTGCTCGTAACAGAGCTAGAAACTCTTGAAAAAGTACTTAAAAGTTGGAAATATTGCTAAATTTTCTTTTTGGGAGCCTCAAGCAACCTTGCTGTGAATGCTGAGCTGTTTTGGTGAAGCGAAGTGCTGAATTCCGTCGAGTTTCTTTGGCTACGTTCAGACTGCACCCTGAAACGACCCATATCCGATTTTTTTGCCCATATGCGACCTGTATCCGATTTGTTATTGACAATCTGAACGACACAGATCCGATTTTTTCACATGCGACCCAGGCCGCTTGGATATGTGGTCCTAAATCCGATGCAAATCCGATATTTTCACATGCGACTGCAGTCTGACCGGACAGGTCGCATTCATGCGACCTACACGTCATCAACAAGAGACAAACGTCACTATTCTGCGTTGGCTAATCCCGCCTCTTTGGTGGAAAACAACAACATTTATACAGTTTTCAGAATTTAAATAGACTTTTATAGAATTGATCAAGCTAATGGTAGATTTGGTAGGGACCTGGATGTTGATCTGTTAGCCTGATTAAATAAAACAGTTTCTATAACTGATTTATAACTTAAACCATCCTGTATTATAAGATTGTTCTGGAAATTTCCAGTAATTTGACACCTTCGGTCTCATTAATCTGCTGCCCACATTAATCAGATTATTGTGTGAGTTCCGCCGCCGCCACAAAAACCACATCACCAGGTCTCGCCTCATCTCCATAGCAAACTGCACTGGTGTTTATGCACCTTGAGCCAGCGCTGAGAGAAGTTGTAGAATTCAGCTGGCTATAAACAATCTAAATAAATATTTATAAAAATGTAGAAAAAGTTTATTAATATGACGAAATAAATATGTGCAAATTATTAAGCCTGAATTAAGTTTGGTAATACAGCAGCCGTATCCCAAATGACTGCCTACTGAAGCTCGAGTGCACTATAGAGTTTAAAAATCCATTACTTCCTAGTAACACGTATTGCACTTATATAGAAATTAGAGAGACATTTAGGAGTCAACCCTCGTTATCAGGCTACACGTTTTCATTTCAGTTCAGAAACAAAAACACACACGAGACCTCACACTTTAACCAGATAATTAAACAAACAAACAAAAAAGAAATCATTAAACATGAAGAGCGCTTTTTTTTTGTTTACGTATTACGTAGATGTGCTTATTACGTGTCAATTTGCGCATGCGGGACACTTTTGGGTCGTTTTCTGTTCATATTGGAGATCGCATACAAGTCTCATATAATTGGTAATGTGAATGGCCTAACAAAAAAATCGGATTTCACAACAAATCGGATATGGGTCGTTTCAGGTTGCAGTCTGAACGTAGTGTTTGTCTTCTTTGTCTCGGTAAGACAGTCCGTTTTCTGTTACAGTTTAAATTGCTCAGGTCATATGTCTCATTTACTGGTAAATGTTTCGGTGTAAGATGATAAATGTATGTTTCTTTTGTTGTTATTTGTAGTGTGAATGATAAATGTAAAGTTGTAAGGTAAATGGGAGACATTTGTTGAAGTGAGCCGTGTTTGAAATGAAGTCTAAGTGTTGAGCACAATTCCAAAGTGCATTTGAGGTAAAAAGATTGAGTTATTCCATATAATAACCTTGTTTGGTACCTTTTGATAAACATTTTTCTGTGCAATTGCTAGATTATCGCAATTGGTATGTATGTAATATTCATTTGATTTAATAGTATTCAGTCTGAGTACATTCTATCGGTTACTGTATTGAATGGTATGCTCTACTTCTCAATATGTATAAGTATATGCAATTTGTAAATACTCGTTTGAGTTTGAATGAAAATGTTGTACAACTAATTGAATGTGAATAGATATTGAAACTGTGAGTTTAGATGTAAGGAATGTGAATTACTGTATCTGTGGCCTGTATAAGGGATTTAGTTATGTAACTTAACTGAAGTTATGCATAATGGTTATGCAGGTCAAGTTTTAAGGTTGGATTCCCAAAAGCCGGAAGACACAGCGACACCATTTGGTGGCGAGCTAACCCAGTGAATCGACCCTCTGATTTCGTCCATTGTCAGATGACATATCTGCATGTGGTAGGATTGTGGTCAACACGTGTCCACAATATACTGACCGTTTTGACTGACTTACACTAACTATTTGTGTTGCGTAACCGGACTTGCTCTTGGAACTCAGGAGAACTCTTAAAGGACAATTGATTCAACAGTTTAAAGGACAATTCGGTATTTTCATTTTATTTTCAAAGGGCCCATTTATTTCATATGTGTAAAGGTACTTGTTCAATCATTTCAATTTTCAACTAAAGTGAAGATAACCTTATATTTGTGTGTGGTGTCTTTTCAATTTCATCCTCCACTCTCCTTCTCCGAACCTAGCCTGAACCTAGCCTAGCCTAATTGGACGTGTACATACCCTGAAGTGGGTTACAAGTTGTTGGACTGCAATTTCGCTGAAACATTTATGTCCAGTGTTTTCCATGCATTGGCTGCTTCCAAATACTCATACTAGGTAATACATATAAAGCAGCATGTCATCATCCGTAGTGTGTCGGAATACTCAGTACATATTTAGCCATATACATAATAGTCAAATGGTACACAGATGAGCTACTTTAGCCGTATTATCCAGACATACCAAAACATACTACAGTAATGTTTGGGTAGTAGGTAGTTAACTAACATTAGTTCATAGACAATGACCCTAAACATACAGCCAGAGCTACAATGGAATGGTTTAGATCAAAGAATATTCATGTGTTAGAATGGCCCAGTCAAAGTCCAGACCTAAATCCCATTGAGCATCTTTGGCAAGACTTGAAAATTGCTGTTCACAGACGCTCTCCATCCAATCTGGCTGAGCTTGAGCTATTTCGCAAAGAAGAATGGGCAAAAATTTCAGTGTCTAGATTAGGGATGTTAACCGATAACTGTTTGACCGGTGGTTGACCGAATCAACGTCAACCGGTTAATTTTTTTTTTGGTTGTCAGTGGAAAAAAAAATCAATCGTTTTGAAGCTGCCGATTTTGGAGCGGAGGACTTGGAATTCTGTGTTTGTAAACGCTTGGGGCATGCCATGCGGTGTAAGGACGACAACTGACAAATCAGAAACACCCATTCAGTCATGTCCCGCCCTCCCGCCCCAGTTAAAGACAACTGACAAATCAGAAACACCCATTCAGTCATGTCCCGCCCTCCTGCCCCAGTTAAAGACAGCTGACAAATCAGAAACACCCATTCAGTCATGTCCCGCCCTCCCGCCCCAGTTAAAGACAGCTGACAAATCAGAAACACCCGTTCAGTCATGTCCTGCCCCAGTTGAACACAGCTGCCACTCGGCAAAAAAGAAAAGTGTAGACACAGGCTTTTTAGCTTACAAATTACTATTGTTTTTTTTTTTAAATTATTATTAGAAGGCACATCGAGTTTAGTCCTGCCTTGGCCAGTGCATTCTGAAAGTATGTTTCGGTCTGTAGCCAACAATGCATGTTATTGCAGATCATATCTCTCCAAATCAAATCAAATTTATTTGTACAGCGCTTTTAACAATAAACATTGTTGCAAAGCAGCTTTACAGAATTTGAACGACTTAAAACATGAGCTAATTTTATCCCTAATCTATCCCCAATGAGCAAGCCTGTGGCGACGGTGGCAAGGAAAAACTCCCTCAGACGACATGAGGAAGAAACCTCGAGAGGAACCAGACTCAAAAGGGAACCCATCCTCATTTGGGCAACAACAGACAGCCTGACTATAATATTAACAGTTTTAACAGGTATAACCCTCAACTGTCCTCACAAACTAAAGGCGCAGATGCCGACTTTTTCAAGGCTTTTTCATGGACTGTAATGGCATTTGCTTATGTAGTAATTTTAATACAGAATTTACTCTGATGAAATTATTCAGACACTCCAACGCCCCCCCCAAAAAAAAAAATTGGATCTGCACGAGCCGTGAAAAAGGCGCGCCGTTTGCATCCCTGTTTAAACTCATAGGTTAACCGACTTTAACCGGCTAATGAGGCTCAGTGGTCGGTCAAGATTTTTTTAGCTTTCGCCATCCCTTGAATACTTTTTCAAGGCACTGTAATAGTCAAATGGTACACAGATGATCTACTTCAGCTGTAGTATGCAGACATACCAAAACATACGGGTACTACAGTAATGTTTGCGTAAAAGGCAGTTAACTGACATTAGTGCATACTGGGTATTCGGAACAGTATCCAAATGCAAGATAACCTGTATCCAAATATCCCAGTTTACCAAAACATTCTATGCCCAAGAACCCTCCAGATATGCTCCTTTATGTAGCAGGTGGAATTGCGTTTTACTCCGCAATTCCCCTGGGATCTGCCTGGATTGGAGGAACAGGTTCACTTAAATTACGGGGCGGCTTTTATTTGGTTATAATTAAACTAGATTGAGTCCTTGGTAGCCCTGTTGCTTCCTTCTGCATCACTTCCGACAGTCCGGGCGTTGAGTTGGTGGCGTGGGGTACACATTAGCTGGTGCTCCTCGCTATAAACGAGTGTTTATGCTCATGTTGTCTTTCCTGCCGTGATTGCTCGTAGTTTAACTTGTTGCTGTTGTCGGGGCATTTAAGTCATTGCGGGCTGAAGCATTGGCGAGCTTTATTACGGAGATTTTCTTGCGCCATCATTGGTTCAGAGCAAGATCAAATATGCAGCATTTAATCACTCGGGCGGGCAGTGGCCAGCGTCTGGGGCAATTCCATGCCACTCCAGGCTGCTGTTTTGTTGGGGTTGGATTGTAGCCCCATTTTGTTTGCTGCCTTTCATTGATGTGGATGGGTCGTATTGCCCCTTGAGTTCTACTGATGCCAGGAGACTGTTACTCACGCATGTTTTGATTTAATGGCTGTATGAGATTGTATGTAATAATTGTTTATCTTATTTTTTTTTATAAGGGTGTCTGCACCCCTACGGCGGGCTGGAGTGTCTTTGCAAGCAGCTTCGCTATAGTTAAGCTAAGTAGTTTGTACTGTGCCAGTTGGTTTTGTATTGACATTGTATGCACTGTGTTAAATCCTGTGTTTTTAAGCTCTTTTTCTTTTTTTTTATATTTTTTGGACAGGTGTGGTTGGGCCCAGGCAACCGGCAGCCAGATCTTGCGGTGGTGGATCTCTTTTCACTTTTCTTGCTGTGCCGTATGACGGGTGTTTATTTTATTTTTGTTTATCGCTTTTGCGAGTGGTGTGTATTCTGGGATTCTTCCTTCTTTCGCTCTGATTGCCGTGGTAAGCCTCGACCCCGCCCTCAATTACCTTCTAATCTTTGCACAGGCTTTTGATAAGCATTGTAGCTACCTGTGTTGTATGTAGGTGGGTGTTGCAGCCGCCCTGAGTAACGTTTTTTTTGTATTGTACTTGGTAAAGGGGTAGAGAACCCCAACTGTGTCTGTGTGGATTACCAGTTTCCCAAGATTTTAAGTGTGTTTGAATTTAAAGATTGATTGATTGAAAATAATTAATAAATTGTTTCTTTTGTTTTTTGTGGAACTCGCGTCTCTTCCTCGAAGTGTGAACGAACCTGGGTGTCTATTGAAGTAAAAGGGAAAGGGGTTAGTAGTTGGCCTGCGGTGGACCTCCTTCAGGTGGCGTAGTCGACTAGTGTGAATGCCCCTGGCCTCTGCTACATTTACTTAAAAATAGGCTTTTAACAAAAGGCTTGACTAAAATATGTTTTCAGCCAAGACTTAGAAGAATGTCCTACATTGTCAAACAGTCTATTGTAATTTTAAACCAAGTAAGCCCATCTGCTGCTTGTATGAGTTTTAAATTAAATAAGAATAAACTTAAAAAAAAAACTTTCAGGAGAGGAGAACTGGACATTAGTTAACACATTATACCCTAAATACTTTCGATCAACATAATTTACTGAGGTTTTCTTTAGTATTCATTACTAAACCTTTATTATAATCTACCATATATTTAATGACCACATTTTTAATTTTATTTTTTAACTTAATTTGTGTGAAATGGTCAGCAGAGTATAGTTAAAACATTTGCAGTAAAGACTATTAGACCCTGTTCAAACATGTACAAATATCAGGATTTAATTTTTACACAAAACATTACACAGTTTTACCATCAGACCTGATAAAACAGTGGTCAGTCCCCTCTGAGTGAGAATATATCACTTGGTTTCAGCTTCATGCAAACATGAATAAGTGGTAGGAGCTGTGCTTTACCCCAGCATTAGGAATTCTGAGTTACAAGGTAACTGTGTATAACCATTCATAATAGATTTTCTTCATGAGCCCCTGAAAACATTGAAAAGGTTTAAATATCCTTAAGCATCTGGAAAATGTCCTTAGTTCAGTGTACATTGACAGTAGTAATGCGTTTGCCTCTGGCACAGCAAAAGTAGTACATGAATAAGGACCGTACAGCATCGTCTCTCAGTCCATAGATGAGTGGGCTTAGGCAGCGTGGCAAGAGCAGCACAACCACATAGTTTAGATAACGCAGGTCTATGAAGAGGCTGCTGTTGCTGCTGGCCATTGCTGCTGCACGCTCTATAATGCCATAGAGAAAAGAAGTAAGGCACAGGCCCAGCTGAATGAGGTGCAGCAGTACGGTTTTGTGGGCTTTCACAGCAGAGGCTTTATTGGAGGAAATGGACCTGGTTGTGATCAAAATGCTGATATAAGTGAAAAGGATGATCATGGACACTGACACAAAGTAAAATACATTAAAGCCCTGAGAAACATCTACCTGCCATTGCTTTATGAAGAACCTTTCTCTTGTGCAAAATATTTGTGAAGTTAAAAATTTAGGATCTGTGGCTGCTACATAAAACAAGTCAGTTAAAAAGTGCAACAAACCCATAAACCAAATAATTCCAATGGCAAAATAATTTCTTTTCTGAGTCACTATTTCAGTATGTCTTAGAGGAAAGCTTATGGCCACATAACGCTCTAGTGACATCAGAGCCAGGTTTAAAGGTGCATTACGAAAAGTTGTACTTGAAACAAAAACTAAAAAAGCACAAGCAGCCATGACTAACCTGAGATAGGCCAGACTAAAAATAAACAACAAAGACGTAACAAAGATGTGGATCGAGTCATTGAAAAGCATGTGGTTGAACAGAATGTAGCGTGGAGTCTCTTTAAAAACAGGCTTACTCCAAAGAGTGTAGACCATGATGGCATTTAAATAGATAAAGAACAGAGACATTAACATTATAAAACTAACTTTTGCCATTCGTCCCTCAGTCATTGCAACCTGAAATATTTGTTGATGTACAAGCAAAACCTCAACTGTGCTATCATTAATAACTGTCATAATATAAAAAAAATGGGGCAATGAAATATTTACAGATATCACTAACAATATGCAATTTAACCTCTGCAAATCATCACTTCTTCACAGATCAGATTTTTAAAACAAAAACAGAAACAAGGAAATATTTCCAAATGAAATGTTTGCACATCTGGTGCAGATATTACATTTGTTGCAGCCAATTACTCCACTTTTGCAGACTAACTCTAAGAAATAATACCGATGTGAGCTGATATTTATAATAGGGAACGTGCAAGCCCTCGAGACAGACGTTATCACACCCCTGAGTGTGAATAATAGACCTCACGTATTGTAAATACTTTGCTAGCCATCATTTTGTAACTTGGTGAAAGTTATTTGCATTCATTCACATGCATCCAGGTCATTCTCACCACCCCTGGCTATTATCTGGGATTTTTAAAACAACAATTACATAAGCAATTTGTGTTTCTAGTGTGATAGTATTGTATATATTTTGAAAGATGTTTTTTTTTTCAGTTTGTCTGTTTTGTTCAGCTCAGGGTAAGGGTAGTCCTTTTTCATTGGTTGTTTGAGATGCACTTTATTTACCCTTTATTTAAAGTTCATTTTATAGTAATTTAGTTCATAAAAAGGTAAAACTTCAGATATTTTAACATGTAAAGTGAAATAATTCAGGATTTTTTTTTTGTTTTAATTTTGATGATTCTGGCTTATACAGTGTCTTGCAAAAGTATTCATCCCCCTTTGTGTTTGTCCTGTTTTGTTGCATTACAAGATGGAATTAAAATGGATTTTTGGAGGGTTAGCACCATTTGATTTACATAACATGCCTACCACTTTAAAGGTGCAGATTGTTGTTTTATTGTGACACAAACAATAATTTAAATGAAAAAGAAATCTGGAGTGTGCATCGGTATGTACCCCGTTTCATATGAAACCCCTAAATAAGAGCTGGTCCAACCAATTCACAAGTCATATTAATAAGTTGATTAAGACCCACCTGTGTGCAATCAAAGTGTCACATGTGCTGTCACATGATGTCTGTATCAATCAAACTGTTCTGGACGCACCCTGACTCTGCAACTCGATGAAGCAAGCAACATGAAAACCAAGGAGCACTCCAAACATGTCAGAGACAAAGTTGTGAAGAAGTATGGATCAGGGTTGGGTTATAAAAAAAGGTCCCAAACTTTGAATATCCCAGGGAGCACCATTAAATCTGTTATAGCAAAATGGAAAGAATATGTTACCACTACAAACCTGAGAAGAGAAGGCCACCCACCAAAACTCACAGACCAGGCAAGGAGGGCATTAATCATAGATGCAACAAAGACACCAAAGATAACACGGAAGGAGCTGCAAAGATCCACAGCGGAGATGGGAATATCTGTCCATAGGATCACTTTAAGCCATACACTCCACAGAGTGGGGCTTTATGGAAGACTGGCCAGAAAAAAGTCATTGCTTTGGAGTTTGCCCAACAGCAGGTGGCAGACTCCCCAAACACATGGAGAAAGAGTCTATGGTCAAATGAGACTAAAATCGATCTTTTTGGCCATCATGGGAAATGCCATGTGTGGCGCAAACCCAACACCCTGAGAACACCAGGGAATCATTGTGGTGGTGGCATCATGCTGTGGGGATATTTTTCTTTTGCAGAGACAGGAAAGCTGGTCAGGACTGAAAGAAAGATGGATGGCACTAAATACAGGGCAATGCTGAAGGAAAACCTGTTTGAGTCAGTCAGAGATTTGGGACTGGGATGAAGGTTCATGTTCCAGCAGGACAATGACCCTCAACATACTGCTAAAGCTACACTGGAGTGGTTTAAAGGGAAACATTTAAATGTCTTGGAATGGCCTAATCAAAGCCCAGATATCAATCCAATTCAGAATCTGTGGCATAATTTGAAGATTGCTGTACACCAGTGCAATCCATCTAACTTGAACGAATTGGAGCAGTTTTGCCTTGAGGAATGGGCAAAAATCCCAGTGGCTACGTAAATATGCAAAGCTAATAGAGACATACCCCCAAGATACTTGCAACTGTAATTGCAGCAAAAGGTGGCTCTGCAAAGTATTGGCTTTTTTTGGGGGGGGATATCTATGCACACTGAAGATTTCTGTTTTTTCATCAATTATTGTTTGTGTCACAATAAAACAATTATCACCTTTAAAGTTGTAGGCATGTTGTGTAAATTAAATGGTGCTAACCCCCCAAAAATCCATTTTAATTCCACGTTGTAATGCGCCAAAACAGGACAAACACCAAGGGGGATGAATACTTTTGCAAGACACTGTATCTCATGAAAATCAGAAATCCAGGACCTCAAATTATTAGAGTATTTCATTTAGAGTTGGAGTTAAACAGTATAAATACCATGTATCTCACAGTCTAGTTCAGTACATGCAACCACAATCACGGAGAAGACTGCTGACTTGACAGTTGTCCAGAAGACGATCATCCACAAGGAGGCTAAGCCACAGAAAGTCATTGCTGAAAAGGCTGTCTGGAAAAGGTGCACAAGCAACAGGGATGACCGCAAAATACTTGAAACAATAAAAGGCTTGAAATGTTTCACTTTACATATAATGAGTATAGCATACATGCAAGTTTACCATGTCAAATTAAATTACGAAAAAATTTAACTTTTTCAGGATATTCTAATTTTATACTAATTCTAATTAATTTCAAATTAGTATAGTTTATAGGCACAGGAAATGTTTAAATATGTGATGTATATACAAAGCAGAAAATTGTTGCTGTCAGGGATTATCGAAAAAACAGAAACAATGACGACAGTCACCATCTCCAGAAGAACTATGGTAGTTTCTCAAACATGTTTAGAAAAATCAGCCCCAATATATTGGTTTTTGTAAACCCTTTTGTTTGCAAAACAAGTATTGATAGTTAAGTCTTTCTTTTTTTTTGTATTATTATGTTTCAATGAGCCCTGTGATGACCTGGTGACTTGTCCAGGGTGTACCCCGCCTTTCGCCCGTAGTCAGCTGGGATAGGCTCCAGCTTGCCTGCGACCCTGTAGAACAGGATAAAGCGGCTAGAGATAATGAGATGAGATGAGATGTTTCAATGACTGATTAAAAAGACATGACTAGCATGGCTCCAAGCCCTTCCATTCCATCAAAATGAAACCAAAATTCATCTGCCGTGTTGACAAATTTGGAGCCAGAGTTTGGACGATAGGGACTTTCTGCTACTATCTGGAGCCAGGGTCCATGTAATTAACAGACAGGGTGTGATACAGGCACTCAGCCTGTCTCTTCTAGCCAAGACTGTCAATCACTTAATTTCCAAGTATATCCATACCTTCTTGCAAAATGGTAGAATAAAATTTTATGAACTAATTCCTGGGGGATGTTTAAAAGATGTGCAGATAGCAGCATATTGAAACTATAATGTTCAATTTAGACACTGTAGATGGAAATACAGTTTTTACACAAGAAAAGTGACATGGAACAGAGACTTTTCTGTCATTTGCCCCTTTCCCATACAAAACCTGTTCATGTATCAGGTAGAAACAACATTGGATAGATCACAAATTTTCATTCCCACTCAGTCTTCCATGAAGGTATAGTAACTGGTGTTGCGTATTCCCAACAGAATGTATTTAATTGGATGCTGAAGAGCGAGAACTTCCATGAGACATGAAAAATATGCTAGACCAGAAATGACAGATAATTTGTTACAATTTCCAGCCAAATCTGCTGATGTTTTCTTGTTTTAAATTTGCTCCAGTCACTTTACAGTGAGGCCATATAAGTATTCGATTTATGTACATATCAGTAGTTGGACTGCAATTTCACTGAAACATTTATGTCCAGTGTTTTCCACACATTGGCTGCTTCCAAATACTCATACTACCATACTAGGTAATACATATAAAGCAGCATGTCATAATCCATAGTGTGTTGGAATACTCAGTACATATTTAGCCATATACATAATAGTCAAATGCAGTGGCGGCTGGTAGTCTTTCAAACGGGGAGGCTGGTCGGTTACGATATTTCCAGATTTTAAAAGAAAAAAAATCAATTTTGCCCATACTCTTGCCTCTGATCTGGCTGATTGTTGGCAGCGTCACAAACTGTGAAATAACAGGTTCTTTTGGCCCATTAGCCTACTGTCCAATATACATGATGGTGGTGTTGGGGGGGGGTATATTTTAACATTTTATATTTTAAAATTGTGGCATGTTGTTTAAAAATTGATCATTATTGAAAGCAGCTCTTTGTCAGGAACCTCAGCAATAACAGCAGTGTTCCAGAATAGGCACAAGCACTGACCTTGGGGAGCCAAACATAGAGCTGGGTGCCACACATTTCATTCAAACACACTTTCCCTATATTTTACTTATTTTGACTGAGAAATGTTTTATTGACAATTTTGATAACCCTTCACTTTTAATCCAGGTCTGTGGTGTGAAATGTTCTCGGCTGTGTTTTTGTTTAAAAATGTTTTCCAAATTGTAGCTGTGTTTAATTCATATCCAGAAAAATATATATTCCAATATAATATACTCAGCATAAACATTTTAAATAGATTATTTTTGGTCCATCCATGACATATTACTAAAGTAGCCTATTTACTGCTGTTGATGTGGGTCACTTGCTGTTAGCCAATTCACTTTCTCGTACCAGGAGAGCTGAAAGGAATGAGTATTATTCCCTACCTTTTTCACCAAGTCAATTTGAGGCGTTGGTCTACCTTTAATTTTAATTTTTTCCTCGAAAGGAAGACTGGCAAATGGCTTCGCCAAAATTAAGTCAGCAATGCTTGGCCTCCGTGCGCAGCTTTCTTGCTAGCTGACTAGCCCCCTCAAGTTCAAGTTCAGTCACTCAAATAAACGAAATTTCTGGAACTAAGATAGCAAACTTGACAACACTATATTTACACTTTATTTACAATGAAAATATATACAAACTAAAAAAGCTGGTAGAAACCGTATGTAATGAATGAAATCAAAATGTAAGCTGATCTCTTACAATACACCACAGCACTCGCGGATCCGCATGGGACTGAACTGAAATTCACCGCTGCCTGTCTATAGTTGAAACGAGCTGTCAATCAAAGAAAATATCCGGCCGCTTTCACCAATCACCAGTCTCCTCGTGGAAACTGCCATGTCCCTCCCATGTGAGGCTCGGAGTCCGTAGGCGGGCATTTTCGCAGTATTTGTCCAATAACCGTCTTGCATTTTGAGATTGAAAAGCACATAGCTCCCAAATGCCATTGAAGTCCACTGAGGCTGGGAGTCCGTGAGACTCCGTGGGCGGGCATTTTCGCAGTATTTGTCCAATAATCATGTTGCATTTTGATATTGAAAAGCGCAGAGCTCCCAAATGCCATTGAAGTCCACTGAGGCTGGGCTGCATCGCGCTGTCACGAGGGGGAAAAACTCACGCACACATGAAAGTTATAAGGGAATGATTTCGCACTGTAGTTGGGTTGAGCACATATATTTCTATGATTCTGGATCTGAAATAGCAATGTTATAAGGTCGGCTATAACATAAGCCTAGCGCAATTCATCCTACACGATGTTCGTCATTTTTAGAGGAGGCTGAGCCTCCCTCGTTGTCTTAGAGCAATCACCCGTGGTCAAATGGTACATAGATGATCTACTTCAGCTGTAGTATGCAGACATACCAAAGTATACTACAGTAATATTCGGGTAGTAGGCAGTTAACTGACGTTAGTGCATACTGGGTATTCGGAACAGCATCCAAATGCAATATAACCTGTATCCAAATATCCCAGTTTACCAAAACATTCTATGCCCAAGAACCCTCCAGATTTGCTCCTTTACTTAAAAATAGGCTATTAACAAAAGGCTTGACTAAAATATGTTTTCAGCCAAGACTTACAAGAATACCCTACATTGTCAAACAGTCTATTGTAATTTTAAACCAAGTAAGCCCATCTGCTGCTTGTAGGAGTTTTCAATTAAATAAGAACACACTTAAAAAAAAAATTTCAGGAGAGGAGAACTGGACATTAGTGAACACATTATACCTGAAATACTTTCTATCAACACAACTTATTAAGGTTTTCTTTAGTATTCATTACTAAACCTTTTTTATAATCTACCATATATTTAATGGCCACATTTTTAATTATTATTTTTAAGCTTAATATGTGAAATGGTCAGCAGAGTATAGTCAAAATATTTCCATTAAAGATTATTAGACCCTGTTCAAACATGTACAAATATCAGGATTTAATTTTTACACAAAACATTACACAGTTTTACCATCAGACCTGATAAAACAAGGGTCAGTCCCCTCTGAGTGAGAATATATCACTTGGTTTCAGCTTCATGCAAACATGGATAAGTGGTAGGAGCTGTGCTTTACCCCAGCATTAGGAATTCTGAGTTACAAGAAGACTGTGCATAACCATTCATAATAGATTTTCTTCATGAGCTCCTGAAAACATTGAAAAGGTTTAAATATCCTTAAGCATCTGGAAAATGTCCTTAGTTCAGTGTACATTGACAGTAGTAATGCGTTTGCCTCTGGCGCAGCGAAAGTAGTACATGAATAAGGGCCGTACAGCATCGTCTCTCAGTCCATAGATGAGTGGGCTTAGGCAGCGTGGCAAGAGCAGCACAACCACATAGTTTAGATAACGCAGGTCTATGAAGAGGCTGCTGTTGCTGCTGGCCATTGCTGCTGCACGCTCTATAATGCCATAGAGAAAAGAAGTAAGGCACAGGCCCAGCTGAATGAGGTGCAGCAGTACGGTTTTGTGGGCTTTCACAGCAGAGGCTTTATTGGAGGAAATGGACCTGGTTGTGATCAAAATGCTGATATAAGTGAAAAGGATGATCATGGACACTGACACAAAGTAAAATACATTAAAGCCCTGATGGACATCTACCTGCCACTGCTTTATGAAGAGCCTTTCTCTTGTGCAAAATATTTGTGAAGTTAAAAATTTAGGATCTGTGGCTGCTACATAAAACAAGTCAGTTAAAAAGTGCAACAAACCCATAAACCAAATAATTCCAATGGCAAAATAAGTTATTTTCTGAGTCACTATTTCAGCATGTCTTAGAGGAAAGCTTATGGCCACATAACGCTCTAGTGACATCAGAGCCAGGTTTAAAGGTGCATTATTAAAAGTTGTACTTGAAACAAACACTAAAAAAGCACAAGCAACCATGACTAACCTGAGATAAGCCACACTAAAAATAAACAAAAAAGATGTAACAAAGAGGTGGATCGAGTCATTGAAAAGCATGTGTTTAAACAGAATGTAGCGTGGAGTCTCTTTAAAAACAGGCTTACTCCAAAGAGTGTAGACCATGATGGCATTTAAATAGATAAAGAACAGAGACATTAACATTATAAAACTAACTTTTGCCATTCGTCCCTCAGTCATTGCAACCTGGAATATTTGCTGATGTACAAGCAAAACCTCAACTGTGCTATCATTAATAACTGACATAATATGAAAAATGGGGCAATGAAATATTTACAGATATCACTAACAATATGCAATTAATCTCTGCAAATCATCACCACTTCCTCACAGATCAGATTTTTAAAACAAACAAACAAACAAACAAACAAGGAAATATTTCCAAATGAAATGTTTGCACATCTGGTGCAGATATTACATCTGTTGCAGCCAATTACCCCACTTTTGCAGACTAACTATAAGAAATAATACCGATGTGAGCTGATATTTATTATAGGGAACGTGCAAGCCCTCGAGACAGTCGTTATCACACCCCTGAGTGTGAATAGTAGACCTCATGTATTGTAAATACTTTGCTAGCCATCATTTTGTAACTTGGTGAAAGTTATTTGCATTCATTCGCATGCATCCAGGTCATTCTCACCACCCCTGGCTATTATCTGGGATTTTTAAAACTACAAATGCATAAGTAATTTGTGTTTCTCGTGTGCACAGTATATATAGTATAGTATATATTTTGAAAGATTTTTTTTTTTCAGTTTGTCTGTTTTATTCAGCTCAGGGTAAGGGTAGTCCTTTTTCATTGGTTGTTTGAGATGCACTTTATTTGCACTTTATTTAAAGTTCATTTTATAGTAATTTAGTTCATAAAAAGGTAAAACTTCAGATATTTTAACATGTAAAGTGAAATAATTCAGGAATTTTTTTGTTTTAATTTTGATGATTCTGGCTTTTACAGTGTCTTGCAAAAGTATTCATCCCCCTTTGTGTTTGTCCTGTTTTGTTGCATTACAAGATGGAATTAAAATGGATTTTTGGAGGGTTAGCACCATTTTATTTACATAACATGCCTACCACTTTAAAGGTGCAAATTGTTGTTTTATTGTGACACAAACAATAACTTAAATGAAAAAAAAAAAAGAAATCTGGAGTGTGCATCGGTATGCACCTCCTTTCATATGAAACCCCTAAATAAGAGCTGGTCCAACCAATTCACTTCATAAGTCGCATTAATAAGTTGATTAAGACCCACCTGTGTGCAATCAAAGTGTCACATGAGCTGTCACATGATGTCTGTATCAATCAACCTGTTCTGGAAGCACCCTGACTCTGCAACTCGATGAAGCAAGCAACATGAAAACAAAGGAGCACTCCAAACATGTCAGAGACAAAGTTGTGAAGAAGTATGGATCAGGGTTGGGTTATAAAAAAAATCCCAAACTTTGAATATCCCAGGGAGCACCATTAAATCCATTATAGCAAAATGGAAAGAATATGTTACCACTACAAACCTGAGAAGAGAAGGCCGCCCACCAAAACTCACAGACCAGGCAAGGAGGGCATTAATCAGAGATGCAACAAAGACACCAAAGATAACACGAAAGGTGCTGCAAAGATCCACAGCGGAGATGGGAGTATCTGTCCATAGGACCACTTTAAACCGTGCACTCAACAGAGTGGGGCTTTATGGAAGACTGGCCAGAAAAAAGTCATTGCTTAAGAAAACATGTTTGGAGTTTGCCCAACAGCAGGTGGCAGACTCCCCAAACACATGGAAAAAGATTCTATGGTCAAATGAGACTAAAATCGATCTTTTTGGCCATCATGGGAAATGCCATGTGTGGCGCAAACCCAACACCCTGAGAACACCAGGGAATCATTGTGGTGGCGGCATCATGCTTGGGGCCTCAGATCACTCCACTGTTATGCTAATGCCAGCATACAGGCTGCTGGTTAAAGTCACCAAACCAGCTAAAAAGCAGATACGTGTGTGGCCAGAGGGGTCCTCAGAGGCACTCCAGGACTGTTTTTCCACCACTGACTGGAGCAAGTTCAGACAGGCGGCCACCTACAACAACACCACAGATCTCCAGGAATACACGGAGACCGTCACTGCCTACATGAGGAAGTGCATGGATGATGTTACGGTCACCAGAACTGTCTCCATTCGGGCCAATCAGAAGCCATGGCTTACAGGGGAAGTCTATAGGCTCCTGTGGGCTCGGAACGCCGCCTTCAGAGCTGGGGACTAGGTGGGCTTGAGGACAGCTAGGGCCAATCTGTCACGAGGCATCAGGGTGGCCAAGAGACAGTATTCCAGGCACACTGCTGACCATTTCAACGACAGCAGAGACACCAGGAACGTGTGGCAGGGGATTCAGACCATCACAGACTACAAGCCCTCGCCACAGACCTGTGACAACTCCACGTCTCTGCTGAATCAGTTGAACGACTTCTTCGCTCGCTTTGAGGCAGACAACAGCACCACGGCAAAGAAGACCCCACCACCTCCCGGCGACCAGATGTTGACGCTGTCCCCAGACAGCGTGAGGAGAGCTCTCAGGACGACAAATGTACGAAAAGCCCCGGGTCCTGATAACATTCCTGGTCGTGTCCTGAGAGACTGTGCCAAGGAGCTCACAGATGTCTTTACAGACATCTTCAACATCTCGTTGAGCCAGGCTGTTGTCCCCACATGCCTCAAACCCATCACCATCATCCCGGTCCAGAAGAAGCAGTCTCCCTCCTGCTTCAATGACTACCACCCTGTCACACTCATTCCCATCCTCATGAAGTGCTTCGAGCGGCTAGTCATGAGGCATATCAAGTCTGCCCTCCCCCCCGCCCTGGATCCTTTCCAGTTTGCATATCAATCCAACCGTTCGACCGATGACGCCATCTCCACTGCCCTCCACTCAGCCCTCACCCACCTGGAGACAAAATACTCGTATGTCAGAATGCTGTTCATAGACTTTAGCTCAGCATTCAACACAATCATTCCTCAGCAGCTCATTCACAAACTGGACCAGCTGGGACTCAACACCTCCCTGTGCAACTGGCTGCTGGACTTCCTGACGGGGAGACCACAGACTGTACAGGTCGGCAGCAACTCCTCCAGCACCATCACACTAAACACGGGGGCCCCCCAAGGATGTGTGCTAAGCCCCCTCCTCTTCACTTTGCTGACCCACGACTGCACACCAACATCCAGCGCAAATATCTTCATTAAGTTTGCGGATGACACGACTGTGGTGGGTCTCATCAACAACGGCGATGAGACAATCTACAGGAGTGAGGTGAGCCGCTTGGCCATGTGGTGCAAGGACAACAATCTCCGTCTGAACGTGGAGAAGACGAAGGAGATTGTTGTGGACTTCAGGAGAGAGCACACCCAGCATGCTCCACTATCCATCGACGGTGCTGCAGTGGAGAGGGTGAGCAGCACCAAGTTTCTGGGTGTGCACATCTCTGAAGACCTGTCCTGGAACAACAACACCGCATCACTGGCCAGAAAAGCCCAACAGCGTCTGTACTTTCTCCGCAAACTGAGGAGAGCAAGAGTCCCGGCCCCCATCATGCACACATTCTACAGAGGCACCATCGAGAACATCCTGACCAGCTGCATCACCGTGTGGTACGGTGCCTGCACCATGTCCTGCTGCAAGACTCTGCAGCGCATCGTGAGAACATCTGAGAAGATCATTGGTGTCTCTCTCCCTTCTCTTATGGATATCTATAACTCCCGCCTCACCCGCAAAGCCATCAGGATTGCAGGTGACCCCACCCACCCATCTCACAGCCTCTTCAGCCTGCTGCCGTCGGGGAGGAGACTGCAGAGTCTCCGGGCCAAAACCAGCAGGCTCAAGAACAGTTTCTTTCACCAGGCGGTCAGGAGGCTCAACTCCCTCCCTGTTCTGCCCCTCCTCCCCCCTGCCACAGATTCTGCTCGCACACACCCCTTCAGCATCTGACATGTCATCCTCACAGTTTCCCCCCCCCCCAACACACACACACACACACACACGCATACCTACATCTCATTGTTCATTAACGCACTGAACTCAGGGACCGCACATCTCACTTTACCTCACCCATTTGCACTATTCCGCACTACCTCACCTTAACAGCTGCTAGTTTGTTTATTCTGCTTATTTCATGTTTCATGTTTACCTGCTATACCTCAAGTGCCCTTGACTGTTTGGTTATTGTACCAATTTGTGTGTGTGTGTGTGTGTGTGTGTGTGTGTATAAGTGTTTAGTCTAGTTAATATCTAGAGTGTTTATACTGTTTATATTGTCTGTTTGAGTGTTTAGTCTGTCTTGTTGTTATCTAGTGTTTATACTGTTTATTTATACTGTTTATATTGTTTGAGTGTTTAGTCTAGTTCATATCTAGAGTGTTTTATACTGTTTATATTGTCTGAGTGTTTAGTCTGTCTTGTTCTTATCTAGTGTTTATACAGTATTTATTCTGTTTATATTGTTTGAGTGTTTAGTCTGTCTAGTTCCTATCTAGAGTGTTTATACTGTTTATATTGTTTGTTTTTTTCAATTATTCTATTTTTATTTACTGCATTGCCAGTTTGCACCGTGGGTCAGAGAGGACTGATATTTCACCTGTGCTGTATGTCGAGCATGTATAGCATATTTGACAATAAACTTGACTTGACTTTTTCTTTTGCAGAGACAGGAAAGCTGGTCAGGACTGAAAGAAAGATGGATGGCACTAAATACAGGGCAATGCTGAAGGAAAACTTGTTTGAGTCAGCCAGAGATTTGGGGCTGGGATGAAGCTTCATGTTCCAGCAGGACAATGACCCTCAACATGCTGCTAAAGCTACACTGTAGTGGTTTAAAGGGAAACATTTAAATGTCTTGGAATGGCCTAATCAAAGCACAGATCTCAATCCAATTAGGAATCTGTGGCATAACTTGAAGACTACATCTTTGGAGTTTGCCCAACAGCATGTGGCAGACTCCCCAAACACATGGAAAAAGATTCTATGCCACACATCGGTTGCTTCCAAATACTCATACTACCATACTAGGTAATACATATAAAGCAGCACGTCACAATCCGTAGAGTGTCTGAATACTCAGTACATATTTAGCCATATACATAATAGTCAAATGGTACACAGATGATCTACTACAGCCATTGTATGCAGACATACCAAAACATACTACAGTAATGTTCGGGTAGTAGGCAGTTAACTGACATTAGTACATACTGGGTATTCGGAACAGCATCCAAACGCGAGATAACCGGCATCCAAATATGCCAGTTTACCAATGCATTTTTTGCCCAAGAACCCTCCAGATCTGCTCCTTTACTTAAAAATAGGCTATTATCAAAAGGCTTGACTAAAATATCTTTTCAGCCTAGACTTACAAGAATACCCAACATTGTCAAACAGTCTATTGTAATTTTAAACCAAGTAAGCCCATTTGCTGCTTGTATGAGATTTAAATTAAATAAGAACAAACTTTAAAAAACTTTCAGGAAAGGAGATGGACATTAATTAACACATTCTATCAGCATCATTTATTGAGGTTTTCTTTAGTATTCATTACTAAACCTTATTTATAATCTACCATATGTTTAATGACCACATTTTTTATTATTATTTTTTAACTTAATTTGTTTGAAATGGCCAGCAGAGTATCATCAAAACATTTGCATTAAAGACTATTAGTCCCTGTTCAAACATGTACAAATAACGGGATTAAATTTTTACACAGGTGGCACGGTGGTGTAGTGGTTAGCGCTGTCGCCTCACAGCAAGAAGATCCGGGTTCGAGCCCCGTGGCCGGCGAGGGCCTTTCTGTGCGGAGTTTGCATGTTCTCCGTGTCCGCGTGGGTTTCCTCCGGGTGCTCCGGTTTCCCCCACAGTCCAAAGACATGCAAGTTAGGTTAACTGGTGACTCTAAATTGACCATAGGTGTGAGTGTGAATGGTTGTCTGTGTCTATGTGTCGGCCCTGTGATGACCTGGCGACTTGTCCAGGGTGTACTCCGCCTTTCACCTGTAGTCAGCTGGGATAGGCTCCAGCTTGCCTGCGACCCTGTAGAACAGGATAAAGCAGCTAGTGATAATGAGATGAGATGAGAAATTTTTACACAAAACATTACACATTTTTATCATCAGACCTGATAAAACAGTGGTCAGTCCCCTCTGACTGAGAATATATCACTTGGTTTCAGCTTCATGCAAACATGGATAAGTGGTAGGAGCTGTGCTTTACCCCAGCATTAGGAATTCTGAATTACAAGGTAACTGTGTATAACCATTCATAATAGATTTTCTTCATGAGTTACTGAAAACATTAAAAAAAAGTTTCAATATCCTTAAGCATCTGGAAAATGTCCTTAGTTCAGTGTACATTGACAGTGGTCATGCGTTTACCTCTGGCACAGTAAAAATAGTACACAAATAAGGGTCGTACGGCATCATCTCTCAGTCCGTAGATGAGTGGACTTAGGCAGCGTGGCAAGAGCAGCACAACCACATAGTTTAGATAACGCAGCTCCCTGAAGAGGCTGCTGTTGCTGCTGGCCATTGCTGCCGCTCGTTCTATAATGCCATAGAGAAAAGAGGTAAGGCACAGGCCCAGCTGAATGAGGTGCAACAGTACAGTTTTGTGGGCTTTCACAGCAGAGTCTTTATTGGAGGAAATGGACCTGGTTGTGATCAAAATGCTAATATAAGTGAAAAGGATGATCATAGACACTGACACAAAGTAAAATACATTAAAGCCCTGAGAAACATCTACTTGCCACTGCTTTATGAAGAGCCTTTCTCTTGTGCAAAATATTTGTGAAGTTAAAAATTTAGGATCTGTCACTGCACTGTAAAACAAGTCAACTATATAGTTTATCAAACCCATAAACCAAATAATTCCAATGGCAATACAAGTTCTTTTTTGAGTGGCTATTTCAGCATGTCTTAGAGGAAAGCATATGGCCACATAACGCTCTATTGACATCAGAGCCAGGTTTAAAGGTGCATTATTAAAAGTTGTACCTGACACCAAAACTAAAAAAGCACAAGCAGCCATGACTAACCTGAGATAGGCCAGACCAAAAATATACAACAAAGACGTAACAAAGAGATGAATCAAGTCATTGAAAATCATGTGGTTGAACAGAATGTAGCGTGGAGTCTCTTTAAAAACAGGCTTACTCCAAAGAGTGTAGACCATGATGGCATTTAAATAGATAAAGAACAGAGACATTAACATTATAAAACTAACTTTTGCCATTCGTCCCTCAGTCATTGCAACCTGGAATATTTGCTGATGTACAAGCAAAACCTCAACTGTGCTATCATTAATAACTGACATAATATAAAAAAGTGGGGCAATGAAATATTTACAGATATCACTAACAATATGCAATTAATATCTGCAAATCATCACCACTTCCTCACAGATCAGATTTTTAAAACAAACAAACAAACAAACAAACAAACAAACAAACAAACAAACAAGGAAATATTTCCAAATGAAATGTTTGCACATCTGGTGCAGATATTATATCTGTTGCAGCCAATTACCCCACTTTTCAGACTAACTCTAAGAAATAATACCGATGTGAGCTGATATTTATTATGGGAATGTGCAAGCCCTCGAGACAGACGGTATCACACCCCTGAGTGTGAATAGTAGACCTCATGCATTGTAAATACTTTGCAAGCCCTCATTTTGTAACTTGGTGAAAGTTATTTGCATTCATTCACATGCATCCAGGTCATTCTCACCACCCCTGGCTATTATCTGGGATTTTTAAAACTACAAATGCATAAGTAATTTGTGTTTCTAGTGTGCACAGTATATATAGTATAGTATATATTTTGAAAGATGTTTTTTTTTTCAGTTTGTCTGTTTTATTCAGCTCAGGGTAAGGGTAGTCCTTTTTCATTGGTTGTTTGAGATGCACTTCATTTACACTTTATTTAAAGTTCATTTTATAGTAATTTAGTTCATAAAAAGGTAAAACTTCAGATATTTTAACATGTAAAGTGAAATAATTCAGGAATTTTTTTGTTTTAATTTTGATGATTCTGGCTTATACAGTGTCTTGCAAAAGTATTCATCCCCCTTTGTGTTTGTCCTGTTTTGTTGCATTACAAGATGGAATTAAAATGGATTTTTGGAGGGTTAGCACCATTTTATTTATATAACATGCCTACCACTTTAAAGGTGCAAATTGTTGTTTGATTGTGACACAAACAATAATTTAAATGAAAAAAAAGAAATCTGGAGTGTGCATCGGTATGCACCCCCTTTCATATGAAACCCCTAAATAAGAGCTGGTCCAACCAATTCACTTCATAAGTCGCATTAATAAGTTGATTAAGACCCACCTGTGTGCAATCAAAGTGTCACATGAGCTGTCACATGATGTCTGTATCAATCAACCTATTCTGGAAGTACCCTGACTCTGCAACTCGATGAAGCAAGCAACATGAAAACAAAGGAGCCTCCAAACATGTCAGAGACAAAGTTGTGAAGGAGTATGGATCAGGGTTGGGTTATAAAAAAATATCCCAAACTTTGAATATCCCAGGGAGCACCATTAAATCTGTTATAGCAAAATGGAAAGAACATGTTACCACTACAAACCTGAGAAGAGAAGGCCACCCACCAAAACTCACAGACCAGGCAAGGAGGGCATTAATCATAGATGCAACAAAGACACCAAAGATAACATGGAAGGAGCTGCAAAGATCCACAGCGGACATGGGAGTATCTGTCCATAGGACCACTTTGAGCCATACACTCCACAGAGTGGGGCTTTATGGAAGACTGGCCAGAAAAAAAGTCATTGCTTAAGAAAATATGTTTGGAGTTTGCCCATAAGCAGGTGGCCGACTCCCCAAACACATGGAAAAAGATTCTATGGTCAAATGAGACTAAAATTGATCTTTTTGGCCATCATGGGAAATGCCATGTGCAGCGCAAACCCAACACCCTGAGAACAACAGGGAATCATTGTGGTGGCGGCATCATGCTGTGGGGATATTTTTCTTCTGCAGAGACAAGAAAGCTGTTCAGGACTGAAAGAAAGATGGATGGCACTAAATACAGGGCAATGCTGAAGGAAAACCTGTTTGAGTCAGCCAGAGATTTGGGACTGGGACGACGGTTCATGTTCCAGCAGGACAATGACCCTCAACCACTGGTGATTGCTCTAAGACAATGAGGGAGGCTCAGCCTCCTCTAAAAATGATGAACATCGTGTAGGATGAATTGCGCTAGGCTTATGTTATAGCCAACCTTATAACATTGCTATTTCAGATCCAGAATCATAGAAATATATGTGCTCAACCCAACTACAGTGCGAAATCATTCCGTTATAACTTTCCCCAGTTCGCCTAATGTGTGCGTGAGTTTTTCCCCCTCGTGACAGCGCGATGCAGCCCAGCCTCAGTGGACTTCAATGGCATTTGGGAGCTATGCGCTTTCAATATCAAAATGCAACACGATTATTGGACAAATACTGCGAAAATGCCCGCCCACGGAGTCTCACGGACTCCCAGCCTCAGTGGACTTCAATGGCATTTGGGAGCTATGCGCTTTTCAATCTCAAAATGCAAGACGGTTATTGGACAAATACTGCGAAAATGCCCGCCTATGGACTCCGAGCCTCACAGTGGGAGGGACATGGCAAAGCTTTCCATGAGGAGACTGGTGATTGGTGAAAGCGGCCGGATATTTTCTTTGATTGACAGCTCGTTTCAAATCTAGACAGGCAGCGGTGAATTTCAATTCAGTCCCATGCGGATTCGCAAGTGCTGTGGTGTATTGTAAGAGATCACCTTACATTTCGATTTCATTCATTACATACGGTTTCTACCAGCTTTTTTAGTTTGTATATATTTTCATTGTAAATAAAGTGTAAATATAGTGTTGTCAAGTTTGCTATCTTAGTTCCAGAAATTTCGTTTATTTGAGTGACTGAACTTGAACTTGAGGGGGCTAGTCAGCTAGCAAGAAAGCTGCGCACGGAGGCCAAGCATTGCTATTTTAATTTTGGCGAAGCCATTTGCCAGTCTTCCTTTCGAGGAAAAAATTAAAATTAAAGGTAGACCAACGCCTCAAATTGACTTGGTGAAAAAGGTAGGGAATAATACTCGTTCCTTTCAGCTCTCCTGGTACGAGAAAGTGAATTGGCTAACAGCAAGTGACCCACATCAACAACAGTAAATAGGCTACTTTAGTAATATGTCATGGATGGACCAAAAATATAGAATCTATTTAAAATGTTTATGCTGAGTATATTATATTGGAATATATATTTTTCTGGATATGAATTAAAGACAGCTACAATTTGGAAAACATTTTTAAACAAAAACACAGCCGAAAACATTTCACACTACAGACCTGGATTAAAAGTGAAGGGTTATCAAAATTGTCAATAAAACATTTCTCAGACAAAATAAGTAAAATATAGGGAAAGTGTCATTGAATGAAATGTGTGGCACCCAGCTCTATGTTTGGCTCCCCAAGGTCAGTGCTTGTGCCTATTCCAGAACACTCTGCTGTTACTGCTGAGGTTCCTGACAAAGAGCTGCTTTCAATAATGATCAATTTTTAAGCAACATGCCACATGCCACAATTTTAAAATATAAAATGTTAAAATATACCCCCCCCCCAACACCACCATCATGTATATTGGACAGTAGGTTAATGGGCCAAACGAACCTGCTATTTCACAGTTTGTGACCCTGCCAACAATCAGCCAGATCAGAGGCAAGAGTATGGGCAAAATTGATGTTTTTCCTTTTTTCTTTTAAAATCTGGAAATATCGTAACCGACCAGCCTTCCCTGTTTGAAAGACTACCAGCCGCCACTGCCCTCAACATACTGCTAAAGCTACACTGGAGTGGTTTAAAGGGAAACATTTAAATGTCTTGGAATGGCCTAATCAAAGCACAGATCTCAATCCAATTAGGAATCTGTGGCATAACTTGAAGACTACATCTTTGGAGTTTGCCCAACAGCTTGTGGCAGACTCCCCAAACACATGGAAAAAGATTCTATGCTACACATCAGCTGCTTCCAAATACTCATACTACCATACTAGGTAATACATATAAAGCAGCATGTCACAATCCGTAGAGTGTCTGAATACTCAGTACATATTTAGCCATATACATAATAGTCGAATGGTACACAAATGATCTACTACAGCCATTGTATGCAGACATACCAAAACATACTACAGTAATGTTCGGGTAGTAGGCAGTTAACTGACATTAGGGCTGCTCGATATTGGAAAAAATCAATATCACGATTTTTTCAGTAAATATCGATATCGCGATTTTTAAAATGATATTTATATACCTTTTTTTTAAAGCCCCGATCATCAACACCCGAGGCACCGGGCCACATTTTTATAGTACAGGCCTCATAGGCTACCTGTCAACCCTTCCCGTTGTACCCTGAAACGCCTTTTACTTAAACTATTTACTGTGCAAGCGCGTATTTTGCATAGGTCCTATCGCCTGCACAAGGCTCACGTTCTCCTCACTCAACATTTCCGATCACAGAGGATGGAGCCAGCGCTGGTATTACCAGTGATTACTGCGTAACGTCCACACTGGCTCGTAGCCAGCCAAGGATAAAATCTCTCTCTCACACACACACACACACACACACTACAACGTAAGCTTGTGTGTTGTTAAGACACCAACATTAAACACGCACACACACGGACTGGCCATTGGGAGTAGCGGGAGTTTGTGGGCCGGCGGAGAAAAAAAAAAAAAAAACAGTTGCGCGCTGGCCTTTAATATGATAAGCAATGTTAACAGTTTCTTTAAGAAACTGTTAACATTGCTTATCATATTAAAGGCCAGCGCGCAACTGTAATAAGCAATGTTAACAGTTTCTTAAAGATCTCTTACAATAGAGAACCTGAAATATTTGCTGATGTACAAGCAAAACCTCAACTGTGCTATCATTAATAACTGTCATAATATGAAAAAAATGGGACAATAAAAATATTTACAGATATCACTAACAATACAGAATGAATGTCTATAAATCACCACCAATTCCTCACAGATCCAATTTCCCTAAATTATAAAAACAAAACAACCCAGAAAGAAATAAGATAATATTTCGAAATGAAATGTTTGCACATCTGGTACAGAGCCTGACTTTTGTAGCCTGGCTCTAAGGAATAATCCTGATGTCAGCTGTTGTGTATAATAGACATCGTGTAAGCCCTAGAGAGAGAGGTTATCACACCTCTGAGTGTGAATAGTAGACCACTTGTATTGAAAATATTTTGCCAGCCATCATTTTTTGATTTTGCTGAAAGTTCTTGGTATTGATTCACATGTATCCAGGTCATTCTCACCACCACTGGTCATTGTCTCGGCTTTTTAAAACTACAATTACACATGTAATGAGTGTTTCTTGTGGGTTTACCATTATTTAGCACAAAAGTCTTTTAACACAAATCCAGTGTCTTTTAGCACAAGTTCTAAAGTCTCTTAGCGCAATTCTACGTTCTTTAGCACAAGATCCAAGAACACTTCATCTTTATCATAAATTTATCTTTTTTTTGGTTAAAGACTTTGTAGCTTTATTAGTCAAATACATATGAAAACAGTAATATGTGATATCAAATGGACTTTTAATAATTTGAGTAAGTTTTTAGGAATAGATTCCGCTCTTAGTTGGCAAAACACATGTTGCCAAGCAGGCCAAGAGACTTAATCCCCCGGTTAATTAATTCAGCAAACGCGTAATTATTGACAGTCAGTTGGATTTGTGATATGATCAGAAGTGACTGAAGTTATTTATGAAGGTGCCAACAGTTCAAGGTTTGTTATGGCTTAATGACAAATATCCAAAGACAGCAAAGAATCAGATTTTCAGTCCACATTTCAGGGATCAACAACTGATCCTTAACATGCACAGGAGCAGAAATTCCGGCTTCCAGTTCCTAAGCAATCATCCATCCATCCATTATCTGTAGTCGCTTATCCTGTTCTACAGGGTCACAGGCAAGCTGGAGCCTATCCCAGCTGACTATGGGCGAGAGGCGGGGTACACCCTGGACAAGTCGCCAGGTCATCACAGGGCTGACACTAAGCAATCATAATAAACCCCTTCTTATATCAAGATGAATATTTTTTTCGACAATTGTGACCATAATCCAGAGTTGTGTCAAAGAACATAGAGTTGTCTTAAGAGACTTTAGAACTTGTGCTAAAAGACTTTGGATTTGTGCTAAGACTTTGCTAAAAACTTGTGCTAAAAGACTTTTGTGCTAAATAACTGCATACCTTTCTTGTGTGTCCATTATATACAGTACAGTATATATTTTTGAAAGATGCTTGTTTGTTTTTCTGTTTTATTCTGCACAGGGTAAGGGTTGTTGTTTGCAGGTTTTTTGAGGAAAGGCAGGTGAGCCTTTTTTTTTTTTTTTTGTATTACTAAATGCAGAGCACTTGGAGGCATTTAATTAGACACAAGCCACATTTCTCTGGTTTATCATTTCTTTCCTTAATTTCAGGAAACATAACTGTGGCAGTGCTGGGGTGTACCTGTGACATTAGTTTGCTATTTTGTAGAATTCAATTTCAGTTCAAGGGCGGCACGGTGGTGTAGTGGTTAGCGCTGTCGCCTCACAGCAAGAAGGTCCGGGTTCGAGCCCCGTGGCCGGCGAGGGCCTTTCTGTGCGGAGTTTGCATGTTCTCCCTGTGTCCACGTGGGTTTCCTCCGGGTGCTCCGGTTTCCCCCACAGTCCAAAGACATGCAGGTTAGGTTAACTGGTGACTCTAAATTGACCGTAGGTGTGAATGTGAGTGTGAATGGTTGTCTGTGTCTATGTGTCAGCCCTGTGATGACCTGGCGACTTGTCCAGGGTGTACCCCGCCTTTCGCCCGTAGTCAGCTGGGATAGGCTCCAGCTCGCCTGCGACCCTGTAAAACAGGATAAAGCGGCTAGAGATAATGAGATGAGATGAATTTCAGTTCAAAATTCAGATTTTATGATACAAATTTAAAATAATAATATTCAAATTAATGTTTTTAAATTCAAATTTCTAATGGCATGAATCTAACTCCATATTGTGGTTACCGACACATATTAGTTATGTCCTGACTGCACACTGCATAGGCCATCATGACCATTACAGCATGCAATGCTTTGGAGTGACGTTATAAAAATTTGAGACCGAATTATGATTTTTGTCGACACACATATAAATTACAAGTTTTTCAACACATTAGTGTTGGTATGGAAGCAGAATGTGTGGGAAGTTGTATGACCAAAACTACATAAATGACTAATGCTTGATGTTCACTAACTGCTCTTGTATAGCAATATATGCACAATTTGTGCAGAGCAGCTGGACATGTGTTCTGGAGCAGGGGTTCTCAACCTTTTCTACTTTAAGGCCCACCAATTCACATTTGAAACGAGTTGGGGCCCATTAAAAAATATCCCCAATTATTTCGTCTCTTCTATTCTATTAGAATCTAATAATCTACTGTAAAGCATATTAATGGAATGCAACATCACTCCCTGTTACAAATTGGAGCCCAGGAATTAAATAAATGCAATAAAATCAAACTGTTTTTAATTGTAGGTATTGTATTTAAAACTGTATGGATGTGCCAGAAGCCAACATAAAACCATGCATGCAGGGCATTCTCAGTCAAAAGGGATTAATGATCCAAAAGTGAAGTCTGGTCATTAACACAAGAATGTATTGCCATGTTTGTGTACAGAAAACAATCAAGTTATTAAAACCAAGAATTACACTCAAAAGAAGCAGATATACAGTAGAAACCACTCAATGGGATAGATCCTTACACATTAACAAAGAAGGATTTTTCCTAGGAGTTGGAAAATTATCCATCTGTTGAGTTCCCCGACATCTCAAACTACGTGGTGCTGCAGACATCATTCTACATGGACACACAGATGAAAACCTGGAAGAGCATGGAGGAGAACAACTTTTTATATGCGGCTGGATTAAAGATCTGGGGATCAAGACACCACACGATAAATCCTGTATCATTTATGCCTGGGTACATAGGCATTTCTGGGCTTTATGTATACATCTTTATGATGGTTGCTAGGACGCTACAAATTTTACCATTGGGTGTAAACAAACCACATCCACTCAATTCACAATCATCCCTGCTCTTTCTGGATAAATCATTCACAAAGCTCCAAAGAAACCTCTTTAAAGACCTGGGTATTACTCATATTATATAAGCATTGGTTTACAATATGGCAACCACGATCAAACAGTAAACAAAACCACATCTAAGGACTTAAGCATATCCTGAACTTCAAAACATCACAAAATAATGGAAAATGGTGAGAAAAGTAATTTGCGAATCCAAACAGAATAAATCAGAGGAATTTACAAACCTTTCACAAAGTGATCACTTCAAACTCAAGCCTTCTTCAACTCTGCTCCTTCCATCCCAGCGAAAGGTTCAAGAGCCACCTTTCTTGTCATCTTTTGGTAAAATCCTTTGCTCTTTCACCCTTTTTTTTTTATCACTTCACAGGGAATCCGGAAGAAACTTTTCAGTTTCATAGTTTGTTTGATTCAAACAGCTCAAAACAATGCAAGCGTAGGACATTTTAACGACTAGTAAGGCGCCTCAGCGATAGGAACGCTTAGCTTAGCTGACCACCACTTCATGTCTTGCATATCTAATGAGGCAGATGTGACACTGAATGCAACCCAGCAATTGTACCCTATTAAAAATTAGCTTCAACTTGAAAAAAAATTCGCAGCCCACTAGACAGCGCTTTGAGGCCCACTAATGGGCCGTGGCCCAGTGGTTGAAAAACAGTGTTCTAGAAAGGATTTGATTTGACACAATTTGGAGTACAGGATGAATCATCAAAAATTCTTCTTTCGCTGTATGGCAGCAAGGGTGCAGTCAAGTGTCGGCTGTGAATGGCGAGGAGTCAGGTTGAACCAGGAGGTAACATTTAACGAGTTACACCTGTGTCACTGGCTATTTTGGTTGTGTTTTTGTTTTGTTCTGCACAGGGTAAGGATTGTTGATTGCAGTGTGTCTCATATTTTGCAGGGAAAGTCATTGAGGTAGGTGAGTCTGTTTTTTTCTGGAATGTGAACTGCAGTGCACTTGGGGGCATTCAATTAGTCAAGCCAGTTTATTTGTATCACACTTTGAACAACAGATATTGTCGCAAAGCAGCTTTACAGAATAATAAAGACCTGAAACATATGAGATAATTTTATCCCTCATAAATTTATTTATCCCTGATGAGCAAGCCTGTGGTGATGGTGGCAAGGCATACAGCGTGATGTCATCCATTTAGAGGAGGTGGCTGATGGTTGCTCCATTTTGTAGTCTGTATCCAGAGCCACTCTTGTTGATGATCTGGCTGAGGGGGTTCAGTCCTATGCAGAACAGCAGCGAGGACAAGGAGACTCCTTGGTATATGCTACACTTTATGGTGACCTGTGTTATTGGCTTGAAGTTGGCCTCTAGGGTTGTTTTCCACAGCCTCACTGAGTTCTTGATGAAGGTTCTTGGAGTCCTGTTGATGTTGTACAGTTTCAAGCATTTCAGGATCCATGTGTGGGGCATCAAGTCATAGGCTTTCTTGTGGTCAATCCAGGCGGTGCACAGATTGGTATGTCTGGTTCTGCAGTCTCGAGCTTCTGCACTGTCAACCAGTAGCTGATGTTTTGCTCCTCTGGTGTTCCTACCAATTCCTTTCTGGGCCTCGCTTATGATATCAGGTGGTAGTTGGATGGGACTGCTCCTTTCTGTGGGTCCCTCAGAATCAGGACTGTCTGACCCTCAGTTAGCCATTCTGAGTGAGTCCCATCCACTGGCAGCTGGTTCATCTGTACATTACTGGGATCGTGGATCTGAGTGACATATTTCACTCTGATGACGTCACTCCTAGTGTTTCCCGTTGACTTGAAGCGCATTGTCAAAATGGCAAATTGGTTCAAAATTTAAATTCTTTTGATTAACTAATAGAAAATGTTCAGGGTTAATGTGTTCACTAATGTCCAATTTTCCTCTCCTGATTTTTTTTTAAATTTGTGCTTATTTAATTTAAAACTCATACAAGCAGCATATCGGCTTACAAGGTTTAAATTTACAATAGACTTTTTGAGTTCAAGCAAACTATGCATAAACATTAATGCTCTATTTTATCCATGAGGTTCTACAACAATAAATAAGATATTGAACAGATATCTTTAATCATCTGGGGAAAAAACAGCCTTAATTCAGTGTAGACTGACAGAAGACATATGTTTGCCTATAGCAAAAGTAGGAGATGAATAAGGTCCAGACTTAGGCTTAGACTTTCTTTACTCTCATTCAGATTTGTATCAAACAATACACATCAGAACGAGATTTCGTTGCTTTGGCTCTGTGTAGTGCAAAAACGAAACAGCAGCAAGTATATTACCTAAAAAAATGCAATATATATATACACACAATATAAAGTGCATTGCCTGAATATAAAGTATATTGCCTAGGTGGTGGCGGGGGTTAATTTAGTTCAACAGTCTTATGGCATGTGGGAAAAAGCTGTTGTAGAACCTCGCTGTTCTACTCCGGAGGCTGCATAGCCTCTTTCCAGAAACCAGCAGTGAGAACAGTCCATAATGGGGGTGGGAGGTGTCTCTGCTGATGTTGCGAGCCCTGGTAAGGCAGCATTTTTCTGCAATATCCTGTAACGGAGGAAGTGAAGTCCCGATGATTTTCTCTGCTGTCTTCACCACCCTCTGCAGGGACTTCCAGTCAGAGGCCCTGCAGACTCCTGACCAGACAGAGATGCAGCAAGTCAGTATGCGCTCTGTAGTGCCACTGTAGAAGGTGGTGAGAATTGGAGGGGGGAGATGTGCCTTCTTCATCTGGCACAGAAAGTGCATGCATTTCTGAGCCCTCTTTACAAGGGCCCCGGTGTGATGGGACCAGGTCAGAGTGTCCGTTATCTGCACCCCCAGGAACTTTGTGCTGCTGACTCTCTCCACAGCTGTGTCGTTGATGATGAGTGGTGTGTGAGTGGGCTGGCTCCTCCTGAAGTCGACGATGATCTCCTTGGTTTTGGTGACAGGTTGTTGGTTTTGCACTAGTCCACTAGGTGTATCACCTCCTCTCTGCAGGCCATGTCGTTGTCACCTTGGATAAGGCCCACTACTGTTGTGTTGTCTGCAAACTTCACTATATGGTTAGTAGTGGACCTGGGACAGCAGTCATGGGTCATCAGGGTGAACAGCAGCGGGTTCAGGACACAGCCCTGAGGGGAGCCGGTGCTCCGGGAGATGACACTGGAGGTGTTGTTGCCCACCCGCACAGACTGATGTCTGTTGGTGAGAAAGTCAAGCAGCCAGTTACACAGGGGGGACCTGAAACCAAGAGGGGCCAGTTTGCTCACCAGGTGCTGTGGGATGATGGTGTTGAACGCCGAGCTGAAGTCCAAAAACAACATCCACACGTGTGTCCTTCCCTTCCAGATGTTCTAAGCTCAGATGGAGTACAGAGGAGATGGCATCCTCTGTGGAGCGATTAGGGTGATAAGCAAACTGGTATGGGTCAAATGTGGGGGGGGGGGAGTCTGGAGACAATGTGGTCCTTTACCAGCCTCTCGAAGCACTTCATCATTATGGGGCTGAGTGCTACAGGGCAGTGATCATTGAGGGAGGAGATTATGGGTTTTTTAGGCACCGGGATGATTGTAGCAGTCTTTAGACATGTTGGTACCACAGACTGGATCAGCGAGGTGTTGAAGATGTCTGTGAGAACCCCAGCCAGCTGAGCAGCACATTCTTTGAGCACCCGTCCTAGTATGCCATCAGGACCGGCTGCTTTTCATGTGTTCACTCTCCTCAGGGTTCTACGGACATTAGCTGTGTCCAGACTGATCGGCTGCTCATCAGGGTGAGGAATAAATTTCCTCACAGGAGTGGTGTTGAGTGCCTCAAACCTCCCAAAGAAGTTATTGAGTTTGTTGAGAAAATTGATGATGTTGTTGCAGGGGGGAGGAGTAGCTTTGTAGTCTGTGATGATTTGGATACCCTGCCACATTCGTCTGGTGTTCATGGGGTCATGGAAGAAGTCCTGCACTTTCTGGCCATGGGCATGCTTTGCAGCTCTTATAGCACGGTTCAGGTTGGCTCTAGCTGTTCTGAGTGCCGCCATGTTGCCAGATTTAAAAGCACCATTCCATGCTTTCAGCATTGCACGTACCTCTCTGGTCATCCAGAGTTTCTCATTGGCCCGTGTGGAGATGTTTTTGATCACACTAACATCCTCCATGCACTTCTGAATGAATGCAGAGACAGATTCAACATACTCCTCCACCTGCATGTGATCACTGTCTGTAGCAGCTGCCTTGTCCCAGTCTGTGTGCTCGAAGCAGTCCTGTAATGCTTCCATAGCTCCCACAGGCCAAACCCTCACCTGCTTCACTGTGGGTTTTTTCCTGATCAGCAGGGGCTTGTATGCAGGTATTAGCATCACAGAGAAATGGTCTGAGGAGTCAAGGTGGGGGCAGGGTGCAGCCCTGAATGCCTCTTTGACGTTGCTGTAAGCCAGGTCCAGCGTGTTCTCTCCCCTGGTTGCAAAATCCACATACTGTGGAAGTGAGGAAACACAGTTTTCATATTGGCCTGATTAAAGTCCCCTGCCATGATGAAAATTCGCTCAGGATGTGTAGATTGCAGTTCACTGATGGAACAGTATAAGGCATTCAGGGCTTCTCTGGTGTTTGCGCTGGGCAGAATGTACACTGCTGTGATGATAATAATAGTGAATTCCCAGGATAAATAAAAGGGCCTGCATTTAACAGTCAGTAGTTCTACATCAATAGAGCAGTGACTTGAGACTATCTCCCTGTTGTTGCACCAGTTATTGTTGGTGTATATGTAAACACCACTGCCCCGGGATTTACCCATAAGAGACCTGCATCTGTCCAACTGGAATGTTGTTAGCCCCTCTATGCTAACGGCGTCGTCTGGGATGGATGATTTTAACCATGTCTCTGAGAGAATTATGGCACAGCAGTCTCTCACCTTTCGTTTTGTTGTTAATTCCAGCTTCAGGTAGTCCAGTTTGTTCTCCAAGGAGCAGATATTAGACAGCAGGATGGAAGGAAGTGGCATTCTACACAGGTTAGCCTTTAGCTTAGCTGTTATCCCCACTTCCGCTTTCTGCCACACTGTCTCCGTCTCTTCCGCTGGCGGACTCCTCTGGTACGAGGTTCCGCTGCTCCATAGGCCACTGGATGTAGCTGACATAGCAGTCCAAGGCTACGGAGAAGATCCAGAGTGGTCACCTCTATGAGTACTCCGCTGCTGGATTCATGTATGGATGCTGTCAGTCCCCACTCGCTTGCTCACTCGAGTTTGTTGACGGTGTTGTGGCTGGCTGCTTTATGTCCCGGGGCTCCCTCATGCCTGTGTTACCTTCTGGCTCTCCCCTTTTAGTTATGCTGTCATAGTTAGTTGCCGGAGTCCCTGCTTGTACTCGGTGCAATATGTATACTCTTCCTACTTATTCAGGTGACATTGGGCATACCTAACAACCTGCGATTTCTTTCCCTCCCCTCCCCAAATCTGTCCCTCTGAGTTACATGGAGTCAACAGGAAATCTTTTGGTGGAGAGGGTGGAGACCTCGACTGGCTATCGTAGCCTGCAGGGAATTGGCCGTCAGACATTCTGTCGCATGTCCCAGACCCGGTGAAATGTAGCTGAATTGTCTTGGCCAGCCCTAAGGGTCCCATCTGCATCTCATCATTGCTGAGGAGTGTGCTCCCATCACCCAATCAAGCATCCAGCCAGAGCAGGTCATGATATATATATATTTTTTAACCATATTAACATGCCATTGTTGTGTGTTATGCCTGATGTCAAGACTCTCGTCTATGCGAGCCTACCACACAGATTTAGTACTTGTCATTTTTAGGGCATACCTAACATGTGTTTTCTTTCTTTCTCTCTCTCTCTCTCTCTCCCCCCCCCAATCTGTCCCTCTGAGTTACATGTTGGTCCTGGGATTGAGATGCTGGCCTCTTCTGCTCCTCGGACCTGCTTGGTCCATCCTGGTGCCCTGTGTCTGGTTGGAGTTTTATCGCATCGCTCCTGTGAAGGACGGCCCCATGAGGACAGTTGAGGGTTATACCTGGAGGATGCTCTGGACTCTTTGAGTAATGCTTTAATGGCTGAGGACTACAGTTGACTTGCTAACTTTAGGACTGCAGTTATCATGAACAGTTTTGCACTCAAGTTTCCATCAATGAAGAGTTTATAACATTGTGGCAGCGGGGGCATGGTCAAGCACCGGTCTGTGACAGGAGGGTGGAGCCAGGGAAGGTGAGTGGCAGAATCGCTTCACCTGACGGTAATTAACCTGTGTTTTGTGTGTGTTTTCCCAGTAAACCGCTCCCTCTGCTCTCTCTCAGCCTCCTTAAATAGGGAGCAGTTTACTGGGAAAACACACACAAAACACAGGAGGTCTCCACCCTCCTGTCACAGACCGGTGCTTGACCACGCCCCCGCTGCCACAAACATCAACGAAACTGTCTTCATGTTAAAATTGTTAATGTTATAGTCATGCTGTCTGTTGTTGCCCAAATGAGGATGGGTTCCCTTTTGAGTCTGGTTCCTCTCGAGGTTTCTTCCTCATGTCGTCTGAGGGAGTTTTTCCTTGCCACCGTCACCACAGGCTTGCTCATTGGGGATAGATTAGGGATAAAATTAGCTCGTGTTTTAAGTCGTTCAAATTCTGTAAAGCTGCTTTGCGACAATGTTTATTGTTAAAAGCGCTGTACAAATAAACTTGACTTGATGTAGATCTAGGATTGCCTGACGGTCATATGCTGGTCTGGAGTAACTACGCTGACGATTTCCATTGAAATAACTGGTTGGGATATCTGCTGTTATATCTCCACTATCATGAGCCATTGCAGCTGCAGCCGAGAAGGGTGCCACCATCAAACCATACAGTATTGACCTTCAATCCATGGATGAGTGAGCTTAGGCAGTGTGGCAAGAGCAGCACAAACACAGTTTATATAACAGGTTCATGAAGAGGCTGCTGTTGGACATTACTGCAGCTTGTTTTATAATACTAAAAGAAAAGAGGTGAATTCAGACTCAGCTGAATGAGGTGCATCAGGACTGTCTTGTGGGCTTTTGCAGCTGATTCTTTATTTGGAGAAATGGACCTGATTGTGATCAAAGTTCTGACACTTGTGAAAAGGATTATCAAAGACACTGAGACAAAATAGACAAAAAAAACACCAAAAAAAAGCAAACGCAGCCACGAATAACCTGAGATAGGTCAGACCAAAACAATACAACAAAGGTAACAGAGAGCTGTATCGAGTCATTAAAGGAAAAGAAAGCACATGGTTAAAATACCATTATGAAGATAGATTATGATATAAACTAACGGTTCATGCAAATAATTGAAAATAAGGAGCTCACACAACTAAAGGCTCAATCACAACCCACCGTACGGGCTGCTACGGGCGGTCTACGGTAAAAAATTTGGCAAAACCGTGCTTGAGACTTGCACAACACTTGCGTGTGTTCAGCGCCATAGAAGGTCGCAGGCTGCCCGTGGAGAGTTTTGGTCCTGCACATGCAAATTCTACGGGTCTTGCGACAAATCAAGAAGGTATACACTACATACAGGACCCGTATTCCTTTTGTACGCCTGAACCAAGTCAGCAGCATGGCTAGTAGGGGCTTTTGCAATGACAGTACGACTCATGAGTGACGCACAGTCATTGTGTAACGGAGTTATTAATTTGTGCAGTTAAATCCTGCATAAATGGGATTTATTTTCTATTAATGTGGTTGTTTTGTTTTCTTTATAATAATTACACACGTTTTGATATTACTTGTTTTCATGCACATCTCGGGGCGTTTCCGTTTTGTAGCCTTTTGTCCCTCCTGGCTTCCCATCTTCCATTTTGTAGCCTTTTGTCCCTCCAGGCTTTCCATCTTCCGTCTCCCACCTTTATACGCCCCTGCGTCCCTCAACTCTTCCCTGTTTGTTTAACCTGCTGGGAAGAGGTATGTTGTTCCCAAAACACACTATAATTAATCTATAATATATCATACTGTTGTTAAATGAAACCATAATCCTGTACTTTAATCATCCCTTTAGTCACCCCTTGATGTATTGTCGTGTCCTTGTGTGTATAGAGGGATTCCGCATGACGTCTGTAGGTATCATGCCGCCATTTTGTCTCTTTAAGAAACTACATTTCCCATCAGCCTACTTCCGCGTTGACCTACGTCACGCCGGGGCGGGATCATCTACGTCATCATACAAGGAAGCATAAAACAATGGGACAACGCTTCCATCTTTGTCTCTCACGTCCGGATTCCGATGAGTCTAGATGCATAAAGAGATGCTCTCTACCAGAAAGACGTCTTCTTTCTTGCAAGAGCCATCACTCAGCGCGATTTTCTTTCTTACCCTTGGCAAAGGTAAACTCCAGAATAGCGCGATCTTTAAACTCAACCTGAGTTACAACCGGTTTACTTGTATTAGAAGTGACGTCACGACTGCAGCCCAGGCAGTTAAAAGTTAAGAAGCGATTGAATCCTTTTTAACTCAAAAGCGCTGTGCATCTTATTCTGATCAGAGACTTTTCCTCACGAATGCTGAGGTTCGGACCAAGAATCCTCTGCTTTCCACGGGAACCACCCAAGTGCTCCGCTGGACCCGAAAGTTTTCTACGCCTCCATCACGAGCGGCTCACGTGCTCCCACGGCGAGGCCCGAGACTACACCGGCGAATATTTCTTCATATCTTGCTAAAGGCAGGATTAAGTAAGATTTTGGCATTTGGGCATAATTAAGATAGTCTTAGGAATTTGCTTTTACTGAAATAGTGTGAATTTAAACCCAGGTTTATCTGTTACACTGTTAGACACGCAGCGTGTTGATTTTATTTTGGTTCTATGTTCTCTCAATTGTTTGATAGGTTGTGCATGCTTTTTTCTCTCTGACTAACACTTTAATTTCCTTATCATACATTTTGACCTTATCAAGGTTTCAGTGAGTTTGGTAATGTTATGAGTGTGGAATCTTTTTGTGTTACTGAGAAAACACGTGCTCAACAGGCCTGACCAGGCCTGATACACTTTAGATAGCTTCCCTTTGTCTTTAGCAACACGTGCTCAGTAGGCCTCACCAGGCCTAACAAACACACTTTAGCTAGGCCATAGGGCCTTTCACAAACACACACTAGCAACACAAGGCTAATCTAGGCCTCCACCACGTGTAGTTAGCTACGCGAGGCTAAACACATGGTCAAGTCCTTCACACACACACACAAGCACACATTAGCAACAGAGCTAATCCTTTGTTCCATTTAGATAACATTCTTTTGTTTTAGCTAGCAACAAGCTAGGCCACACACACACACACACACAATATCATATTTGTATATATTGATTATCCATTTTTTTGTCTGTTATAATAAATCCATTTATTATCAAAGCTGTGTGTATTCATCTTGTTGGTGAACAATATCTGAAGTCCCTAATCTCCTCAAAGAATTCAGAAAGGTGCATATGAGTTATGTAATATGGTAAGTGATCGTAATAATTTGGAAATATACCATAATTTAGCTGTTTGGTAATTTATTATTAAGCACCAGGATTAATGGTATGATTCACTAAATGATTCATTGAATGATTCACTAAATGATTCAATGAACGATTCACTGAATGATTCACTTCAAATGAGACTGATTCTATGGTATGATTCAATTCAAACGAGTCAAAGTAAACGATTCAATGGGCTTGATTCATTTTAATTATTAACCTTCAAAATTTAATGAGACTGATTTAACGAGATTGATCACTTAATTTCAATAATTAACTGATTGCACCCACACGTCACCGCGCCGCGAGATTTCGGTAGTCGCCATATTGGAAGACCGAGTACACATCTATGCAAGTACATACATACATAAAACAAACTACACCTGAAATGTAGCCAGGGCCGGTTCTGCCCTAATCTGGACCCAGGTGCAACATCGCGCAACCCCCCACCCCCCAAAAAAAACAAAAACACACCAGTCTAAATCAGGACAACCGGTGTTCGAACTACGGGGGTACTCGGGGGATCCGAGATCCCCTGAAACAGACATGAGATCCCTTGAAAACATGATTTGGGAAATGTTGGGGGGGTCTCTAAAATATTGGCAAAATGATGTTTATTGACATAGCAATCGTGTGTAACGGGAAGCATTTGCATATCCGAAGTGTTGTGTTTACATCAAAGATAAAATAAACCGATATGACAACGACTGCTGCTGCCAGGTTGGTTGTTGAGTAGCCAGACTGTTTTTTTTTTTCTTGCGTGTGGTATCATTGTTGACGCGAGGTTGTTTTTTGAACATGCCAATGCGGACACGATTTCCCCTGATGAGTTATGACTTCAGATGCGATGCGTGTGTGGAGGTGTGGAGTCCGCGTGATATGTGCGTAAGATAGGCTTCTCATGTGTTTGGAGAGCCGCGCTCCGAGACAAGCGCAAGCACCCCCCAGGGAAAAAAAGGGACCCCCCGAAAATATCGGCATAGTTCGAACACTGAGGACAACCATCACATAACTAATAAACATTTTAGATCAACTATTTTAACTAAATGGGCTATAATAAATAAGCCTGCAGGAAGCCACGGCGGGCTGCCTCAGAAAAGTAACCATTCAATGACACAACTGAAAGCCTGCAGCCACAGCTGGCTGCCTCAGAAAAGTAACCATTTGTCCTACCTTAAAACTCGTTTTGCATTTTCTGCCTCCTTTTTGTATTTTCGACCCTGCGTTTATTTGCTTTCCTTTTCTGAAAACCCGATTTGTGTCCAGACATTTTGTTCTGCTACCGACGAACTAACTCGTCAGGTCTCGTCTCTCGAGTCTGCGATGAAGGGCAACAATTGATACATTTTTACAAACAGCCAATAGGGAGGTTGCAACGTTCAGGCTCTCCTTTGCTCACAGACACTCAGTAATGCACTTATTCTCTGTCTCCTGGCAGAAAGCTCCTGAGTTTGCTCCCCTTGTGTCTCAATCACAGCTGGTATTCTGAAGAACGACTTCTTTTCACCTTTCCCATCAGCTTTGTTGGAACACCCTAACACAGCACAAAAGTTTACCATTGTAGGTTTATGATGAATCAAGTGCCTCGTGGGTTTAAATTCCGCGCGCTGCCGTTATTTCCCCCTGATCACGAGTTTGTTGGTCTTCCAATATGGCGCAGGGTCTGTTTACTTCCGGTTTCCGGTGACGTCAGTGGGAAGGGTCTATATGTTGTATTGTCATGTAGTTTATATAGTCACGAGGTCCGTGGCTTAGCTGTGGTTGTTAGCGTCTAGCATGTTTAGCATTTCCTTTTATTTTTTTACTTTGCCAGGAGTGGGCGAGAGGGCCTCCAGAACCCCGCTGATACATTTGTTTGTGTATATATCCAGGTGTGTAATTACTTGTGGTTTTGATGTTGATCAGAAAATCCGATGTTAGTCAAAAGTCTGCTAGCATAAAGAGCTAACCGGCAAACGGAATGCTAAGCTTCGCTTAGCTTAAAATGCTAACGCTAATATGTAAGTTTGTTGTGAAATGCATTGCCGTTCTTTTTTTATTTATTTGAAAATGTTGATCAGTTATGCTAAAATATGTAACCCCTCCCCTGTTTGTTTAACCTGCAGGGAAGAGGAGTGGGCGAGAGGGCCTCCGGAACCCCGCTGATACATTTGTTTGTGTATATATCCAGAGACCTCAGTAAACTGTAATGATGGCAGCCCTCCGTGCGTGGACATTCCATTCTTTCTACCACACAACACAACACAGAGGCGGAACCCAACAGTAACAATTGTATAAGTGACATGCCTCAGAATTACTACACAAGTATTCCACACTTGCTATTTGTGCGGCGCGCAAGACAGAAGTACATCTCACTTTCTACCCCTATGTGTGGTGTGTACGCAGCGCACGCGACCTGCACACAGTGCATGCGACCTGCATGTGACACGAGGGGCAAGACTCTGGGTATATATATTGGGGGAGGAACCGAACCAATCGAGTAGTGTGTAGCATTGTAGAAGGGAAGAAGACTACCTCATTTGCTGTTTTTATTTGAGTATATGTTTAATTTACCATGCAAACGTCAAATAATAAAACATGAGTATAAGGGAATAACGCATTTTATTACATTGTAAAAAATCCCAACTAAATAGCGCAACGGTTTGAGCACTGAAACACACTTTGACTCCGAGCTGCTGTCCTGCTCCTACTCCTGCTGAGTGGTGGGACGGGGTGTCGGGATGTCTTTGTCCTTATCACTGAGCATGGCACAATGGCCTGACAGCGATGATGGGATTGCAATGTCCTCACTCCTGGGCGTCGTTAGCTGAAACATACATGAAAATCAGCATATATAATATTAATTACATAAGCATATAAATACAGAAATGAATGTTTAAAGCATGTGTATTTACCTGTGAAAATCCCTCTGGCGGAATGCTGTGCCTTCTGCCGGTGTTCTGGTAAACTGTCCTACACGTCAATGTGTCCTGTCCTACACGTCAATGCATCCTACAAAGTCCCACTGCACATGCGCAGAGCACAAAATGTCATTTCTTGGCATTTCAATGTCATCACTTGAACAGATTTTTGTCCTACATCAGCTGTGCTATAAACGGTGCAGATTAACAGCGTGCATTCAATCTTTACTACTTAATCTAACATAATGCTGATTGTAATAACGTCCTACACTCATTTTAATAGAGCAAATGGTACTTGTGAATAGTGACCAAAAAAAACTATTAATTCTACATATTCTGACAGGGTCAATTGAAGAGTCAGAGCGTCCTAGATTCATATAAATGTAAAAGCATATTCTGACGGAGTCGTTTGAATTGTCAGAACGTCCTACATTCATATGAATTCTGACAGGGTTGGTGGACGTTGTATCAATGTAGAAGCATGTTCTTTGCAGAGGGAAAAACCGCGAACTATGACTAAAAGTTAAAGTTGAATCACACTGTAGGATCTCCTGCAATGTAGGACTGCTCGACAGACATGTTTGACATCCCCTCCTACCGTAGGACACTTCGCGGATGTAGGACCGTTTATCAGAACACGGGCTTAAAGGCGTCCGTGCAGGGCTCACCGGTGCTGCTACCATCATCATCAAATTCTTCCTCCTCCTCCCTCTCTGCTGTTTCAGGCTGGGTTACTTCACTTTTACTCACTTCTTCTTGGGTCCCATTTTCTAAACTTTAAACTGAATTTTTTTTATTTTTCCCACAAAATATCCAATGTTTTTCTGCTGAAAGACAGATGCAGAATGCTGCAGACACACTGGTTTTATACCCACTCCTGGCTTGCATCACATCCAAGTTATGAGTGATTGTAACGTGCTAATCACATGCATCACATATGCTTCACAAGTGCGGCCCAAACTCGTAGTGCAGGAAACTGGTAAAATGCAAGTCTCACACACTCCACACTCACCGAACACATCACATGCGTCAGATATACGCTTTCCACGGGCTAAAGGCGCAATTTTTCCCACGCCTCGAGGAAGTCAGGTGTGCAACCTGTACTTGACAAGTACTTTGCCCGGACTCCTTCCCCAAACTTTTCCCCAGGTTTACCGCGACCCTGCGGCACGGCTGCAAGCTACCGAACCCTGCGACCTATGTGTGTCCAAAACACTTACAGCAGGTTGTGAGTGAGGCTTAAGATATCCATCTCTGAAAGTCAGTTTCTATGCAGAATTCCCCCATCATCGACAATTTCATAAATGCCGTCACTGAAAGGATTTTAACCAATCAGAAAAATCCCCCCTAATCATTTGCGGCAATGTTCTGACATCACATGGGCGCAGCACATGGAAGCTAATCTGTACTTAATCCCCCCACACACACACACATTACAAGAAATCGCTGCCTGGGGATTATTTCATTAAAAGTGTATATGAAAAAAAATTGAAATTTCTCTAATAAAAAAGTGGACGGGGGAAGATAATACCGATGAACAGCGACTCTTGGCTCAAACTGATAGGGTTCTAGGCCAGCAGAATCTGCAATGAATTCATACTCACTGCCTTCCAAGTCACTTTCCGCCATCTTGTCTGTGGAAGTTATAATAATAATAATAATAATAATAATACATTGGTTTTATATAGCGCTTTTCTTAACACTCAAAGACGCTTTACAAAAAAATTACACACACAGCGCGCACACAGAGGGAAAACAGAGGGGAAAAGGGTGGATGATAATGGAAGATGATGTGTCAAGTATTGTAAGTAGCATTGAAGAGATGAGTTTTGAGTTGGTTTTTGAAGGACAGCAGTGTATCAGAGTTTCGGATGACTTGTGGGAGAGAGTTCCAGAGAGTTGGGGCAGCAATGGTGAAGGCTCTGTCTCCCATTGTACGATATTTGGTCCTGGTGATGGGGGTAAGAAGGTTTGCGTCAGCAGAGCCTAGTCGGCGAGTAGGAGAGTAGCGTTGGAGGAGATCAGTCAGGTATGGGGAAGCGAGGTTATTAAGAGCTTTGTAAGTGATGAGGAGAATCTTGAAATGTATACGTTGTTTAATGGGAAGCCAGTGAAGTTGACAGAGGATGGGGGTGATGTGTTCTCTGGAGGGGGATCGAGTGAGCAATCGGGCAGCAGAGTTTTGAACATATTGCAGCTTTTGGAGAACAGAGGAGGGGAGGCCATACAGGATGCTGTTACAGTAGTCAAGTCTGGAGGTGATGAAGGCGTGGATTAGTGTTTCTGCAGCTGAGGAGGAGAGAATGGGTCGTAGACGTGCTATGTTACGTAGATGGAAAAAAGATGTTTTGGTGACATGGTTAATGTGTGACTTGAAGGAAAGTGCAGGGTCCATGTAGATTCCAAGATTTCTGACCAGGGGGGAGGGAGTAACAGTGACCATCGATGCAGAATGAAAAATCTTGGGAGGTGGGGAGGATGGATTTTGGACCAAAGATGATAATTTCAATTTTATTGTTGTTAAGTTTGAGAAAGTTGTGGCTCATCCAGGTTTTAATATCTGTCAGGCAGTTGGTGAGGGTGGAAAAGATAGCTGGAGTAATGGTTTTAGTGGTGATGTAGAGCTGGATGTCATCGGCGTAGCAGTAGAATTGAAGTCCATGGCGGCGTATAATGTAACCGAGTGGAAGCATTTATAAGATGAAGAGAATGGGACCAAGAACTGAACCTTGTGGGACTCCATGTGAAACAGGGGTGATGCAGGATTTGTGATGGTTAACAGCAATGAAGTGGAATCTTTCAGACAGATAGGATTTGAACCAAGAAAGGGCGCAGTCAGTGACACCAATGGATTTCAAACGGTTGAGAAGGATGGAGTGATTAACTGTGTCAAAAGCAGCACTGAGGTCGAGAAGGAGGAGGATGGTGAAGGAGTCAGAGGAAAGCAGAAGGTCGTTTGTAACTTTGAGGAGAGCCGTTTCAGTGCTGTGGTGGGATCGGAAACCGGACTGAAATGTTTCATACAGGTTATTGAAAAGGTGATTTTTGAGTTGGGTTGTGATGGCTCTTTCCAGTAGTTTTGACAAGAATGTTAGGTTGGAGATGGGACGATAATTGTTAGGGTCATCGGGGTCAAGGGCAGGTTTTTTAAGAAGAGGGGTGATGGTAGCAAGCTTGAGAGGTGGGGGTACTGTGCCGGAGGTGAGGGAGGAATTTATGATGTCTGTGATGAGCGGGGCAAGGATGGTGAAACAATCTTTGACGAGTTTGGATGGCATGGGGTCCAGGGGAGAGGTGGATGAATTCATAGTAGAAAGTATTTTGAAGAGGTCTGCTATGGTTACAGGTGAGAAGGAAGAAAGCCGATGGTCAGAGGGTGAAAAAAGTACGGGTTCTGAGACAGGGGTGATGGCAGAGGAGGCAGCAAGTTGGTTGTGGATGGTTTCTATCTTGGAGTTGAAAAAAGACACAAGTTTGTCGCATTTCTCTGAAGTGAATGAGGATGAGATGTTGTCATGGGGTTTGAGGAGTTTGTTTATGGTGAAAAACAGAGCGTGGGTTGGAGGATCCTGAATGGATGATGCCAGAGTAGTGGGTGGTACGGGCTTCGTTGAGAGCTGATTTGTAAAGGTGCATGTGGTCTTTGTAGGTGAGGGAGTGAACTGAGAGGCCTTTTTTTTTTTGTGAAGTTGTTCAAGTTGTCTGAGTTGTTTTTTTGAGTTCGCAGAGTTCCGGAGTGTACCAGGGGGCTGAGTGAGTAAAGTTGACTGTTTTTGTCTTCAGGGGAGCCAGTTTGTTAAGGGAGGTTGACAGTGTGATGTTATAGATGTTGACCAGGTCTGTGGTGGTTGGATTTTCAGGGGGGGTGAGGCTGGAAAGAGTATTTGATATGCAGGTGAAGAGAGAGACTAGACAGATGGATTTGAGGTTACGGAACGTGATTTTGCGGTTTTGTTTTGGTTTAGGGGTGGGAATGTCAACATCAAATGTGATGGCTAGATGATCCGATATGACAAGATCAGTGCTGGAGATATTGTGAATGTGTAAACCAGTTGAGCAGACCAGGTCTAAGATGTGTCCTCGGTTATGGGTGGGGAAATTAACATGTTGGGTGAAACTAAAGCAGTTGAGTAGGTCAAGAAAGTCCATGGCATTTTTGCAGTCCGGGGAGTCAATATGGAGGTTGAAGTCACCAAGGAGTAAAACAGAGGATGAGTAAATGAAAAGTGAAGTAATGAATTCAGAGAAATCTGATAGGAAAGATGGGTTGAATTTATGGGAGCGATAGATAACAGCAATGATAAGGGGTTTAGGGCCAGGAAGTTTAAAAGCCAGATGTTCAAATGATGGGGCAGAGGGGGTGAGGAGAGTGCGAGGTTGGAGGTCTTGATGAAAAATAGTAGCAGTGCCACCTCCTCTGCCATCTGTACGTGGGTTTTCCAAGTATGAATATCCTGTAGGGGTGGTTTGGTTGAGTGTGTAATAGTCCAGGGGTTTTTGCCATGTTTCATTAAAGGAACAGTCCACCGTACTTCCATAATGAAATATGCTCTTATCTGAATTGAGACGAGCTGCTCCGTACCTCTCCGAGCTTTGCGCGACCTCCCAGTCAGTCAGACGCGCTGTCACTCCTGTTAGCAATGTAGCTAGGCTCAGCATGGCCAATGGTATTTTTGGGGGCTGTAGTTAGATGCGACCAAACTCTTCCACGTTTTTCCTGTTTACATAGGTTTATATGACCAGTGATATGAAAAAAGTTCAGTTACACAAATTGAAACGTAGCGATTTTCTATGCTATGGAAAGTCCACACTATAATGACAGGCGTACTAACACCTTCTGCGCGCTTCGGCAGCGCATTGATATCTGAGCTCCGTATCAATGCACTGCCGAAGCGCGCAGAAGGTGTTAGTACGCCTGTCATTATAGTGCGGACTTTCCATAGCACAGAAAATCGCTACGTTTCAATTTGTGTAACTGAACTTTTTTCATATCACTGGTCATATAAACCTATGTAAACAGGAAAAACGTGGAAGAGTTTGGTCGCATCTAACTACAGCCCCAAAAAATACCATTGGCCATGTTGAGCCTAGCTACATTGCTAACAGGAGTGACAGCGCGTCTGACTGCATCTGACTGACTGGGAGGTCGCGCAAAGCTCGGAGAGGTACGGAGCAGCTCGTCTCAATTCAGATAAGAGCATATTTCATTATGGAAGTACGGTGGACTGTTCCTTTAAGGCACAGAAGGTCAAGTTGGTTTTCAGTGACAAATTCATTTAGGATGAGACTTTTATTGTTGAGGGATCTTGTGTTGAAAAGGGCAATTTTTATATTCTTTTGTTTTGAAATTGATGAGGCGGAAGTGGGGATTTGTCGAAGGTTAAAAGTGTTCATGCGGGAGTTGTTCTGATGTAGTGAGGAAGTGCAGAAGGTGGTGTGTGAACAGTGTTCGGTCCATAGTGTTGGGATGGAATCTTCTGCAGCAAAAAAGTATGTGAATTTGCGGCGGGAACTTCGATGAAAGTAGCGGGGATGACGAAAAAGACCAGAGTTTTTTAACGTGCTGATGAGTTCGGTGGAGGGAGGCAGTAGGGGAATAAGTTGGCGGAGTTCTGAGGGTGAGTAATGAAGTGTCATGGCCAGGGATATGAAGATGCAGACGCTGGAATTAAATGGTGGAAGCTGTGTTCGGAGAAGAGACAGAAGATGGAAAGTCAGCAGCCACAGTGCAAGGTGGTGTGAAGAGTGGAAAGTCTTGGTCCATCTGAGGTGGAGTATGACGGGGCCGGCATAGCCGGTTAACTCGGCGGGCACCGCGCTGGTTTCCAAGCTAGCTCCAGTCAACGGGTAGCGGTCCCAGCCAGCCAGGGCTAACCGTACCGGGACAGGTGAAAGCCTGCCCGGATCTCTACCCGTGACGAGCAGCGATGGAGGACGTGGGAGAGAGGATGTCTTCCTGGACGGTAGCAGGGTTAGCTCTGGATGAAGGCAACCAAAACAGCAGGCTGACACAACAGCGTCCGGGAAGGTGGAAGGGAAAGCTGTCCAAGTTTACCTACAACCAGGCAGCGGCGATGGATCCGGTAAGTGTGAAGCCAGCATACAGATTACTGAAATGAGTTCTGAAGCAGGTAGATTGGGTTGTTGTTAGTTGCAGTAGATTGTTGTAGTAATCTGGTTTGAGAGTATGAAGTAGTCCGATTTGAGAGCAATGAAAAAGTTGGTCGTTGTCTGGGAGCGAGAAGCGGCAGCCAAACGCGCCAGCGGCCTCACGCTCCCAATCGGATTACAAGTTGATTACTGCTGAACACTTTGCCCCTTCCGTACTGAAGAGTGACACTCAACCTTGCACCCAAGTGACATCACGCTACACCCTTCCAACAGGCTGCATGGCAGCCTACTGGTGGCATTAGAGCAGCAATACAAAAACGCTCACAACTTTCTCATAAATAATCAAACATGCCTGAAACTTATCTTACAGGCTCTCAATATTACAAGCTACCAACCCATGCATGTATTTACATTACGTTTTTCATTCCTTTAAGAAGCATGTGGTTAAACAGAATATAGCATAGAGTCTCTTTAAAAACAGGTTTACTTCAAAGAGCTTAGACCATGATGGCATTCAAATAGATTGCAAAAATTACTTTTGATATTGATACCTCAGTCAGTGCAACGTGATATATTTGCTGAAAAGACAATATTTATAAATTGTATGCTTACACTAATGTTATTGCTGATGCAGAACCCAACTTTCATATGTGAGCCCAGCTCTGAAGAGTAATATCCTTGTTGTGAGCTGACAGTTAATAGACACGATGTGATTCCCAGAGAGATGATGGTACGTCTGAGTGTATACAGTAGACCATGTGTATTTATGCATTCCTGGGATGTTGACATTTAGACTTTATATATTTATGTGATGCATTTTATAGACAAATTAAATATTTCATGAATATATTAAAAAATCACTGGACTATTAAAAGTAAACCAAGAAGACGTTTTGGTGTTCATCCAAATTCCATTATCGATTTCTGGTTAGCTTATGGAGTGATTAGACGTGCTTGTGACCACTCTCCCAGAAAAGTTTGTTTTCCCGCTTTAAAAACTCGTTAATTTAATTTTGTTTTGAACATACTCTGGATGAGTGGGAAGAGACATGCAAGGGGCCCAAAGAATGCCTAAATATCAAGATAAAAGCAGTTTGGTGGCGAAAACTAGCAACCCCGAGGCACAGCAGATGAGCAGCGGTGCGAATGAAGCCATGAAAACTGGAGGAAACATAAACTCGACTGACTTAATGGTGGCAATTAAGGAACTTAAATCTGATCTGAATGGGGGTAATGATTCCCTTACACAGAAAATCAATCTCTTGGATCAAGAAATTAATGATAAACTCAACTTTACAAAAGAGATGCAAACCCTGTCTAGCCAAGTAGGCGAAGTGGAGACCCAGGTGGGGCGTGTGGAGGACTGGGCAGCAGAGGTAAATGAGGTGCTTTCAACCTGTGTCAAACAGCAAAAGATTATCCAAGCTAAATTAATGGACCTGGAGTCCCGATCCAGACATAATGACATCCGCATATTCAGCGTGCCAGAGGGCGAGGAGGAAAGCACCGTATTATCATTCATCACAACTCTACGCAAACGTGAGATACTGCTGCCGCAGGATTTAGATTTGAAAATTCAGCACTGTTCCCTGGCACAGAAACCCCGACCCGAAGACCCACCCAGGCCGATAATTGTCAAATTCCAGGAGTTCACTATCAAGGAATTGGTGTTAAGGGAGGCCTGGAAAAGGGGTGAAATACTGCATGGCAACAGGGCGATTTACTTCGATCATGACTACGCGGCTGAGATCGTTAAAAAACGCAAGGAGTACAACACAGTCAAGAAAGCACTAAAGGGGAAAAGAATCCATTTTCAAACGCCTTACACCAGCATGAGGATCTACTGGGACACCAGGGTCCGAACTTACAGCAGCGCAGAGGCGGCATGGCGAGAGCTACAGAGACGGTGATATGAAGCGGAGCCGCTGCAGGTGAGGGAGCCTGCCCTGGACACATGCTTGGCTGATCTGCTTGGATGGGAGCGGAGAGCAGACCGTCAGGGGGACGCCGCATCCACTGCGCAGAGAGCGAGGAAGAAACTGCAAGAGTTCCAGAGAGATAACACAGAGGAAAACAGCTAAGGCTTCTCTGCTACGCTCTGACAAATAAGTTTGTGGTAACTTACAATGCTTGAATATTTCATTTGAATGACCCTTTGGCCACATTGTTTAATCAACTTGTATATGGGAAGAGTGGTTTCAATTAGGACATATGTTGGACTCATAGGATGGTCATAGTTCTTTTGCCAAACTTAATAACCATCTCTAATATTGGGCCCTCTTTTGATGGGAGGCTTTACCCTTGACCTTCCAACAGGGTCACTCAGGGGGAGACAGATCTCCTTCTCACCTGGAGGCCTACGTTTTCTTATGTTCTCTTTTGTAGCATAGTTACTGTTGTTACTGTCTTTTTTCTTCTCTTGGGGGAGACCAATATTTCATGTGATACATATGGCAGGGTCACATAACTTAAAGATTCTATCTTTGAATGTAAATGGCCTAAGAAATCCAATTAAGAGAACCAGAGTATTTGCAAAGCTAAAAAAAAAAAAAAAAAGATAAAATCACAGGTTGTAATGCTTCAGGAAACACACACGTCAAATGAAGAACACAATAAGTTGAAAAGGTTTGGATACTTGAATTCTTTTTACAGCCCTTGTAAAAATAGTAGAAAAAGAGGAGTGGCTATTCTAGTGTCTAACTCTCTGAATTTTGAGCTAATTAAGGAAGAAGGAGATAAAGAGGGGAGGTACATCATAGTTAAAGGAAGACTTGATAATGTCCTGGTCACATTTGCCTGTATATGTGTTCCTCCAGAAAGTGATAGAAAACTTGTCACTCTGCTCTTTGACAAAATTACTGCTTTAAGTGAAGGGATATTAGTCTGTGCTGGAGACTGGAACAGAACTTTGAATTACTCAATAGACACAACTAGCAAAAAACAACATAAATCGCATATGTCAAAAAATCTCAATATCTTAATCAAAGAGACTGGTATGTTTGATGTCTGGAGGAATCTCCATCCTCTTGAGAAGGACTTCACATATTATTCGGCTACTCTTCAGATACACTCACGAATAGATTATTTTCTGATCAATATCTCAGACAGACATAAGGTGAAAGAATGCTCTATAGGAACAGCAGATGTATCGGATCATAATGCAATCTATTTAACTATACACTTAAATGACAGACGTAAAAACACATTATGGAGAATGAATATCGGAATCCTGAATAACCAAACAACCGTGAATGAAATAAAAAGAGAAATTAAGGGTATTGAAGATAACAAGAATAGTGAAATAGAACCAACAATAATTTGGGATACCCTTAAAGCAATTACGAGAGGGAATCTGATCTCAAGGACGGCTCACATTAATAAGATGAGGAGAATGAGATATGATAAATCAGAGGAGGAATTGAAAAAATTAGAGAAACAAAAACAAACAGACAAAGATATAAGATTAACAGACTAGTTAAAAGAAGTTAGAAAACAAATAGATGCAGTGGTGGCTGATGACTTGGAAAAGAAATTGAGATTTATAAAACAGACTTATTACGAATCAGCCCAAAAGCAACAAAGACATTAGCAAGATGCCTTAGAACTCAAACTCCATTATCACTTGTAAAGGTGTGACAGGAAGTAACTCTGAATACAGACAAAATACACACAAAGAAGTCATATGATCAGCATGTGGCATGATGTGTTAAAGTCACATGACTACTTGAGATATCACTGAAGTATGCTTGCCAGAGAACATGGTGTTCCCAGCAACTTGCGGTGGCACCCGTCATCCCGATTATGACGTGGACCAAAATGCTTCAGCTCTGAAGTACCAAGGCACAGTTTTTAACACAGCAATGTAGGCTGGGGACAAGTAGTGTCTCAAATCCCCTTCAGTGAGGACTGCTCCACTTTGACATACAGTATTCCTTGCCCATGCTCTGACCATGCTCTTGTCTCATGTTTTGGATTGTTCTGAAAGCTTTTCTAAAAAAGCCATTCTTTACCTGCATCTGAGTTCATATCTGCCACTTGACATCCACATATACAAGTGCTGTAACTCTTCCACAGTTCAGCTGATTTGGATGTATATTCTGTCAACTAAAAGCAGAAAGTCATCAGTTTGAACTCATATACATTGTTTAATTTCAAGTTCAATATACTGTGGTAAACAGCGAAAATAAAATAACTGTCAATACTCAAATATTTATGAACCTGATCATAAATCTATGATTTAAATCCAGATGCCAAAAACTCAAGTGATTTTCACTTGACCATCATCCAAAGAGAAACACAATGTCTTAACCTAAAATCTAAAAGCTTTAGCACAGTGCTAAAAGCTATCAGTAAGGGAACAGGCATAAGAATACCACAGTTAACCTTGTCCCAGGCTTTGACTCACATTAGAGACCAAATAAAAATATTTATGTAAATATAATAAATTCCAATAAAGATCAATTAAGTGTACTAAGTCAGTAATTGTTTCAGTCAAAAAGTAAATTTAAATCTAGAAAGCTTGTATGTTGCTTGTATGACTATTTTAAATGAGCACAAACTTGAGTACTTAAGAGAGAAAAACTGGATATAATTTATTAAGTCCCAAACAAACTATATCAACAAGCATTTTTTTTCAATTAGTCTTTTTCAGTATTCGCCACTAAACATTAAAATCTACTATTCCGAGTTTAAATTACAGTGTATCATCTTTTCCACAGAACATAATTAGAACAGTTATGTTAAAGTCTAATAAGCCCTGTTCAAACCTATATAAATGACATGATTTAGTTATAGATAGGTTAAACATTATGCAGTTTTAACATCAGACCAGATGAAGTGGTGGTCAGTCCCCCCTGACTGAGAACACAAAACTTTATATCAGCCTTGTGCAAACAGTGTTTGTTTTTAACTGAAAAAACATGAAGGAATGGCGTCAGCTGTGTGTTACAAAGCTGCATCAAAAGCCCCAGTACAGTGAGATATCTGAGTTAAAAGGCAACTGTGCATAACCATTCAAAATGTATTTTCACCTTGAGGTTCTACAACAACAGATATGACATTTGAAAAGTTTTAAATATCCTTAAGCATCTGAACAAGGCCTTAATTCAGTGTACACTGACAGTAGACGTGTTTTTGCCTCTGGCACAACGAAAGTAGTACATGAATAAGGGCCGGACAGCATCGTCTCTCAGTCCATAGATGAGTGGGCTTAGGTAGCGTGGCAAGAGCAGTACAAACACGTATATTAGAAACCGCAGGTCCATGAAGACACTGCTATTGGTGCTCACCATTGCTACAGCTCCCTCTATAATACCATAAAGAAAAGAGGTAAGGCACAGGCCCAGCTGAATGAGGTGCAGCAGTACAGTCTTGTGAGCTTTTGCAGCAGATCCTTTATTAGAGGAAACAGACCTGGATGTGATCAAAATTCTGACATATGTGAAAAGGATGATCACAGACACTGACACAAAGAAGAATGCATTAAAGGCCTTATAGACATCTACTTGCCACTGCTTTATGAAGAGCTTTTCTTTTGTGCAAAATATTTGTGAAGTTAAAAATTTAGGCTTTATCACTACTACATAAAGCAAGTCAATTATAAAGTACATGAGACCCATCAACCAAATAACTCCAATGGCAATATAAATTCTTTTCTTAGTGACTATTTCAGCATGCCTTAAAGGAAAGTTTATAGCTACATAACGCTCTAGTGACATTAGAGCCAGGTTTAAAGGTGCATTATAGTAAGTTGTAACTGAAAGAAAAACTAAAAAAGCACAAGCAGTCATGAATAACCTGAGATAAACCACACCAAAAATATACAACAAGGATGTAGCAAGGTGTAGTATTGAGTCATTGAAAAGCATGTGATTAAACAGAATGTAGCGTGGAGTCTCTTTAAAAACAGGCTTACTCCAAAGAGTGTAGACCATGATGCCATTCAAATAGGTAAAGAACAGAGACATTAATAATGTAAAAATCATTCTTGATATTGGTCCCTCAGTCAGTGCAGTATCATATATTTGCTGATGTATAAGCAAAACTTCAACTTTGCTATCATTAGAAAATGACATACTATGAAACAAAAATAAAACTATAAAATATTTACAGATATCATTAACAATACAACATCATTCTCTACAAATCACCCATACCTCCTCACAGGTCAGATATTTCCAATGTAAAAGGAAAAGACCGTATTTAATTGTATGCATACACTAATCGGTTACATCTGGTGCAGAACCCCACTTTTATATGTGAGTTCAGCTCCAAAGAGTAATATAATTTTGAGCTGAAGGCTATAATAAACACTATGTAAGCCCCAGAGAGAGATGATGACAAATGTCTGTGTATGGCCTCATGTCTTTATCCATTCGTTGGATGTTGTCATTTAGTTTTCATGTGATTATTTATGTGATGCTCTTTAAATACATATTAAGTATTTCATGAAAAAATATTGATTAATGTACATCATTCTTTAATCTGCACTGTAAAAACTCTTTCATAGAAAACATGGTATAACATTCAATATATGTAATATCAATATCTGTATGATTAAAATAAAACTAATTTATTTACACGGGGGGGGGGGGGGGGGGGGGGGGGGTCTTGACCTTCCATGAACCAATCAAGGCTGTGCTGTCTGTTGGAAGAGATTATATGATTTCCCCTAATGCACACTTGCAAACTCTCAGCCTGTGGTCTAAATCTGGCATGTGGCCTTGTTTCATTCTGCCTGTAAAAATGTGGTGAACTGTTATTTGGGTATAATGTGATCACAAGGTCATCCATTAGAATGAATAAAAAGATACAGGTAGCCAGTTCTGTCTCTCATACTGAACTGTATTAAACACAGGTTGCTTATGTATGTGCACATGTGTGTGTGGTTCTGAAAAAAGGATAAACAAAATATACAGTGGTGCTTGAAAGTTTGTGAACCCTTTAGAATTTTCTATATTTCTGCATAAATATGACATTAAACATCATCAGATTTTCACACAAGTCCTAAAAGTAGATAAAGAGAACCCAGTTAAACAAATGAGACAAAATTATTATACTTGGTCATTTATTTATTGAGGAAAATGATCCAATATTACATATCTGGGGCGGCACAGTGGTGTAGTGGTTAGCACTGTCGCCTCACAGCAAGAAGGTCCGGGTTCGAGCCCTGTGGCCAGTGAGGGCCTTTCTGTGTGGAGTTTGCATGTTCTCCCCGTGTCTGCGTGGGTTTCCTCCGGCTGCTCCGGTTTCCCCCATAGTCCAAAGACATGCAGGTTAGGTTAACTGGTGACTCTAAACTGACCGTAGCTGTGAATGTGAATGGTTGCCTGTGTCTATGTGTCACCCCTGTGATGACCTGGCGACTTGTCCAGGGTGTACCCCGCCTTTCACCCGTAGTCAGCTGGGATAGGCTCCAGCTTGCCTGCGACCCTGTAGAACAGGATAAAGCAGCTACAGATCATGAGATGAGAGTACATATCTGTGAGTGGCAAAAGTATGTGAACCTCTAGGATTAGCAGTTAATTTGAAGGTGAAATTAGAGTCAGGTGTTTTCAATCAATGGGACGACAATCAGGTGTGAGTGGGCACCCTGTTTTATTTAAAGAACAGGGATCTATCAAAGTCTGATCTTCACAACATGTTTGTGGAAGTGTATCATGGCACGAACAAAGGAGATTTCTGAGGATCTCAGAAAAAGCGTTGTTGATGCTCATCAGACTGGAAAAGGTTACAGAACCATCTCTAAAGAGTTTGGACTCCACCAATCCACAGTCAGATTGTGTACAAGTGGAGGAAATTCAAGACCATTGTTACCCTCCCCAGGAGTGGTTGACCAACAAAGATCACTCCAAGAGCAAAGCGTGTCATAGTTGGCGAGGTCACAAAGGACCCCAGGGTAACTTCTAAGCAACTGAAGGCCTCTCTCACATTGGCTAATGTTAATGCTCATGAGTCCACCATCAGGAGAACACTGAACAACAATGGTGTGCATGGCCGGGTTGCAAGGAGAAAGCCACTGCTCTCCAAAAAGAACATTGCTGCTTGTCTGCAGTTTGCTAAAGATCACGTGGACAAGCCAGAAGACTATTGGAAAAATGTTTTGTGGACGGATGAAACCAAAATAGAACTTTTTGGTTTAAATGAGAAACATTATGTTTGGAGAAAGGAAAACACTGCATTCCAGCAGAAGAACCTTATCCCATCTGTGAACCATGTTGGTGGTAGTATCATGGTTTGGGCCTGTTTTGCTGCATCTGGTCCAGGATAGCTTGCCATCATTGATGGAGCAATACATTTTGAATAATACCAGCTAATTCTAAAGGAAAATGTCAGGACACCTGTCCATGAACTGAATCTCAAGAGAAGGTGGGTCATGCAGCAAGACAATGACTCTAAGCACATAAGTCGTTCTACCAAAGAATGGTTAAAGAAGAATAAAGTTCATGTTTTGGAATGGCCAAGACAAAGTCCTGACCTTAATCCAATCGAAATGTTGTGGAAGGACCTGAAGCAAGTACTTCATGTGAGGAAACCCACCAGCATCCCAGCGTTGAAGCTATTCCGTATGGAGGATTGGGCTAAAATTCCTCCAAACCAATGTGCAGGACTGATCAACAGTTACCGGAAACATTTAGTTGCAGTTATTGCTGCACTAGGGGGTCACACCAGATACTGAAAGCAAAGGTTCACATACTTTTGCCACTCACAGATATGTAATATTGGATCATTTTCCTCAATAAATAAATGGCCAAGTATAAAATTTTTGTCTCATTTGTTTAACTGGGTTCTCTTTATCTACTTTTAGGACTTGTGTGAAAATCTGATGATGTTTTAGGTCATATTTATGCAGAAATATAGAAAATTCTAAAGGGTTCACAAACTTTCAAGCACCACTGTACATCAGTACAAGACTTGTACATAGCAGCCACTTAACAAAGACAATAAATAGTACAGGGTTCAGGCACTCTAATGTGGCCAGAGACAGTGTTTCACTGAACATATAAACGTGGCTTGCACACGTGCAGCAATGTGACCTGCATGCAAGAGTACAATGCAGTTCAAGAATTGCACATGAATAATATAGTTCTGTGGCAGCGGGGGCATGGTCAAGCGTCGGTCTGTAACCGGAGGGCAGATTCAGGGAAGGTAAGTGGCAGAATCAGTGCACCTGATGTTGGTTAATCTATGTTTGTGTGTCTTCCCCAGTGACCGCGCCCTATATAAGGAGAGAGAGAGCAGAGGAGAGAAGCTCTCTCCCTGACCTGACAACTCGTGTGTGTGTGTGTGTGTGTGTGTGTGTGTGTGGCGGAGAGAGTGAATATAGTTACTGAAAAGTACTAAATAAAAAGAGTTTTTCTTGTGGAACTTCATTCTGGCCTGCCGTCTTTTCTGTGCTCCACCCCTACGAACTGCTACAAGTTCATAGTTCACAGCTGCAAGTGGTGATGACAGGCCCTTGCACCTCCAGTGCAGTCTAATCTCCAGTGATATCCCTAGATTAACACATGACAATTAAGAGTACTTTTTTACAAGCTCAATTCCAAAAATGTTGACACAGTGTAAAACATAAATAAAAAAAGAATGTGATGATTTGCAAATCATGGAAATATTTCATTGAAAATAATACAAAGACCACATCAAATAAAACTTTGAAACTGAAAATTTTCATTGAACATCACCAGGCTAGGGCAAAACCAGCCCCCGCCACTGACTTCACCCTACACCAATTTGGGCTCCGCACCACCTGCTCTGACTGTAGTCACCTCACCTCTCACTCTTCCTGCACTTCCCCATCCCTAATTTTTCATTACAATTTCAGCATGTTTTGCACTGAGACCTGGGTTGTATGTCTGTGTTCTCCATGCACACAGCGTGAGTCCTACAACTGAAATGAAACATTTTATCATGATAAATATTTCCGCTATATTGTCCAGTCCCAGGGGCTGAGGTTGCAGAGTTGGTTAAAAAGCTCCTCGGTGGCCAGGCTCCAGGGGTGGATGAGAGTCGTCCTGAGTTCCTGAAGGCGCTGGATGTTGTTGGGCTGTCTTGGCTGAGACACCTCTTCAACATTGCGTGGAGGTTGGGGATAGTGCCACTGGATTGGCCGACTGGGGTGGTGGTCCCCCTTTTTAAAAAGGGGGACTGGAGAGTGTGTTCCAACTATAGGGGGAATCACATTTCTCAGCCTCCCCGGGAAAGCCTATGCTGAGGTGCTGGAGAAGAGAGTCTGGTCAATAGTCGAACTTCAGATTCAAGAGGAGCAATGCAGTTTTCGACTTGGTCATGGAACACTGGACCAGCTCTTTACCCTTGCAAGGGTATTGAGGGTGCACAAGAGTTTGCCCAACCGGTCTACATGTGTTTTGTGGACCTGGAGAAGGCTTATGACCGTGTCCCTCATGGTGCCCTGTGGGGGGTGCTTCGGGAGTATGGGGTTCAGGGCCCACTACTGTGGGCCATTCGGACCCTGTATGACTGGAGCAGGAGTTTGGTTCACATTGCCAGCAGTAGTTTGGACTCATTCCTGGTGCATGTGGGACTCCGCCAGGGCTGCCCTTTGTCACCGGTTCTGTTCATAACTTTTATGGACAGAATTTCTAGGTGCAGCCAAGGGGCGGAGGGTGTCCAGTTTGGTGGCATCAGGATCGCGTCTCTGCTTTTTGCAGATGATGTGGTCCTGTTGGCTTCATCAATCTGTGACCTACAGCATGCGCTTGGACAGTTTGCAGCCGAGTGTGAAGCAGCTGGGATGAGGACCAGCACCTCCATGTCTGTGGCCATGGTGCTCAGCCAGAAACAGGAGTGCCTACTTCGGGTCAGGGGGGAGTTGCTACCTCAAGTGGAGGAGTTTAAGTACCTTGGGGTTTTGTTCATGAGTGAGGGTAGGGGGGAGCAGGGGTTGGACAGATGGATTGGGGCAGCATCAGCAGTGATGCAGATGCTAAACCGGTCTATTGTGGTAAAGTGAGAGCTGAACCAAAAGGCAAAGCTCTCAATTTACTGGTCCAGCTACATTTCCACTCTCACCTGTGGTCACAAGCTGTGGGTAGTGACTGAAAGAATGAGATCATGGATACAAGCGGTTGAAATGAGATTTCTCCGCAGGGTGGCTGGGCTCTCCCTTAGAGACAGGGTGAGAAGATTGGTCATTCGAGAGAGGCTCAGGGTAGAAGCGCTGTTCCTCCACATTGAAAAGAGTCAATTGAGGTGGTTCAGGCACCTTGTTTGGATGCCCCCTGGACGCCTCCCAGGGGAGGTTCTCTGGGCATGTCCTACCAGGAGGAGACCCTGGGGCAGACCCAGGACACGCTGGAGAGATTACATCTCTTGGCTGGCCTGGGAACGCCTCGGTATTCCTCTGGAAGATCTGGTGGAAGTGGCCGGGGAGAGGGAAGTCTGGGCTGCTCTGCTTAGGCTGCTGCGACTGGATGGATGGATGGGTGGGTGGGTGTCCAGCCCCATGATAAACACAGTTCATCGCTACATCTATTGTGCAAAGTAAACACCATTGTGGCAATGGGGGCATGGTCGAGCATTGGCTGTGAATGGTGAGGATGTACGTTGAACCAGCAAGTAACGTGATGAGGTGCACCTGTGTCAAATTACTGGCTGTCTATTAACCTGTGTCTCAGTGTTTCTTTCAGACAGTCAGGAACAAGAGAGAGAGCAGCGTCTCCCCACACGTGTGTATGTTTGTGTGCTGAATTGCCACTGAAAAGTGTCCTAATACAACGAATACACCTGTTCTGAAGCCTGCTTCCAGTTCCTCTGTTCCTCCAATGTCAAAGAGTTGTTACAACCGTATATCAACAATATCCAGAAATGCCACCAAATTCTCTGGGCCCAAGCTCATTTGTGATGGACTGATGCAAAGTGGAAAAGTCTGCTATAGTCTGACAAATCCATATTTCAAATCGCTTAGAGGTCTCCAGTTTGTCAACAAATGCATGAGAAAATTATTGAAATGTTTAAAAATGGTGTTCCTCAAAGACACATAGGAAGGGATTTGGATATTTGACCCTCTACGGTGGATAATGTCATGAAACGATTCAAGCAATCTGGAGGAATTTTGGTGCATAAAGGGTAAGGGTGCAAGCCAAAACTGAACACCTGTGATCTCTGATCACTCAGAAGGCACTGTATCAAGAACTGTCATTCATCTTTAGCTGATATAACCACATGAACTTGAGATTATTTTGGCAAACCATCCAGCACTAAACACAGAGTTAAAACTTTCATCCACAAATACCAGTTAAAACTTTACTGTGCAAAAAGGAAGCCTTATGTTAACTGTGTCTAAAAACACTGCTGACTTTTCTGGGCTCTAAGGCATCTGGTATGGACCATCACATAGTGGAATCACGCATTGTGGACAACTCAGTATTCCGGGTCTTTTTTGTCAAGTCAAGTTTATTTATATAGTGCTTTTAACAATAAACATTGTCCCAAAGCATCTTTACAGAATTTGAATGACTTAAAACATTAGCTAATTTTATGCCTAATCTATCACCAATGAGCAAGCCTGTGGCAACGGTGGCAAGGAAAAACTCCCTCAGACGACATGAGGAAGAAACCTAGAAAGGAACCAGACTCAAAAGGGAACCCATCCTCATTTGGGCAACAACAGACAATGTGACTATAACATTAACAGTTTTAACATGAAGTCAGTTTCATTGATGTTATAACTCTTCATTGATGGAAACTTGAGTGCAAAACTGTTCATGACAACTGCAGTCCTAAAGTTAGCAAGTCAACTGTAGTCCTCAGCCATAAAAGCATTACTGTAAGTATCCAGAGCGTCTTCCAAGTGTGACTTTCAACTGTCCATATGGGGCCGTCCTCCACAGGATCGATGTGATAAGACTCCAACCAGATATAGGGCATCAGGATGGATCAGGCAGGTCCGAGGAACAGAAGAGTTCAGCATCTCAATCCTCAATCAGCAAATTCTCCTGAGTTAGGTGCATGAGTGTGTGGAGTTTTGCGCGCAGGTCAATAACATATTGGATTTCGTTTTTACTTGGTGAAGGCCCCTACTCCCAATTTTCCCGCAGCACATCTAGAATGCCATTCAACAATATAACAATTCAAATGGGGAGAACCCCGTGGAGGCTTGGGGGACCTCTCACACTGCAAAGAGCAAGGGTTCGAGCCATTTATCCCAATTACGTGCGTCCTCATGAATTTTTTAATTATGTTCTTGAGGGTGCGATTGAACCGTTCAACTAAACCGTTCGTTTGTGGGTGATACACACTGGTGTGGATCGGCTTAATACCCAACAACCCATACAGTACGTTCAGTGTACATGACATAAACGAGGTGCCTTGGTCAGTCAGAATCTCTTTCGGGATTCCAACTCGGGAGATAACATGGAAGAGTGCCTCCGCAATACTGCATGCTGAGATATTGCAAAGAGGCACTGCTTCCGGGTATCGCGTTGCATAGTCCACCAGAACTAATATAAAACGGTACCCTCGTGTTGACCGATCTAATGGCCCAACGAGATCCATCCCAATTCTTTCGAACGGGGTCTCGATTAACGGTAGAGGGCGCAAAGGCGCTTTTGGAATGACCGCTGGATTTACTAACTGGCATTCGCAGCACGCCGTACACCACCTACGGACATCGCCGCGAATCCCTGGCCAATAGAACCGGGCCATTATTCGGTCTAGTGTTTTATCCTGCCCTAAGTGTCCAGCCATGGGATTAAAGTGAGCCGCCTGGAATACCAATTCCCGGCGGCTCTTCGGAATTAAAAGCTGCGTGACTCGGTCTTTAGTCTGAGTGTCCTGTGTCACTCGGTATAATCTATCCTTCATAATCGCGAAGTAGGGGAAGGACGGGGTGGCATTCGGCTGGAGCGTTTGACCATCGATTACTCTCACTTGGTCAAATGCATGCTGCAGAGTCTCATCTCTGCGACTGCTCTAATGGAAAATCCGCGAGGGATTCTCCAACAGAGAGAGGAGGAGCCGGCGGCTCCTCACTCTGACGCGGAGCTGACGTAGACGGCTCTGTGACAGCTGCTCCCGCCAACGCGACACCGGGACCTCCCCCTGTTAAATGGCAGGACCCACTCTTCACTAAATGTCATTAAATCCCAAAATCCTGGCCAATCAGTCCCCAAAATTATCGAGTGGGTGAGGCGAGGATTAACCGCCGCCTTTACTCTAAATTTTTCCCCTCTGAAAAAAATGTGGACCGACACCAAAGGGTAGCTGTGAACATCCCCGTGCACACACAACACCTTCACCCCCTGTGCACCCCGCAATGCCTCGTCTTGCACCAGGCTTTGGTGGATTGAGGTCTGATTACAGCCAGAATCCACCAATGCCTGATATGTATCCCCTTGGATACTCACTGGTATGCGATACGCTCCGGCCCGATCGAGGGCGGCTCCTGGCGCGTCGGGGATCTGAACCACCGCACCCACCTCCATTACCGAGCACTGCTGTTGGAGGTGGCCCGGCTCCCCGCAGCGCCAGCAAACCAGCCCGGTCTTCCTCTCTGCACTAGTGCTCTGGGGCTCACTCACCTGAGGGGGGGGAGGAACAGACACAGAGGGGAGACACGGGAGGACACCGCGGGTGTGGCGGGCCAGCTGAGGTGGCGCCGGCTCCCGCCTCCGCGGTGGGGGAATGGGGCAAAGAGGAGACACATGAGGAGGGGAGAGAAGAGGTCGTCTGCTCTCCTGCCGTCGGGACAGCCACCAAATGGTCCTCTGCCAGCTTGATTGCCTGATCCAGCGACGCCGGGCGGTGGCACTGGACCCACTCTGCGGTTCCCGCTGGTAAGCGTGCGACGAACTGCTCCAGTACCACCTGGTCGATGAGTCCCTCGGCGTCGCGGCTGTCGGCCCTCAACCACTGCCAGCAGGCGTCCCGGAGTTGCTGGCCAAACGCGAATGGCCGGCCGACTTCCTCCAAGCGCAAAGCGCGGAAGCACTGACGTTGTTGCTCAGGGGTGCGTCCCACACGCTGGAGGACGGCCCAGCGAAGGTCCGCGTAGGCCAGCCGGTGGTCGGCAGGGAGCTGTAGCGCGGCCAGCTGCGCCTCTCCCATTAGCAGGGGGAGGAGGCGCGTCGCGCGTTGTTCCACCGGCCACCCTGAGGTTTCCGCTACCTGCTCAAAGAGCGTGATGAATGCCTCGGGGTCATCCTGCGGGCCCATCTTCGTGAGGGTGAGGGGGGGAAGGGCCCGCGGCAGTGGAGATGGTGGACCCCGTCGACACGAGGAGGTGCCGGAACGCCCGACGATCTTCCTGTTGCGCCAGCACCAGGGCCTCGAACCGTTGTTGTTGCTCCTTTCGGAGGGCGAGCAGCGCCTGGTGCTGGCTCTGTTGGGCCGTGGTGAGGGCGTGGATCAGGTCGGCGAAGGTGGAGGACTCCATGGGGCTGTTCTCTTCCGTGCTCGGTCCCGGGTTTCAGCACCACTGTGACAGTTTGTGTAGGTGGGTGGAGCACAGAAGGACGGCAGGACAGAACTGAGTTCACAAAACTGGCTTTATTCAGCTTTTCAGCCCATGTACACTCTCACACACACCCAGACACACGCACACACATCAGTCATCTGGTTGAGGAGAGAGCTCCCTCTGCTCTCGCTCTCTCTCCTTAAATAGGGCGCGGTCACTTGGAAGACACACAAACACATTAATTAATGACAGGTGTAGTGATTCTGCCACTTACCTTCCCTGACTCCACCCTCCTGTCACAGACCGATGCTTGACCGTATGTAATGAATTTTGTAAAGAATTTTGAAACAAAAAAATACGTCAATGACAACCATGTACTGTTGCACAACTGTCTGCAGATAGAATGGGACAAAACACCTGTAGTGGTTCGTCACTTGGTGTCTTCAGTCCTGAAACATCTATTAAGTGTTGTGAGAAGGAATGGGAACATTAGAAAGTTTTAACTGCTTCACAATCCCAACTTTACTTGAAATGTGTTGCAAGAATCAAAATTTAAATCAGTGTTTATTTTGAAAAAAATTAAAATAAATAAAATTCATAAGATAAAACATCAAAGAATGTGCTGTTGTATTGTTTTGCATGAAATACAGGACAAAGGTTATTTACAGATCATTGCTTTTAGTTTTAATTTCAATTTCAAAATACCATCCCAATTTTTTTTTCTGATTTGGGGTTGTATATTATTGTATATATTTTATTTATTTATTTCTACCTATATTTATTAATTTCCTTATTTATTATTTGACACATTCTTTTACTTATGTATTGGTCCTTTTAATTAATATATTTCTGCATTTATAATAATAATAATAATAATAATAATAATAAATTCAAATTCCAGTGGCATAGCTGTAGCAATCCCACCAAAAAGCACACAAAGATATGTCCCACACCACCTGCACCACCACCGCGACGCCTCCAGGTAACATCGCTTGGAACACCACACCATGGATCCACAAAGAGAGCACAGAAGCACTGCTGCACAGAGTGCTGGACAAAACTGATGTTAAAAAGAGCAACAAGCTCACTGCAGTCCATCGCGGGAGCACAGGCACCACCCATGGCAGACCAAGGCCTAAAGGGAACCAATGCCCAAAACTGGGTCCAGAGCTACGCTAAAGCCAGCGGACAAAACATTCAAACAAAGAACATTCAAACACAAAACAAACAATAAACCATACAAACACAAAAAGAAAGACAAAAGGAAAAATAAAAAGCTCCGATGAGAATCGGCAGCCAAAATGCACACAGCATACTCTCAACCGGAAACTAAAAAAAGAAAATGTTAAAATGGTTAAAATTTACCTGCACATACAGTGGTGCTTGAAAGTTTGTGAACCCTTTAGAATTTTCTATATTTCTGCAGAAATATGACCTAAAACATCATCAGATTTTCACACAAGTCCTAAAAGTAGATAAAGAGAACACAGTTAAACAAATGACACAAAAATATTATACTTGGTCATTTATTTATTGAGGAAAATGATCCAATATTACAACCCCGATTCCAAAAAAGTTGGGACAAAGTACAAATTGTAAATAAAAACAGAATGCAATGATGTGGAAGTTTCAAAATTCCATATTTTATTCAGAATAGAACATAGATGATATATCAAATGTTTAAACTGAGAAAACATATCATTTAAAGAGAAAAATTAGGTGATTTTAAATTTCATGACAACAACACATCTCAAAAAAGTTGGGACAAGGCCATGTTTACCACTGAGACATCCCCTTTTCTCTTTACAACAGTCTGTAAACGTCTGGGGACTGAGGAGACAAGTTGCTCAAGTTTAGGGATAGGAATGTTAACCCATTCTTGTCTAATGTAGGATTCTAGTTGCTCAACTGTCTTAGGTCTTTTTTGTCGTATCTTCTGTTTTATGATGCGCCAAATGTTTTCTATGGGTGAAAGATCTGGACTGCAGGCTGGCCAGTTCAGTACCCGGACCCTTCTTCTACGCAGCTATGATGCTGTAATTGATGCAGTATGTGGTTTGGCATTATCATGTTGGAAAATGCAAGGTCTTCCCTGAAAGAGACGTCATCTGGATGGGAACATATGTTGCTCTAGAACCTGGATATACCTTTCAGCATTGATGGTGTCTTCCCAGATGTGTAAGCTGCCCATGCCACACGCACTAATGCAACCCCATACCATCAGAGATGCAGGCTTCTGAACTGAGCGCTGATAACAACTTGGGTCGTCCTTCTCCTCTTTAGTCCGAATGACATGGCGTCCCTGATTTCCATAAAGAACTTCAAATTTTGATTCGTCTGACCACAGAACAGTTTTCCACTTTGCCACAGTCCATTTTAAATGAGCCTTGGCCCAGAGAAGACGTCTGCGCTTCTGGATCATGTTTAGATACGGCTTCTTCTTTGAACTATAGAGTTTTAGCTGGCAACGGCGGATGGCACGGTGAATTGTGTTCACAGATAATGTTCTCTGGAAATATTCCTGAGCCCATTTTGTGATTTCCAATACAGAAGCATGCCTGTATGTGATGCAGTGCCGTCTAAGGGCCTGAAGATCACGGACACCCAGTATGGTTTTCCGGCCTTGACCCTTACACACAGAGATTCTTCCAGATTCTCTGAATCTTTTGATGATATTATGCACTGTAGATGATGATATGTTCAAACTCTTTGCAATTTTACACTGTCGAACTCCTTTCTGATATTGCTCCACTATTTGTCGGCGCAGAATTAGGGGGATTGGTGATCCTCTTCCCATCTTTACTTCTGAGAGCCGCTGCCACTCCAAGATGCTCTTTTTATACCCAGTCATGTTAATGACCTATTGCCAATTGACCAAATGAGTTGCAATTTGGTCCTCCAGCTGTTCCTTTTTGTACCTTTAACTTTTCCAGCCTCTTATTGCCCCTGTCCCAACTTTTTTGAGATGTGTTGCTGTCATGAGATTTCAAATGAGCCAATATTTGGCATGAAATTTTAAAATGTCTCACTTTCGACATTTGATATGTTGTCTATGTTCTATTGTGAATACAATATCAGTTTTTGAGATTTGTAAATTATTGCATTCAGTTTTTATTTATAATTTGTACTTTGTCCCAACTTTTTAGGAATCAGGGTTGTACACATCTGTGAGTGGCAAAAGTATGTGAACCTTTGCTTTCAGTATCTGGTGTGACCCCCTTGTGCAGCAATAACTGCAACATTTCCGGTAACTGTCGATCAGTCCTGCACACCAGCTTGGAGGAATTTTAGCCCATTCGTCCATACAGAACAGCTTCAACTCTGGGATGTTGGTGGGTTTCCTCACATGAACTGCTCGCATGGTGGGTTTCCTCACATGAACATGTCGATTGGATTAAGGTCAGGACTTTGACTTGGCCATTCCAAAACATTAACTTTATTCTTCTTTAACCATTCTTTGGTAGAATGACTTGTGTGCTTAGGGTCATTGTCTTGCTTCATGACCCACCTTCTCTTGAGATTCAATTCATGGACAGATGTCCTGACATTTTCCTTTAGAATTTGCTGGTATAATTCAGAATTCATTGTTCCATCAATGAAGGCAAGCCGTCCTGGCCCAGATGCAGCAAAACAGGTCCAAACCATGATACTACCACCACCATGTTTCACAGATGGGATAAGGTTCTTATGCTGGAATGCAGTGTTTTCCTTTCTCTAAACATAACACTTCTCATTTAAACCAAAAAGTTATATTTTGTTCTCAGCCATCCACAAAACATTTTTCCAATAGCCTTCTGGTTTGTCCATGTGATCTTTAGCAAACTGCAGACGAGCAGCAATGTTCTTTTTGGAGAGCAGTGGCTTTCTCCTTGCAACCCTGTCATGCACACCATTGTTGTTCAGTGTTCTCCTGATGGTGGACTCATGAACATTAACCAGTGTGAAAGAGGCCTTCAGTTGCTTAGAAGTTACCTTGGGGTCCTTTGTGACCTCACCGACTATTACACGCCTTGCTATTGGAGTGATCTTTGTTGGTTTACCACTCTTGGGGAGGGTAACATCTCATCCCATTATCTCTAGCTGCTTTATCCTGTTCTACAGGGTCGCAGGCAAGCTGGAGCCTATCCCAGCTGACTACGGGCGAAAGGCAGGGTACACCCTGGACAAGTCGCCAGGTCATCACAGGGCTGACACATAGACACAGACAACCAGTCACACTCACATTCACACCTACGGTCAATTTAGAGTCACCACTTAACCTAACCTGCATGTCTTTGGACTGTGGGGGAAACCGGAGCACCAGGAGGAAACCCATGTGGACACGGGGAGAACATGCAAACTCCGCACAGAAAGGCCCTCGCTGGCCACGGGGCTCGAACCCGGACCTTCTTGCTGTGAGGTGACCATGCTAACCACTACATCACCGTGCCGCCCGGGAGGGTAACAATGGTCTTGAATTTCCTCCATTTGTACACAATCTGTCTGACTGTGGATTGGTGGAGTCCAAACTCTTTAGAGATAGTTTTGTAACCTTTTCCAGCCTGATGAGCATCAACAGTGCTTTTTCTGAGGTCCTCAGAAATCTCCTTTGTTCATGCCATGATACACTTTGACAAACATGTGTTGTGAAGTTCAGACTGTGATAGATCCCTGTTCTTTAAATAAAGCAGGGTGCCCACTCACACCTGATTGTCATCCCATTGATTGAAAACACCTGACTCTAATTTCACCTTCAAATTAACTGCTAATCTTAGAGGTTCACATACTCTTGCCACTCACAGATATGTAATATTGGATCATTTTCCTCAATAAATAAATGACCAAGTATAATATTTTTGTCTCATTTGTTTAACTGGGTTCTCTTTATCTACTTTTAGGACTTGTGTGAAAATCTGACGATGTTTTAGGTCATATTTATGCAGAAATATAGAAAATTCTAAAGGGTTCACAAACTTTCAAGCACCACTGTACAGGGTCGCAGGCAAGCTGGAGCCTATCCCACCTGATGATGGGTGAGAGGCAGGGTGCACCCTGGACAAGTCACCAGATTATCACAGGGCTGACACAGAGACAACCAACCATTCACACCTAGGGTTAATTTAGAGCCACCAATTAACCTAACCTGCATATCTTTGGACTGTGGGGGAAACCGAAGCATCCAGAGGAAACCCACACAGACACAGGGAGAACATGCAAACTCCACACAGAAAGGCCCTCGTCAGCCGCTGGGCTCGAACCCAGGACCTTCTTGTTGTGAGGCGACAGTGCTAACCACTATGGCGCCCAGTTGTTTATACAGATTTTTAAAATGTTCAACCAATCGATGTACCTCTACAGCTGGACTAATCATCGTATGCTTACGTCACTCATGCCTCCTTGTGTGTTGACATCAAAATAGTAGCAAATACCCCTCAAAATAGCGTTCTAAGAATTGTGATCATCCTCAGTTCCTGCAATGAAGCCACACAAAAAGGGGGACTTCCTCCAGCAGTTCTAAGAACTACAAAAAAGTCAGAAAGAGCTTTTTGAGTCTGCTTTAATGGGAAAGGTGTGCAGTTGCATGTGGATTATGAAGACATGAACACCAGATCTGGCATTTGGCTCCCCAACATCAACTAGTACTGAATTAGGTGTATGTTTGGGAGCTGTGCGATTGATTAGGGATCACCTAGCAAAAGGAAATCTGACAGGGTTAGTGTTGCCCTGAGAAAGGGCTTATGGCGAAATGCTGCCAAAACGAGACATTTCAGGCTTGGGACAGTGGAGCTGTTCAGCTCCAGTACAAAACAGGTTAACTCTGTACTATTGTATCACAATCTGTTTTTTATTTGTTTTTCCTGCTCACACAATTATTATTTTTCTTTGTATATGTGTCCACTGTATAAGACTGTAGCATAAATGAAACTACCATAAGCCTGACCAGGTATTTACTAAGCATGAATGAATGACCCTTTTAAATGCATTTCACAGTGATTCATGTTCATGTTAATGAAAGTAGTCACTTTTTGTCCTATATTCTTTATATGTGATTGCCTGCATGACATTTAGTTGTGTCCATAGCCCCATGTTGCACACCTCTTATCTCAACCAGATGCTCTGGGAATCTTGCTGGCAAGTTTGTGGGTTTTCACCCACATTAATTAGCTGCCAATGTATAAAAAAGCAATTGGTACCATAGACATATACAGATTTTTTATAATAATAATAATAATAATAGAGAACATAAGAAGGAATCCATACCCGTATATTATGCTTGGTATCAGTGTTTAAATAATTTTGGACAGTTTATGACTTCTCCATACACATGAATCCTTGTCTTCATATGTGTTATAAGAAAACAAATATTGATGCCAAAAGTCAAATCAAAGTGATTTGCACATGATCATTTCTACCTCAAAGAGAGATAGTGTCTTAGTTTTAACCCTTCATATTCATGAAACATTGAAGTTGAGTTAAATACAGGTAGGCGTTAACTGCAAATAATGCCACCATTTAACAAAGATATGAATCACAGTTGATTCCCGATAAATACATTTACTCTAACACTGAAATGATCAATTAAATCTGGAAAGGCATTTATTAGTTCTTGAAACATATCATTCTTGGTCAAAAAGTATACTCCTGGAAATTAATCTGTTGAAGCTGTTTGTATCCAATGCAACACTTTAAAATTTATTTTAAACTGTCACAAAATTTCAGAAACTTTCACAAGAGGAAAAATAGATTAATTAATTCATTGACCCAAAAGGGAAATTTACCAGTATATTTTAATGAAGTGTTTTATGTACTGTCTCCGGAGTAAAAACTATGTCATGTTTAATCATAGACCAGAAATGTATTGAATTTTACTTTACCTTATTCTCCTCCTTTTTTAAGTATAGTTGATCATGTATGCATGCAAAATGCACTATATAAGTAATAAACATTTATTATTATTATTATTATTACTTTTGCCCTGCGATGATCTGGCAACTTGTCCAGGGTGTACCTGCCTCTTGCTCATAGTCAGCTGGCCTGCGACCCCACACAGGATAAGTGGGTACGGATAATGGATGGATGGATGGATTATTACTTTTGCTGTATATTAGCAGTTCAGAAGAACAGATAATTTTTTAATTGTGAAAGAAAACACAATTTAACGGTGGTCAGCCATATCTAAGTGGGTACACAGACTGATGCCCAGAGTTGAAACAATTCCCTTACCAGAGTGGGGTTACAAGCAATGCATAACTATTCATATTTAACAGCACCAAAATATTACATTTAACAAGTTGATGCATGCAATTTGATATCTGTAATTCAGTGTACATTGACAGTAGACCTTCGTTTGCCAGTGACAAAGCAGAAATAGTAGATGAATAAAGGCCGTACAGCATCATCTCTCAGACCGTAGATGAGCGGGCTGAGGCAGCGTGGCAAGATCAGAACAAACAAATAATTCAGAAAGCGCAAGTCCGAAGCAAGGGTGATGTTGCCAACTTCTGCTGCAGCACGCTCTATGAAGTTGTAGAGAAAAGAGGAAAGACACAGGCCCAACTGAATGAGGTGCAGCAGCACAGTCTTATGGGCTTTTGCAGCAGAGCCTTTATTGGAGGAAATGGACCTGGCTGTGATCACAATGCTGATGTAAGTGAAAAGGATAATCACAGACACTGACACAAAGTAAAATATGCTAAAGCCCTGTAAAACATTTGCTTGCCATTGCTTAATGAAGAGTCTATTTCTGTCACACAATATTTGTGATGTTAAAAACTCAGAATCCATCACTGAGACATAAAGCAAATCAATTAAAAAGTTTATGGAACCAATAAACCAAACAACTCCAATAGCAATACAAGTGCTTTTCTGAGTGACGATCTCAGCATGCCTTAGAGGGAAGCAGATGGCCACATAACGCTCGAGTGACATCACAGCCAGGTTGAAAGGTGCATTACGATACGTTGTAACAGAAACAAAAACCATAATAGCACAAGCAGCTGTGACTAACTTGAGTGAAGACAGTCCGAAGATGAACAACATGGAGGCGAAGAGAAGTTGAATCAAATCATTGAGAAGCATGTGGGTAAACAGAATATAGCGTGGAGTCTCTTTAAAAACAGCTTTGCTCCAAAGAGTGTAGACCATGACAACATTCAAATAGATAAAGAATATTGCCAGTAATGTTGCAAAAACAATTTTCATTATTGGTCCCTCGGCCAGTACAACCTGAAATATTTGTTGTACAAACAAAATCTCACTGCTTTCATTAGTAACTGACATTATATAATTGCAGAATATTTACAGACATACAATAAAAGATAAAGCCCCTACAAAATAACACCACTTCCCTACAGATCAGATTTTTAAAACAGCAAACAGAGTAGAGTGCAATTATACATCATGTGCATGTAAATTATAAATCACTGCATACAGTTCCAGTCATAAGTGACTTTAGCTCTGAATATGAAGACGACTGTGTACTGATCTTTATAACGGGCACTTTGTGGGCCACAGGGAGAGATGACATACGCCTTATTGGATACAACTGGTCTGACCTCATCACATCTGTCTATTATGTTTCTCCATACACTGCAAAAAATAAAAATCTTAGGAAGTTTATTTGTCTATTTTCAAGTCAAAACATCTAGCCACCCTTATTATAAGACATAGTTGCCCAACAAGCAAAACCTCATTTAGCTAAAAAAGCTAGTTTTTAGACAGCCCATCTTGAAAATCTTGTATTGAAGTATTTCACCTGACGTCACAGGGTCACGTGACGCCCCGGTGTCCGCCATTTTGAACGTCAAGCTACATACTAACGCTGCAGACAGAGAGGGAGAACCGGCTTGAAAAAAAACGTGTTACAGACACCTAGAATAGATTAATTTGTTAGTAAGCACTCTATAAATAACCATGGTGTTTGCTTGTTGTGCTGTGGGCTGCCACAACAGACAGGGACAGCGTGCAGGACGCTCCTTTTACCAGTTTCTAGTGATGGGAATTTCGGCTCTTTTTCGGGAGCCGGCTCTTTTGGCTCTTCTTACTATAAGGAGCCGGCTCTTTCGGCTCCCAAACGGCTCCTGAGATTTTATTTTTGATTTAATTGCTGCAATTAACTAGTTAATTAATTATATTATTTGTATTTTATCAATAGGATGTTTTCCATTTTATTTTTTAGTTTTTGTAGCCATTGTAAAGCTTTGTAAAGTATAGCAGTGTAACAATGTTCTAGCTACAGAAATAAAACTTACCAATTAATAAATTATTTTCTCACAAACATAATGCAAAACTGTGTTATATTACCAATATAAAATACACCGCTGATTTTCCCCTCCTCAGGTGCCTCACAGACTCCTCTCCCCTGCACTCCACAGCTTTAAGCATTACACCAATTTTCGTATTTTCGCAGCTGTGAATGACATCAACCAAAAAAAGTAGGCGTACACCATGCTACTTTTTTCCTTTGAATGGTAATAGACAACACAAAGACGCAATCAGACAGCAACTTTTTTTGTGAAAGTCTCTCTCTCTCTGAGGCACCTAAGAACAAAAAAAATAATTCGGCTCCCACCGAAGAGCCGGCTCCCGTCGTTCACTTCAAAGAGCCGGCTCTTTGAACCGGATCGTTCGTGACCGACACATCACTACCGGTTTACTACTGACCCAGACAAGAGGGATTACAGCTGTGAAAAGACAGGATTGGGAGCCAACAGAGTACTCCAGACTTTGCAGTGATCATTTCATTTCAGGTTAGTTTATCAGTTAACGCAATTTTGATAAAATATATAGCAAAAAGTAAATGGGTCAGTGTTTGTTAACCCATCTGAGCAGTGAAACAAGGCAGTGTTAATTTGTCTAGGGTTGCATGTAGCAGACATCAGACATAAAACGCAATAACAGAGGCTAGAAAGAAACGGGACACAGAAATAAACAGGGAAATTAAGTAAAAAGAAAGAAAGAAAGAGAAAAAAAGAAGAGCATGGATCTCCAAACACATGAGAAGCCTATCTTACGCACATATCACGCGGACTCCACACACGCATCGCATCTGAAGTCATAACTCATCAGGGGAAATCGTGTCCGCATTGGCATGTTCAAAAAACAACCTCGCGTCAACAATGATACCACACGCAAGAAAAAAAAAAAAAAAGTCAGGCTACTCAACAACCAACCTGGCAGCAGCAGTCGTTGTCATGTAAACAACACTTCGGATATGCAAATGCTTCCCGTTACACACGATTGCTATGTCAATAAACATCATTTTGCCAATATTTTAGAGACCCCCCCCCCCAACATTTCCCAAATCATGTTTTCAAAGGATCTCATGTCTGTTTCAGGGGATCTCGGATCCCCCGAGTAACAAGACAGTGTTGTGAACATAGCCTACCTTGTACCGTTTCAAACTGCTGGGGTCATCCTTCATCAAACTGTTGACTTCTGTCGACAACCTTGGCTCCATACCAAGGCTGGGTACAGTGTTTGTGATAAAAGACAGATCCAATTTAACACGAATCACAGCTTACTTTCTTGTTAAAATGTGCAAAGGTCTCCACCATCTCATACTGCCTTGCACTGAAGGACTTAAGCGTGCCGTCCAAAATGGCTGCATCATGTGACTTGGTCACGTGGGTGAAATACCTCATCTCATCTCATCTCATTATCTCTAGCCGCTTTATCCTGTTCTACAGGGTCGCAGGCAAGCTGGAGCCTATCCCAGCTGACTACGGGCGAAAGGCGGGGTACACCCTGGACAAGTCGCCAGGTCATCACAGGGCTGACACATAGACACAGACAACCATTCACACTCACATTCACACCTACGGTCAATTTAGAGTCACCAGTTAACCTAACCTGCATGTCTTTGGACTGTGGGGGAAACCGGAGCACCCGGAGGAAACCCACGCGGACACGGGGAGAACATGCAAACTCCGCACAGAAAGGCCCTCGCCGGCCACGGGGCTCGAACCCGGACCTTCTTGCTGTGAGGCGACAGCGCTAACCACTACACCACCGTGCCGCCGGTGAAATACCTCAATAGACAAAATGTCTTGAAAAAGTCTTATTTGGAGCACCTTTGAAAATAAATTTTTTTTTTAAAACAAGTAAGTACATTTTGGACATTTGTCAAATGTCTTGTTTCAAGAAAAAAAAACAAAGTATGCTTGTTTTGGGAATAAATGAACTTGACTGAAATCTTTGAATCTTTCATTACAATTCATACATTTCAAAACATATACTCGAGACCAGACAAGTGCCTTCAAAAAGGCTATGAGTGAGTGGAGGGTGTTTTAGTGAGGTCTTTTTGGAATGCTGTGAGTTAAGTTCAGTGTTTGGTTGGTTGGGGTTTTTTTGTGCCTGATCTTGTACACATGAATAGTCAGTGCCCCCAAAATGCACTGTTGCTTTGGCGTTGTGTAAGCACTGTAAGTCAAAATGCGTAGAGTTTTTTTTGGGGGGTCCTGAGGTCCTGGGGAAGTGGAATCTTAAGAGATGTTTTAATGTTTGAATGTTGAAATGGGGAAAAAAATAAACTTGTTGCAATGCTACACGTGTCGCCAACTTGATTCAAGATAGTCTCTGGTCTCATATCTAGAGTATTTTACTAATTACAGGTCACAAAAGGATAATCTTTTAAGCTAGCAATGCTTAGTTGTAGAATTTAACAATCCTAATATTAGTATATTTATCTTAAATTCAGTTTTTACTGCTAAGACTTTGTCATGAATTTAAGTGAAATACCTTTAAAATGAAATAAATAAAAATGACTTGAATGGCTAAATGTAAGAAGTACAATCTTGTTATAAGAACTATTTTGATTATTTTGAGTTAATCAGATCTCACATAAGTTCCCCAATCTTATTTTGGAATTATTTAATCTAAAAACAGGTTAGATTTTTCATGTTACTTTAAGAAATCTTACCAAGTCAAATTTACCAAGTCTGTTACATTGGCCCATTTGTCAATGAATGCATCATGAATCCATCTGCTGTCAGAATGAAGTTATCCTGAACTATGAGAATCTACCCAACATTTCATGTTACTGTAAAACCAGTGTTTGCCAGCCCTCTGTACCCTCCTTCTGAACCCACCCAGGTCATTGATGATACTCCTGTGTACTCTGTCCAGTGGCTCCTGGGTGTGCATCGGCATGTCAAGGGTTTCCAGTACCTTGTGGATTTGGGAGGGGTACAGTCCTGAGGAGAGGTCCTGGGTCCCAGTATCCTTCATCATGGATCCTGAACTCATTAGGGATTTCCATCAGGTTAATCTTGACAAGCCTGACATGTCATCTGGAGGCTCCTGTTGAGGGGGAGGTACTGTCATTGTCCAGTTTTGCCTCTTTCTCACTCCTCTTGTCTCAGCTGTTTCCTCTCCCCTTTTGTTTTTTCTTTGTGTCTGGGTGTGGCTCTCCTGCAATGCTGCTGTGGCCAATCAACTCCCTGCTGCCAATCTGTCTGCATGTTTGCAATCCATCCAGCAGTCAATCTCCAGCAGTATATATACCCTAGCTCTGCAATCCAGTCTTCACAAGATCATTCAGTCTACTTGTCTACTGCATGAAGGCCAATTCGCTAACTGGATGAGTTGTCTCTTGCATGGTTTTTTCTTTTTTTTTCCCCAGTTTTGACTAACTGTGAATTTCCTGTGCTTCAGATCCAGTACCATCCTGTTACCAGTCTGCCAGCCATCCCAGCCTGCCAACTTGTCTTCAGTCCTATTCTGCCTGCCCGCTCAGCTCTCCTGGAAAACCATGATCTTCTGCTTGTTTTTGTTCAATAAAATCAACCTTACCTGCTGAACTGCTCGTCTTGAGTCTTGCTTTTGGGTCCAGTCATCTCTACACACTTAACAGATTCATGTTAATGAATGTGGTCTTTCTTTTTCTGATTTTTTTTAAAAATCTGATTGCCTGAATGACTTTCAGTTGTACAGTATAATTCCATGTTGCAAAACTCTTATCACAACTAGATGCTCTGGGAATATTGCCAGCAAGCTTGTGGGTTTTCATCCACGTTAATTACCTGCCAATGTATCCATCCACCCATCCATCCATCCATTATCTGTAGCTGCTTATCCTGCACAAGGTCGCAGGCAAGCCGGAGCCTATCCCAGCTGACTATGGGTGAGAGGCGGGGTATACCCTAGACAAGTCGCCAGGTCGTCGCAGGGCTAACACAGAGAGACAAACATCCATTTACATTCACACTTACGGTCAATTCAGAGCCACCAATTAGCCTAACCTGCATGTCTTTGGACTATGGGGAAAACTGGAGCACCCGGAGGAAACCCACACAGACACGGGGAGAACATGCAAACTCTACACAGAAAGGCCCTCGTCAGTCACTGGGTTTGAACCCAAGACCTTCTTGCAGTGAAGCAACACTGCTAACCACTACATCACCATCAGTGGCGGCTGGTAGTCTTTCAAATAGGGGAGGCTGGCTGGTTACGATATTTCCAGATTTTAAAAGAAAAAACATAAATTTTGCCCATACTCTTGCCTCTGATCTGGCTGATTGTTGGCAGCGTCACAAACTGTGAAATAACAGGTTCTTTTGGCCCATTAGCCTACTGTCCAATATACATGATGGTGGTGTTGGGGGGGAGGGGTATATTTTAACATTTTATATTTTAAAATTGTGGCATGTTGTTTAAAAATTGATCATTATTGAAAGCAGCTCTTTGTCAGGAACCTCAGCAGTAGGGCTGGGTGCCACACATTTCATTCAATGACACTTTCCCTATATTTTACTTATTTTGACTGAGAAATGTTTTATTGACAATTTTGATAACCCTTCAGTTTTAATCCAGGTCTGTAGTGTGAAATGTTCTCGGCTGTATTTTTGTTTAAAAATGTTTTCCAAATTGTAGCTGTGTTTAATTCATATCCAGAGAAATATATATTCCAATATAATATACTCAGCATAAACATTTTAAATAGATTCTATATTTTTGGTCCATCCATGACATATTACTAAAGTAGCCTATTTACTGTTGTTGATGTGGGTCACTTGCTGTTAGCCAATTCACTTTCTCGTACCAGGAGAGCTGAAAGGAACGAGTATTATTCCCTACCTTTTTCACCAAGTCAGTTTGAGGCGTTGGTCTCTTTAATTTTAATTTTTTCCTCGAAAGGAAGACTGGCAAATGGCTTCGCTAAAATTAAATCAGCAATGCTTGGCATCCGTGCGCAGCTTTCTTGCTAGCTGACTAGCCCCCTCAAGTTCAAGTTCAGTCACTCAAATAAACGAAATTTCTGGAACTAAGATAGCAAACTTGACAACACTATATTTACACTTTATTTACAATGAAAATATATACAAACTAAAAAAGCTGGTAGAAACCGTATGTAATGAATGAAATCGAAATGTAAGCTGATCTCTTACAATACACCACAGCACTCGCGGATCCGCATGGGACTGAACTGATGTTGCCAGATACTGCTGACGTTATCCAGCCCAAAAGAAGATCATCAACACCCTCCAAAAGGAGGATGAACCACAGCAAGTCATTGCTGAAAAGGCTGGCTGGAAAAGGTACATAAGCAACAGGAATGTCCTCAGCCTTGAGAGGACTGTCAGGAAAAGTAGATTCAAAAACTTGGGAGAGCTACACAAACAGTAGACTGAGGCTGGTGTCAGTGTATTAAGAGCCACCATGGACAGATGTCTTCAGGAGAGGGGCTACAACTGTCACATTCTTTAAATCAAGCCACTCCTGAACCAGACACAACATCAGAAGCATCTTACCTCAGCTACGGGGAAAAAGAACTGGACTGTTGCTCAGTGGTCCAAAGTCCTCTTTTCAGATGAAAGTAAATTTTGCATTTCATTTGGAAATCAAGGTCCTAGAGTCTGGAGGAAGAGTGGAGAAGTACAGAATCCACTGTATTGGAATTCCAGTGTGAAGTTTCTGCAGTCTGTGATGACTTGGGGTGCCATGTCATTTGCTGGCATTGGTCCACTGTGTTTTCTTAAGTCCAAAGTCAATGAAGCTGTCTCCCAGGAGATTTTAGAGCACTTCATTCTTCCATCTGCCAATGAGCTTTATGAGATGATTTCATTTTCCAGCGAGACTTAGCACCTGCCAACAGTCCCAAAACTTCTACCAAATGGTTTTCTGACCATGGCATTACTGTGTGTGATTGTCTAGGCAAATTGCCTGACTTGAACCCCAAAGAGAATCAATGGGGTATTGTCACAAGGAAGATGAGAAACACCTGCCCCATAAATACAGACAAGCTGAAGGCTTGAATAACACCTCAGCATTGCCACAGGCTGATCACCTCCATGCCACATCACACTGATGCAGTAATTTGTGTTAAAGGATCCACAACCAAGTATTGAGTGTATAAATGAACATGCTTTTCGGGAGTTGGACATTTCTGTACTATAAATCCTTTTTTGATTGATCTTAGGAAATATTCTAATAATTTGAGACACTGGATTTCTGATTTTCATGAGCTATAAGCCATAATTCAAATCGAAACAAAAAAAGGCTTGAAATATTTCACTTACGTGTATTGCAAATAGAACATATGAAACTTTTTTATTTAAATTATGAAAAAAAAGAATTTTCACAATATTCTAATGTTTAGAGATGCACCTGTCTATGAAGATTTTTAAAATGTTCAAACCATTGACGTACATCTACATCTGAACCAATCACCGTACATTTACGTCACTCATGTTTCCTTTTGTGCTGGGAGAGTACCTCAAAACAGTAGCAAATACCCATCAAAATAGTGTTCAAAGAATGAACATTCTCAGTTCCTGAAGTAAGGACCCAAAAAAGAGGGTACTCCCTCCAGCAGTTCTAAGAACTACAAAAAAGTCAGAAAGAGCCTTTTGAGCCTGCTTTAATGGGAAGGGTGTGCAGTTGCATGTGGATTATAAAGACATGCACACCAGATCTGGCATTTTGCTCCCCAACATCAACTAGTAGTGAGTTAGGTGTATGTTTGGGAGCTGTGCCAGTGAATAGGGATCACTTGGCAAGAGGAAATCTGACAGGGGCAGGGTCGCCCTGAGAAAGGACTCATGGTGAAATGCTCCCAAAGGGAGGCACTTCAGGCTGGGGACAGTGGAGCTATTCAGCCTCAGTCAGAAACAGGTTCACTCTGTACTATTGTATCAGCATCTGTTTCTTGTTTTTCCTACTTGCACAATAATTATTTTTGCTTGATTGTGTCCAGTATATAAACCAGTAGCCTAATTTAAATGACCACAAGCCTGACCAGGTAGTTACTGAGCATGAATGAAGGTATGAATGAATGACCCTTTGAAATGCATTGCACAAAGATTCATGTTCACATTAATGAATGTGATCTTTCTTTGTCCTATGTTCTTTATATCTGATTGCCTACATGACTTTTAGTTGTCTGTAGTCTCATGTTGCACACCCCTTGTCTCACCCAGATGCTCCAGGAACCTTGCTGGCAAGTTTGTGAGTTTTGATCCACATTTATTAGCTGCCAATATATAAAAGAGCAATTGATACCACAGTGGTATAGAGAAGATTTTTATAATAATAGAGAACATAAGAAGGAAACTATAGCCATATATTAAGCTTTGTATCAATGTTTATATAATTTGACAGTTTATGACCTCTCCATACATATCTTTCCTTGTCTTCATATGTCTTACAACATAAAACAAATATTGATGCCAAAAGTCAAATCAAAGTGATTTTCACATAATTTCTTCCTCAAAGAGAGATAGTGTCTTAGTTTTAACCCTTTATATTCATGAAACATTAAAGCTTAGTTAAATACAGGTAGGAGTTAACTGCAAACAATGCCATCATTTTACAGAGAGTTATGAACCACAGTTGATGCCAAAGAAATACATTTACTCCAACACTGAAATGATCAATTAAATCTGAAAAGGCATTAATTGGTTCTTGAAGCATATCCTTCTTGGTCAAAAAGTCTACTCCTGGAAATGAATCTGTTGAAGCTGCTTGTATCCAATGCAACACTTTCAAGTTTATTTTATTCAGTCACAAAATTTCAGAAACTTTCACAAGAGGAAAAATAAATAAGTTAATTCACTGACTCAAAAGGGAAATTTACCAGTATATTTTAATGAATCTTTTTAGGTACTGTCTCTGCAGTATACACACACACACACACACACACACACACACACACACACACACACGTGTATATTTCATAATAGACTAGAAATTTATTGAATTTATTGAATTTTACTTTACCTTATTCCCCTACTTTTGCTGTATATTAGCCGTCCAGCAGAACAGAGATTTTTATTATGAAAGAAAACACAATTTAATGGTGGTTAGCTATATCTGAGTGGGTACACAGACTGATGCCCAGACTTGAAACAAATCCCTCACCAGAGTGGGGTTACAAGCGATGCATAACCATTAATTTTTTCAAACACCAAAATATTACATTTAACAGGTTGATGTATGCAATTTGTAATTCAGTGTACATTAACAGTCGACCTTCGTTTGCCAGTGACAAAGCAGAAATAGTAGATGAATAAGGGTCGTACAGTATCATCTCTCAGACCGTAGATGAGTGGGCTGAGGCAGCGTGGCAAGATAAGCACAAACAAATAATTCAGAAAGCGCAAGTCCAAAAAGAGGGCACTATTGCCAACTTCTGCTGCAGCACGCTCTATGAAGTTGTAGAGAAAAGAGGAAAGACACAGGCCCAACTGAATGAGGTGCAGCAGCACAGTCTTATGGGCTTTTGCAGCAGAGCCTTTATTGGAGGAAATGGACCTGGCTGTGATCACAATGTTGATATAAGTGAAAAGAATAATCACAGACACTGACACAAAGTAAAATATGCTAAAGCCCTGTAAAACCTTCGCTTGCCATGGCTTAATGAAGAGCGGCTTTCTGTCACACGATATTTGTGAGGTTAAAAACTCAGAATCCATTAATGCGCCGTAAAGCAAATCAATTATAACATTTATGGAACCAATAAACCAAACAACACCAATAGCAATATAAGTGCTTTTTTGAGTGGCTATTTCTGCATGTCTTAGAGGGAAGCAGATGGCCACATAACGCTCAAGTGACATCACAGCCAGGTTTAAAGGTGCATTAAGGAAAGTTGTAACAGACACAAAAACTATAATAGCACAAGCAACCCTGATTAACTTTAGTAAAAACAGACTGAAGATGAACAACATGGAGGTAAAGAGAAGTTGAATCGAATCATTGAGAAGCATGTGGGTAAACAGAATGTAGCGTGGAGTCTCTTTAAAAACAGCCTTGCTCCAAAGAGTGTAGACCATGACAGCATTTAGATAGATAAAGAATATCGCCAGTAAGGTTGAAAAAACTATTTTCATTATCGGTCCCTCAGCCATCGCAATTTGAAATATTTGTTGCACAAACAAAATCTCACTACTGCTCTCATTAGTAACTGACATAGTATAATACAAAATATAAATTGCACAATATTTACAGATATACAATAAAAGAAAAAGCCTCTCCAAAAAGACACCACTTCCCTAAAGATCAGGTTTTTAAAACAGCAAACAGAGTAGACTACATTTATAAATTATGTGCATGTACAGATCTACTATGTCCTGCTTATAATTCCATTCATTACTGAATTTAGCTCTGAATATGAAAATCACTGTGAACTGATCTTTATAATGTGTACTTTGTGGACTGCAGGGAGAGATGATGACATACCTTTTGGTGGATACAACAGGTCTGACATCACATCTGTCTATTATGTTTCCCTATACTAGTTTCTCAAAGCAATTAGAATATCCTGAAAAAAAGTTAAGTTTTCCACAAGTTATTTAAGAAAGTAAAATGTAATATATTCTAGACTCATTACACGTAAACTAAAATGTTTCAAACATTTGTTTTAATTGATTATGGCCTACAGCACACAAAAAAAGAAAAAAGACATTCAAAATATGAGTAGTTAATTTTCTGTTTGAGTAAAACAGTAGAAAAACTATGCATCTCTCAGTTTAGTTCAGTACATGCAACCACAAATCATGGGGAAGACTGCTGATTTGACAGCTATGCAGAAGACAATTGTCAACACCCTACAGAAAGAGGATCAGCCACAGAAGGTCATTGCTGAAAAGGTGCACAAGCAACAGGGATGATAGCAGCCTTGTGAGTATTGTCAAGAAAATTTGATTCAAGAACTTGGGAGAGCTACACAAGGAGTGGACCGAGACTGGTGGTGTCAGTGCATCAAGAGCCACCATGCACAGATGTCTTCAGGAAAAGGGCTACAACTGTCACAGTCCTTAAATCAAGCCACTCCTGAACCAGAGACAATGTCAGAAGCATCTTACCTGGGCTAAGGAGAGAAAGAACTGGACTATTGCTCAGGAGGCCAAAGTCCTCTTTTCAGATGACAGGAAATTTTGCATTTTATTTGGAAATCAAAGTCCTAGAGTCTGGAGGAAGAGTGGAGAGGCACATTATCCAAGGTGTTTGAAGTCCAGTGTGACGTTTCCACAGTCTGTGATGATTTGGGGTGTCCTGTCATTTGCTGGTGTTAGTCCACTGTGTTTTATCCAGTCCAACATCAATGCAGTTGTCTACCAGGAGATTTTAGAGTACTTCATTCTTCCATCTGCTGACGAGCTTTATGGAGATGCCAATTCCCTTTTCCAGCAGGACTTAGCACCTGCCCACAGTGTCAAAACTACTACCAAATGGTTTTCTGTCCATGATATTACTGTGCTTCATTATCCAGTCAACTAGCCTGCCCTGAACCCCACAAAGAATCTATGGGGTATTGTCAAGATGAAAAACAGATGAGCTGAAAATCAGAGATGTGAGTGGAGATCTGTGTGTCAGAAGGAAGAAAAGAGAGAAACAGTTGGGTGTCATCAGCATAGCCATGGTAAGATAGACCATGAGCAGAGATAATTAGGCCAAGAGACTGGGTGTAGAGGGAAAAGAGAAGCGGAACAAGGACTGAACCTTGAAGGATGCCTACGATCTGCTCTGCCTCTAGTAGAGGTCACCATTCCTCCATAAACATCCAAGTCCCTAGATTTGTCTTCCATTCCTGTTGAGTATCATGATCTGAGTGAAGTTTTCAGAAAAGATCTAGCTCCATCTTTGCCACCACACTTATGATTGTGCCATTGATCTACTACCTTGTTCCCACTCCACACTAGTCATCTTTACGATCTCTCCCATCCTGAAAGAGATGCTATGGAGAAGTATATTAATTACTCTAGCTGCAAGCATGATCAGGCCATCTTCCTCTTCTGTTTGTGCTAGCTTCTGTTGTGGTAGTCTGTACCTCAAAAGTAGCCACAAAAAAAAATTATATATACTTGCACAAAAGAACTTACTTTAAAACATTGTTATTGCACAGAACAATATAAGCATGAGTGAATCCCAGAAAGCACTGAGCTCTAAGTTTCTTCCATTAGTTTTTAAGTTGGATTCCTTTTTGGGAAACCTGCCCTAGGACTTCTCCAGGACTGTCCCAAAACAAAATGGCGGCTCCTATTAAAATCACTGTAAAAGGTCTTTGTTTGAAACACAGACTTCTGATTGGCTAAAAGATTTCCTGCTATTTTTCAAAAGAAAACAGACATACTAATATTTACCATATGGCATTCTAAGGGTTTTACTACTTGATGACGAGTCTGTGTTTGTCATGCGAAATGCCTTTACCTGGGCTGCCAACTCTCACGCAATGAGCGTGAGACACACGCATTTGATTGTCTTCACACGCTCACACGCCATACCTCCAATTTTTCATGCTAGAAAAAAATCTAGTTTATCTGTCTGATCTAGGCTACCCATTGTGTCACGCCAACCACTTGCGAGTGATCAATTACGCCTTACGCACGGCTAAACAGGCAGAGAGGTGTTCCCTTCTGTACACACTCCCCTATGGTAGGTGGCGAATCTAATGATGCTGCACTTGCCGGAAGTTGGATAATTGCCTACCGTCAATTTAGAGGAAGAGTAGAGAGAAGAAGGTATCCGAGTTGAAGATGGGTGTCTCAGACAGGTTTGTACATATGCACGCCAATGTGTGGTGTTACTGGTGTAATTATGAACTTATATAAAGTTTCTTAATCGTTTTAGCCTATAAGTGTTGTGAGAATATTTAATGCCATGTTGCTGTGTACTAGGCATGCTAAATCATTATAGGCCTACTGCCGAGTCACAGCCTCTATCTTCCCCAACAAGCAGCACGGGAGAGCACCTCCTTAGCGCACGGTTATTAACGCGCATTTTTAGTTTGTTTACTGTATGTTATCATACTTTATGACTTTATTTGAAGCCACACTGGAAATGTTGTAAAATAAAGCAAATAAGAGATAATATTACAACCCCGATTCCAAAAAAGTTGGGACAAAGTACACATTGTAAATAAAAACAGAATGCAATGACGTGGAAGTTTCAAAATTCCATATTTTATTCAGAATAGAACATAGATGACATATCAAATGTTTAAACTGAGAAAATGTATCATTTAAAGAGAAAAATTAGGTGATTTTAAATTTCATGACAACAACACATCTCAAAAAAGTTGGGATAAGGCCATGTTTACCACTGTGAGACATACCGTACCCTTTTCTCTTTACAACAGTCTGTAAACGTCTGGGGACTGAAGAGACAAGTTGCTCGAGTTTAGGGATAGGAATGTTAACCCATTCTTGTCTAATGTAGGATTCTAGTTGCTCAACTGTCTTAGGTCTTTTTTGTCATATCTTCCTTTTTATGATGCGCCAAATGTTTTCTATGGGTGAAAGATCTGGACTGCAGGCTGGCCAGTTCAGTACCCGGACCCTTCTTCTACACAGCCACGATGCTGTAATTGATGCAGTATGTGGTTTGGCATTGTCATGTTGGAAAATGCAAGGTCTTCCCTGAAAGAGACGTCGTCTGGATGGGAGCATATGTTGCTCTAGAACCTGGATATACCTTTCAGCACTGATGGTGTCTTTCCAGATGTGTAAGCTGCCCATGCCACACGCACTAATGCAACCCCATACCATCAGAGATGCAGGCTTCTGAACTGAGCGCTGATAACAACTTGGGTCGTCCTTCTCCTCTTTAGTCCGAATGACACAGCGTCCATGATTTCCATAAAGAACTTCAAATTTTGATTCGTATGACCACAGAACAGTTTTCCACTTTGCCACAGTCCATTTTAAATGAGCCTTGGCCCAGAGAAGACGTCTGCACTTCTGGAGCATGTTTAGATACGGCTTCTTCTTTGAACTATAGAGTTTTAGCTGGCAACGGTGAATTGTGTTCACAGATAATGTTCTCTGGAAATATTCCTGAGCCCATTTTGTGATTTCCAATACAGAAGCATGCCTGTATGTGATGCAGTGCCGTCTAAGGGCCTGAAGATCACGGGCATCCAGTATGGTTTTCCGGCCTTGACCCTTATGCACAGAGATTCTTCCAGATTCTCTGAATCTTTTGATGATATTATGCACTGTGGATGATATGTTCAAACTCTTTGCAATTTTACACTGTTGAACTCCTTTCTGATATTGCTCCACTATTTGTCGGCACAGAATTAGGGGGATTGGTGATCCTCTTCCCATCTTTACTTCTGAGAGCCGCTGCCACTCCAAGATGCTCTTTTTATACCCAGTCATGTTAATGACCTATTGCCAATTGACCTAATGAGTTGCAATTTGGTCCTCCAGCTGTTTCTTTTTTGTACCTTTAACTTTTCCAGCCTCTTATAGCCCCTGTCCCAATTTTTTTGAGATGTGTTGCTGTAATGAAATTTCAAATGAGACAATATTTGGCATGAAATTTCAAAATGTCTCACTTTCGACATTTGATATGTTGTCTATGTTCTATTGTGAATACAATATCAGTTTTTGAGATTTGTAAGTTATTGCATTCCATTTTTATTTAACATTTAAACTCAGTGTACTTAGGCTCAGCTTAAGGAGCTTGATGTTAAAATACCTCCCAGGTATGTCAATCATAAATTCATGCTAAATAATACAACAATTTCACCATGATCTCAAAAAAAAGAATCATACACTCCAGACCTAGAACCCTTTGCTGGAGACATGGATAAATGCAGAGGTTTCCTCCTCCAGTGTTCCCTAATGAACCATTTTGTATACCTCGACAGTATTCTGATCTTCTCTCAGAACATGTCTGATCATGTCTGCCAGGTTCTCCAGAGGCTGCTAGAGAATACACTTTTTGTGAAAGCTGAGAAGTGTGAATTCCATGCTAATTCTATGAGCTTCCTGGGCTAAATTATTGAGAATAGGCAGGTGAAGGCTGACCCAGAAAAGATAAGAGCAATGGCAGAGTGGCCCAGACCCTCCACCTGAAAGCAGCTTCAGCAATTTTTGAGATTTGCAAACTTCTACTGTGGGTTCATTTGGGACTATAATAAGGTAGCAACCCCTCTCGCCAAACTCAATTCCTCCTCTGCCCAGTTCACTTGTATCCCTGAGGCTGAAGACAGATTTTCCAAGTTAGTCTCTTCATCTCCACTCCCATCCTGGTCCAACCTGATCATTTACACCAGTTTATTGTTGAAGTGGATGCTTCTGACACCAGAGTAGGGGCAGTCCTCTCCCAACACTCAGATCTTGACCAGAAACTCCATCTGTGTGCCTTCTTTGCTCAACGTCTCTCCAGCTGAATGCAACCATGATGTTGGCAACGGGGAGCTGCAAGCTGTTAAATTAGCAATAGAGGAGTGGAGACACTGGCTAGAGGGGGCAGAACAACGATTCATGGGATGGACTGACCACAAGAACCTGGCATACATCCAGACAACAAAAAGTCTAAACTCCCATCAAGTATGTTGGGCATTTTTTTTTGTCATTTTAACTTTATTCTTGCCAACAGACCTGGTACCAGAAACTTGGAACCTGATGCTCTCTCCCACCAACATGTCACTGATGTGGCTCTCTCCTGTCCAGATCCTATCCTCCCTTCAGCCAGTGGTGTGGTGGCAGTTTCCTGGGAGATTGAGTCCTTGGTAAGAGAGGCACAGCAGATGCAACCAGAGCATCTAACCACTTGTTTGTCCCAGACCATGCTCATTCCCAGGTCCTCCAATGGGTGCATACTTTTCATTTCACCTGGCATCCTGGGATGAACTGCACCCTAATTCTCCTCAAGTGGCATTTCTGGTGGCTTACCATGGAGACAGACACCTGTGCTTATGTCTCTGCTTGCACTGTCTGTGCTCAAGGAAAGTCCTCTCATCTCCCGCCTGCTGCGCCCACTCCCTGTCTCCAGTCATCCCTGGTCACACATCAGTCTCGATTTTGTTACTGTTTTACCACCTTCAGTTATTCTCACCACTGTTGACTGGTTTTCTAAGGCAGTTCACTTGGGGCTATTCCCACACTCCCCACAGCCTGTGAAACAGCAGATCTCCTGTTTCAACATGTCTTCTTTCTTCATGGTATTCCACTGGACATAGTCTCAGACCAGGGTCCTCTGTTTACAACACAAGTTTGGAAGGCATTCTGTCAAGCTCTTGGTGCTTCTATGATTCTCACCTCTGGTTACCATCCCCAGACAAATGGCCAAACAGAGAGGGCAAACCAGGATTTGGGATCAGCTTTGCACTGTGTTGCCACCACAAACCCCTCCTCCTGGAGCTCACATCTAACCTGGATTGAATACGTCCATAATTCCCTGACCAGTGCTGCCACAGGTTTCTCCCTATTCAAAGCATCATTGAGTCATCTTCCATCTCTATTTGCCTCCCAGGAGAGTGATCTTACCATGCCATCAGTGGTTCACTGCAAAAAATTGAAAACTGAATTGGAGGAGAAAATTAGTTAATACTAGTGAAATTATCTTGCTGCATGGACAGATAATTTTACTTGACAAGACACCTTGGAATAAGTTGGTTACAATCTAGAACTAGTTTTAATGATCTCAGAGTTGGTGTCTTGTATTCTTCTACACTGCAAAAATGATATCTTAAGTTAGAATATCTTGAATATAGTTGAAACGATCTAGCATTTCCTATTAGAAGAATACAAGACACCAACTCTGATATTATTAAAACTAGTTCTAGATTGTAACCAATTTATTCCAAGATGTCTTGTCAAGTTAAATTATCTGTCCATGCAGCAAGATAATTTCACTAATATTAAGTAATTTTCTCCTCCAATTCAATTTTTTTTTTTGCAGTGCACAAGATTTGGAGAGATACCTGTGCCACCCTGCTTCACACCTCTGACCAAAATAAGTGCCTCGCTGACCACCACAGGACCTTGGGTCCAGCATACAAACCAGGTCAGGAAGTTTGGCTTTCTTCTAAAAATATACCACTGAGAACTGAATCCAGAAATCTCTCTCCCTGTTACATTGGCCCATTTGTCAATGAATGCATCATGAATCCATCTGCTGTCAGAATGAAGTCATCCAGAACTATGAGAATCTACCCAACATTTCATGTTAAAACCAGTGTTTGCCAGCCCTCTGTACCCTCCTTCTGAACCCACCCAGGTCATTGATGATACTCCTGTGTACTCTGTCCAGTGGCTCCTGGGTGTGCATCGGCATATCAAGGGTTTCCAGTACCTTGTGGATTTGGGAGGGGTACAGTCCTGAGGAGAGGTCCTGGGTCCCAGTATCCTTCATCATGGATCCTGAACTCATTAGGGATTTCCATCAGGTTCATCTTGACAAGCCTGACATGTCATCTGGAGGCTCCTGTTGAGGTACTGTCATTGTCCAGTTTTGCCTCTTTCTCACTCCTCTTATCTCAGCTGTTTCCTCTCCCCTTTTGTTTTTTCTTTGTGTCTGGGTGTGGCTCTCCTGTAATGCTGCTGTGGCCAATCAACTCCCTGCTGCCAATCTGTCTGCATACTTGCAATCTATCCAGCAATCAAGCTCCAGCAGTATACCCAGATAGCAAATGATGTTATTTCAATGTTGATATTTGGTCAAGATGGTTGATTTACAGTTATAGTTGAACTCTGATGGTGGATCAACCATTAATCAACCACTGATAAAATAAAAAGTTGAAAAAATGTGTTCGAATCAATGTAATGGTTGAAGGAAACATTTGATCAATGTTAAATATATGTTGATTTTGTTGTCATCATACACTGTACCACTGGACGGGAGCCTGGGGTGCACTCTGGGTGAGACCATTTTGTGGGAAGTGGGGTTTCCTATATTTCATTGAATTTCATTTATTTAATTTAGAATTTTAATAGAGCACAAGGAACTATGAAGAATAGATTATTATTTATGGTTATGTGCAAATCTTGTGTGTGCAACATGTAAGGAAAAAACGAACAGAAAATTCTACCATACCGGCCGCTATTTGGAATGGTCCAAATAACTGTCTCTCAGAAGAACTTTCAGAAGAGCTCGAGCTCCGTTGACGACGAGACTTGCGACCATAGACTGTCTGTGCTTGCGACTGAAGAAATTTGCTTCAACAACACTGGCCAGTTCTCCTCTTTGTGGTAGTGTGGTTAAAAATAGTGGTTAAGTGAACATGTGCTTGTACACATGGTACTCTGATGGACAAGAACCCCATCCCACCTCACGCCCAGTGTTCCTGGCATAGGCTCCAGATTCACCACCATACTGAGTAGAATAAAACAGTGACTGAGGATTACTATACAGACTTATTATGACATGTTATGTATTCTCATCTCATTATCTCTAGCCACTTTATCCTTCTACAGGGTTGCAGGCAAGCTGGAGCCTATCCCAGCTGACTATGGGTGAAAGGCAGGGTATCTACATCCTGGACAAGTCGCCAGGTCATCACAGGGCTGACACATAGACACAGACAACCATTCACACTCACATTCACACCTATGGCCAATTTAGAGTCACCAGTTAACCTAACCTGCATGTCTTTGGACTGTGGGGGAAACCGGAGCAAATATTCAAATATTTTGTTAGTCAGGCAGTTATTTGAATTGTACAGTAAGTTTAACTGCTCGTACTGTATTTAGGCAATATTTTATTGTCCAGGTAAAGACTGTATAATCCTTTCTGGTTCATATCATATCTGGTTCATGTCCACAGACAGGCTTTTCCATCATTGTGTACGGTGAAACATCAACATCAACCCAATTTCTCACGGTGGTGCAGTGGTTAGCACGGTCGCCTCACAGCAAGAAGGTTCCAGGTTCGAACCCAGCGGCTGGCGAGGGCCTTTCTGTGTGGAGTTTGCACGTTCTCCCCGTGTCTGTGTGGGTTTCCTCCACAGTCCAAAGATGTGCACTTAGGTTGACGTGGGGCGGCCTTGGGCTGAGGTGCCCTTGAGCAATTCCCAAATAGCAAAAATCAGTTGAATCAACATTGAAATAGCGTTTGGCAGAAAACATTGAAATAATGTTGAAATGATATTGAAAGTGTCCCCTTGAATTTGGGTTGAATCAACGTTGAATTTTCAACCCTATCAGCATTGAATCAATAGTGATTCAACCATCATCTAAATAGAAATTTCTGTTTAGATGATGGTTGAATCACTATTGATTCAATGCTGATAGGGTTGAAAATTCAACGTTGATTCAACCCAAATTCAAGGGGACACTTTCAATATCATTTCAACATTATTTCAATGTTTTCTGCCAAACGCTATTTCAATGTTGATTCAACTGATTTTTGCTATCTGGGTATATACCCCAGCTCTGCAATCCAGTCTTCACAAGATCATTCAGTCTACTTGTCTACTGCATGAAGGCCAATTCGCTAACTGGATGAGTTGTCTCTTGCATGGTTTTTTTTCTTTTTTTTTCCCCAGTTTTGACTAACTGTGAATTTCCTGTGCTTCAGATCCAGCACCATCCTGTTACCAGTCTGCCAGCCATCCCAGCCTGCCAACTTGTCTTCAGTCCTATTCTGCCTGCCCGCTCAGCTCTCCTGGAAAACCATGAGCTTCTGCTTGTTTTTGTTCAATAAATCAACCTTACCTGCTGAACTGCTAGTCTTGAGTCTTGCTTTTGGGTCCAGTCATCTCTACACACTTAACAGATTCATGTTAATGAATGTGGTCTTTCTTTTTCTGATTTTTTTTTTTTTAAATCTGATTGCCTGAATGACTTTCAGTTGTACAGTATAATTCCATGTTGCAAACCTCTTATCTCAACTAGATGCTCTGGGAATATTGCCAGCAAGCTTGTGGGTTTTCATCCACGTTAATTACCTGCCAATGTATCCATCCATCCATCCATCCATCCATCCATCCATCCATCCATTATCTGTAGTTGCTTATCCTGCACAAGGTTGCAGGCAAGCCGGAGCCTATCCCAGCTGACTATGGGTGAGAGGCGGGGTATACCCTAGACAAGTCGCCAGGTCGTCGTAGGGCTAACACAGAGAGACAAACATCCATTCACATTCACACCTACAGTCAATTCAGAGCCACCAATTAGCCTAACCTGCATGTCTTTGGACTATGGGGGAAACTGGAGCACCCGGAGGAAACCCACGCAGACACGGGGAGAACATGCAAACTCTACACAGAAAGGCCCTCGTCAGTCACTGGGTTTGAACCCAAGACCTTCTTGCAGTGAGGCAACAGTGCTAACCACTACGTCACCATGCCGCCTGGTCAAAAAGTCTACTCCTGGAAATTAATCTGTTGAAGCTACTTGCATCAAAATGAAAGACTTTCTAATTTATTTTAAACTGTCACAAAATTTCAGAAACTTTCACAAGAGGAAAAATAGACAAAATAATTCACTGTCCTGAAAGGAAAAATTACCAGTAGATGTTAATGATGCTTTTTATGTACTGTCTTTTGAGAAAAAAACTATCTCTGTCATGTTTAATGATAGACTAGAAAATTATTGAATTGTACTTTACCTTATTCCCCTACTTTTACTTGGGAGAGATTTACAGTGACTGAGGCTGGTGTCAATGCATCAAGAGCCATCGCACACAGACATCTTCAGGAAATGTGGTAGAACTGTCACATTCCTTAAATCAAGCCATTCCTGAACCAGAGACAATGTCAGAAGTGTCTTACTTGGGCTAAGGAGAGAAAGAACTGGACTATTGCTCAGGGGACCAAAGTTCTCTTTTCAGATGACAGGAAATTTTGCATTTCATTTGGAAATCAAAGTACTAGATCTGGAGGAAGAGGGAAGACACACCGAATCCAAGGTGTTTGAAGTCCAGTGTGAAGTTTTGACAGTTTGTGATGATTCGGGGTGCCAGGTTATCTGCTGGTGTCGGTCCACTGGGTTTTATCAAGTCCAAAGTCAACGCAGCCGTCTATCAGGAAATGTTAGCGCAATTCATGTTCCATCTGCTGATGAGCTTTATGAAGATGCCAATTTCCTTTTCCAGCAGGACTTAGCACCTGCACAGAGTGCCAAAACTACTATGGTTTGTTGACCATGATATTACTGTGCTTGACTGACCAGCCAACTTGCCTGGCATGAACCCATTAAAGAATCTATGGAGTATTGTCACAAGGAAGATGAGAAACACCCGACCCAAAAATACAGATAAGCTGAAGGCCGCTATCAAAGCACCCTGGGCTTTAATAACACCTCAGCATTGCCACAGACTGATCGCCTCCATGCCACGCCGCACTGATGAAGTAATTCATAGTAAAGGAGCTGCAACCAAGTATTGAGTGTATAAATGAACCAACTTTTCAGAAGTTGGACATTTCTGGATTGTAAATCCTTTTTTGATTGATCTGAAGAAATATTCTAATAATTTCAAATACTAGATTTTTTATTTTCATGAGCTATAAGCCATAATAATTAAAATTAAAGCAAAAAAGGCTTAAAATGTTTCACTTTACGTGTAATGGATATTGAACATATGAAAGTTTCCTTTTTTGCATTAAATTACAAAAAAAAAAGAACTTTTTCACGATATTCCAATGTTTTGAGATGCACCTGTATATAGAGATTTTTTAAATGTTCAACCAATTGACATACATCTACATCTGGACCAATCACCATACATTTATGTCACTCATGTTTCCTCTTGTGCTGGGAGAGTACCTCAAAATAGTAGCAAATACCCCTCAAAATAATGTTCTAAGAACTGTGATCATTCTCAGTTCCCTCAGTGAGGACACACAAAAAGGGAGTACTCCAGCAGTTCTAGGAACTATGAAAAAGTCAGAAAGAGCCTTTTGAGTCTGCTTTAATGGGAAAGGTGCGCAGTTGCATGTGGATTATAAAGACATGCACACCAGATCTGGCATTTGGCTCCCCAACATCAACTAGTAGTGAGTTAGGTGTATGTTTGGTAGCTGTGCCATTGATTAGGGATCACCTAGCAAAAGGAAATCTGACAGGGGCAGGGTCGCCCTGAGAAAAGGCTCATGGTGAAATGCTGCCAAAGGGAGACACTTCAGGCTGGGGATAGTGAAGCTGTTCAGCTCCAGTAAACAAACCGACTGTTGCCAGGATGCGTGCGCAGCCTGGACCCAGAAACAATGGCGCTGCCCATAGACCAGCATTATGAGCTGTCAGATTATGCAAAATAATTGTCGTTACAAGATCGAGAATGCTACATAAATAAGTTAACTCTAACAAGTGGACATTGCCTACCGGATCCGTATTTAATTAAAGAGTGGACGGACGATGTTAGGTTCCCTGGTATACAATGGCCAGATATATACTCGTACCTTATTGACAAGACTTCAGTGTACACCCACGAAAAACTTCGTGCCTACAAGTCTTTAGACGCATATGATTATGTTATGTGCGGGCATGTACAACTGGATTAACAATGGGACATTCATATTCATTTTGTTTTAATCAAATTATGCCAGTGATGTGATGGCAATGTGGCTTTAGCTACAACAGCAAATACCAACACTAAACAGCAATTTGCAGGAGGTAATGGTATGAAAGGAATGATAGTGTAAAGAGTGCAGCTAAGAGAAATCAGAGCTGCGTAAAAAGCGAGAGGCAGAGACCAGAAATGAAACTGAACGGGGCGGGAGCTAGGTTAGAGCAGTCAACGTAAGTTGGCATTTAGAGTGAGGGCACACAATTTTACCTTTCCATCCTTGCTTTAAAATTGTTATTTTCGGCATACACAAATAATGATGGCACAAAATCTGGACTGCTTGAGTCAAGCGAGACCTCTCCTACAAACAAAATTGCATGCAAAGCTAAGTTAACATGCTAACAATATTCATTACATTGTGTAACTATGACCCAGCTAATCAGACAAACGTTACCAAAGTATTTTGCTACATCAATAAACGAAGACTAGAAAGAATAAAAAAGAAAGATTTAATAAATAGCCTGATCTTACCTGTGATGAAGTGGGCGCTGCAAACCCGCGCATTTTTGATGGCGCTTTCATCCCAGTCTGCACGTTTGATGGCTTGTAGTCATAGACGTCGGCGATTTTTTTGGAATGGGTGAGATCCTGCTGGAATTCTGAACATTTTAACCCCATCACTGCTATGATTCTGACACCCGACAACACAACAACTAGGCATTTCTGAGTCTTTTTTGGGTCCAGGCTGCGCGCGCAATTTCCGCTTACGTATGAATGACGTTTACTGCGAAGGGGTCTATTGTATCACAATCTGTTTTTTAATTATTTTTCCTACTCACACAATTATTATTTTTGTTTGTATGTGTCCACTATATAAACCAGTAGCTTAATTTAAATGACCACAAGCCTGAATTCATTGCACAGTGATTCATGTTCACGTTAATGACTGTGGTCTTTCTTTGTTCAATGTTCTTTATATCTGATTGCCTGCATGACTTTTAGTTCTGTCATTGCTCACCTCTTGTCTCAACCAGATGCTCCGGGAACCTTGCTGGCAAATTTGTGGGTTTTCATCCACGTTGATTAGCTGCCAATGTATAAAATAGCAATTGATACCACAATGGTATAGAAAAGATTTTTATAATAATAGAGAACATACAGTAAGAAGGAAACTGTAGTCATATATTATGCTTGGTATCAGTGTTTATATAATTTTGGACAGTTTATGACCTCTCCATACACTTGAATCCTTGTCTTCATATGTCTTATAAGATAAAACAAATACTGATGCCAAAAGTCAAATCAAATTGATTTGCACATCATTTCTTCCCCAAAGAGAGATAGTGTCTTAGTTTTAACCCTTTATATTCATGAAACATTAAAGCTTAGTTAAATACAGGTAGGAGTTAACTACAAATAATGCTACTGTTTAACACGGTTATGAATCACAGTTGATGCCCAATAAATATATTTGATCTAACACTGAAATGATCAATTAAATCTGAAAAGGCATTAATTTGTTCTTGAAGCATATTCTTCTCGGTCAAAAAGTCTACTCCTGGAAATTAATCTGTTGAAGCTGCTTGTATCAAAATGCACGACTTTCTAAATTATTTTAAACTGTCACAAAATTTCAGAAACTTTCACAAGAGGAAAAATAGATCAATTAGTTAATTGACCCAAAAAAGGCAAATTACCAGTATATTTTCATTAAGCTTTTTATCTACTGTTACTTGAGTAGAAGCTATGTCATGTTAAATGATAGATCAGAAATTTATTGAATTTTACTTTACCTTATTCCTCTACTTTTATTGTATATTATCAGTTCAGGAGAACAGAGAATGTTTTTTAAATTGTGAAATAAAAGGCAATTTAATAGTGGCTAGCCATATTTGAGTGGGTACACAGAGTTGAAATAAATCCCTCAACAGAGTGGGGTTACAAGCGATGCATAACCATTCATATTTTAACAACACCAAAATATGACATTTAATAGGTTGAAGCATGCAATTTGATATCTGTAATTCAGTGTACATTGACAGTAGACCTTCGTTTGCCAGTGACAAAGCAGAAATAGTAGATGAATAAAGGTCGTACAGCATCATCTCTCAGACCATAGATGAGTGGGCTGAGGCAGCGTGGCAAGATCAGAACAAACAAATAATTTAGAAATCGCAAGTCTGAAAATTGGGCACTATTGCCAACTTCTGCTGCAGCACGCTCTATGAAGTTGTAGAGAAAAGAGGAAAGACACAGGCCCAACTGAATGAGGTGCAGCAGCACAGTCTTGTGGGCTTTTTCAGCAGAGTCTTTATTGGAGGAAATGGACCTGGCTGTGATCACAATGCTGATATAAGTGAAAAGGATAATCACAGATACTGACACAAAGTAAAATATGCTAAAGCCCTGTAAAACATTTCCTTGCCACTCCTTAATGAAGAGCCTTTTTCTGTCACACAATATTTGTGATGTGAAAAACTTAGAATCCATCACTGTGACATAAAACAAATCAATTATAAAGTTTATGGAACCAATAAACCAAACAACTCCAATAGCAATACAAGTTCTTTTATGAGTGACGATCTCAGCATGCCTTAGAGGGAAGCAGATGGCCACATAACGCTCGAGTGACATTACAGCCAGGTTTAAAGGTGCATTACGATACGTTGTAACAGAAACAAAAATCATAATAGCACAAGCAGCTGTGACTAACTTGAGTGAAGACAGACTGAAGATGAACAACATGGAGGCGAAGAGAAGTTGAATCGAATCATTGAGAAGCATGTGGGTAAACAGAGTATAGCGTGGAGTCTCTTTAAAAACAGCTTTGCTCCAAAGAGTGTAGACCATGACAACATTCAAATAGATAAAGAATATTGCCAGTAAGGTTGCAAAAACAATTTTCATTATTGGTCCCTCGGCCAGTACAAACTGAAATATTTGTTGTACAAACAAAATCTCACTGCTTTCATTAGTAACTGACATTATATAATTGCAGAATATTTACAGACATAAAATAAAATATAAAGCCCCTACAAAATAACACCACTTCCCTACAGATCAGATTTTTTAAACAGCAAACAGAGTAGAGTGCAATTATACATCATGCGCATGTAAATTATAAATCACTGCATACAATTCCAGTCATAAGTGAATTTAGCTCTGAATATGAAGACGACTGTGTACTGATCTTTATAACGGGCACTTTGTGGGCCACAGGGAGAGATGACATATGCCTTATTGGATACAACTGGTCTGACCTCATCACATCTGTCTATTATGTTTCTCCATACAAGGGCATCTCAAACAATTAGAATATAATGAAAAAGTTCAATATTTCATTACACATAAACTAAAATGTTTCAAGCATTTTTCTATTTAAATTTTGATAATTATGGCCTACAGCACAAAACCTCAAAATATGAATAGTTAATTTCAAGTTTGAGTAAAACTGTCAGTATCAGTACTGAGAATGACAACGCTGAGCAAACTACAAACATGGCCGCTCAAGACTACGACATCCATGAGCCACAGCGCCCCCCCCCCCCCCCCCACCAGAGTATTGAGCACAGCTGAAGCTCATCATTAATCATGACCACACTACTTAAACCCCTCTCACACAAGCACTCACTATAAAGTATTGTTCTGTGTCTTTCCAGTGTATACTGAGCCATGGTTTCCTAACTGCTTACTGGTCTTCTGATTCTTGCTATCTTTCCTTGATTATTCTTCCTGCCTTGCCTACGTTGTCCAGCTTGCCGATCGATCGACCCTTGCCTGCAGTGGCGGCTGCTGGTTTTTAAAACAGGGGAAGCCCATTTTACGCATTCATCGTAAAACCTGTAGGCCGGATATCAAAGCATAGAAAGGTGTGCCCCATTAGCATAGTGAACTAGACAACCCTACCTAGTGGCAGAAAGTATTTTTGCTTTTACATTTCATGTTATAGTCTGGCTTGCCAGGCTAGTGCCTCATATCCTTAATCAAAAAATATCAAACATCCAAAAATCACTGGCTATTCAACGAAGAGCCTTGAACATCATACCCTGATATGCAACACAGAGTCTTTAACACAACACCCAGCTGTGCAACACATCCTTGAACATCTTCTGCAACACAGTCTGGAAATTCATAACCAGGTAGGCTATGCAACACACAGAACCTTGAATATTATACCCAGGTATAACCTATAACACAGAGCCCACCATTCTCTTAACATTACTGAACAATATACACACTTCAGATTCATGAACATGAACACTATTTATACACAAATTCTGCCCTCCGCTCCTTTTCCAGAAAATGGTCTGTGACCCTGTCATACCAGCTGGTTGTGCTTTCCAGAGACTTTACCAATTTCTGTTAGCAGCTAGCACTGCAGATCCCAATAAGGCTCAACCTAGCCTACAACCAGATTGAACTACAAATGAAATAAACGAGTGAATTCACGAATGATCAAACTGATAGAATGGATGAAAGTTAACAGAGCACAATGAGTAATATTTACATTTATTTACAGAGTAATGTACAGAGACATCAATGAGAAGAACCGTTTATATGAAAAGAAATTCGGACAGCACTTTGGCACACGACTACACTTTCTCGACATCCACTAGGGACTGACTGATCATACTTCCGTGTTCCTCGCCGAAGTACCGCCCTCCTCATGTCTTTCAAACACTACCTCCAATAATCCTTTATCAGCCCGGCTTCTTGTCCCTCCCACTGTCTCGTTTAGTCCCAGAGAAGCCCGGCTTCCCTCGAAGTGACGATTTTGTTGATTTTAACCAATAACAACTAGCCGAAATTGGCTGTTCAGAGCCGTCTCGTAGACTGCAATGGATACCCGGCCGCCAGTCAGTGTTGCCAGATACTGCTGACGTTTTCCATCCCAAAATATGTTCAAAACCCGCCAAAATGCACTTAAAACTGCCCAATCTGGCAACACTGCTGCTAGTCCATAGAGCCCATTGAAATAAGAAAGGTTACAGCCTGGCAGCAAAGGTGATTCTCGTAGCGAACTGCAAGTTCGTCAGACATCACTCAAATAAGTTACAGGATAGTTATGAACATAAATACAATCTTGGGCATATATTATGTTATGCAAGTTATTGTTTTAATGAGAATTCAACGTCGTAGATGCCGCAGTTTGGGGAGAGAATTTTAGGGGAAGCTTGGCTTCCCTTGTTATCTCTGAGAAATCGCCCCTGCTTGCCTGTCCCTGACCATGATTCACATCTCACAATTTGGCTTCATTACTGTTTGTTCCCTGCTCTCCTCTGCAATTACATCTGTAAGTGCCTGCACTGTGATAAAAACCATATAAATACCATATATCTCTTGGGCTAGTTCAGTACACACAATTATGGGAAGACTGCTGACTTAACAGTTGTCCAGAAGAAGATCATCAACACCCTCCAAAAGGTGGATGAACCACAGCAAGTCATTGCTGAAAAGGCTGGCTGGAAAAGGTACATAAGCAACAGGAATGTCCTCAGCCTTGAGAGGACTGTCAGGAAAAGTAGATTAAAAAACTTGGGAGAGCTACACAAAGAGTAGACTGAGGCTGGTGTCAGTGTATTAAGAGCCACCATGGATAGATGTCTTCAGGAGAGGGGCTACAACTGTCACATTCTTTAAATCAAGCCACTCCTGAACCAGACACAACATCAGAAGCATCTTACCTCAGCTACGGGGAAAAAGAACTGGACTGTTGCTCAGTGGTCCAAAGTCCTCTTTTCAGATGAAAGTAAATTTTGCATTTCATTTGGAAATCAAGGTCCTAGAGTCTGGAGGAAGAGTGGAGAAGTACAGAATCCACTGTATTGGAATTCCAGTGTGAAGTTTCTGCAGTCTGTGATGACTTGGGGTGCCATGTCATTTGCTGGCATTGGTCCACTGTGTTTTATTAAGTCCAAAGTCAATGAAGCTGTCTCCCAGGAGATTTTAGAGCACTTCATTCTTCCATCTGCCGATGAGCTTTATGAGATGATTTCATTTTCCAGCGAGACTTAGCACCTGCCAACAGTCCCAAAACTTCTACCAAATGGTTTTCTGACCATGGCATTACTGTGTGTGATTGGCTAGGCAAATTGCCTGACTTGAACCCCAAAGAGAATCAATGGGGTATTGTCACAAGGAAGATGAGAAACACCTGCCCCATAAAAACAGACAAGCTGAAGGCTTGAATAACACCTCAGCATTGCCACAGGCTGATCACCTCCATGCCACATCACACTGATGCAGTAATTTGTGTTAAAGGATCCACAACCAAGTATTGAGTGTATAAATGAACATGCTTTTCGGAAGTTGGACATTTCTGTACTATAAATCCTTTTTTGATTGATCTTAGGAAATATTCTAATAATTTGAGACACTGGATTTCTGATTTTCATGAGCTATAAGCCATAATTCAAATCGAAACAAAAAAAAGGCTTGAAATATTTCACTTACATGTATTGCAAATAGAATATATGAAACTTTTTTTATTTAAATTATGAAAAAAAATTATTTTCACAATATTCTAATGTTTAGAGATGCACCTGTCTATGAAGATTTTTAAAATGTTCAAACCACTGACATACATCTACATCTGAACCAATCACCTTACATTTACGTCACTCATGTTTCCTTTTGTGCTGGGAGAGTACCTCAAAACAGTAGCAAATACCCTTCAAAATAGTGTTCAAAGAATGATGAACATTCTCAGTTCCTGAAGTAAGGACCCAAAAAAGAGGGTACTCCATCATTTCTAGGAACTACGAAATGCTTATGTCACTCATGCTTCCTTGGGTGTTGACATCAAAATAGTAGCAAATACCCCTCAAACTAGTGTTTGAAGAACTGTGATCATCCTCAGTTTCTGCAGTGAAGACACACAAAAAGGGGTACTCCCTCCAGCAGTTCTAAGAACTACAAAAAAGTCAGAAAGAGCCTTTTGAGTCTGCTTTAATGGGAAGGGTGTGCAGTTGCATGTGGATTATAAAGACATGCACACCAGATCTGGCATTTTGCTCCCCAACATCAACTAGTAGTGAGTTAGGTGTATGTTTGGGAGCTGTGCCAGTGAATAGGGATCACCTGGCAAGAGGAAATCTGACAGGGGCAGGGTCGCCCTGAGAAAGGACTCATGGTGAAATGCTCCCAAAGGGAGGCACTTCAGGCTGGGGACAGTGGAGCTGTTCAGCCTCAGTCAGAAACAGGTTCACTCTGTACTATTGTATCACCATCTATTTCTTGTTTTTCCTACTTACACAATAATTGAATGAATGAATGAATTAATGAATTTATTTTTATTTCGAACATGTATACAAAAAATGTATGTAAGTATTTGTACATACAAAAGAAAGACAACAAGAAAGTGACAAAAAAAGAACTAAATAAAATGACATAAAGAGCTAAGACATTACAATACACCGCACATTGTTCGAAAAAGGAGTGGGAAGAAGTACAATACTTTTTTAATTTCCCACCCCTTTTTAACTACCCCAAAATCCAAACTACATTAATACACCTATAAAAATATATACCATATATACACTTCATAAATATCTATATAAATATTTAATTACAAAAATAAATATAAACTACATACCATATATACACTATATATATATATATATATATATATATATATATATATACACACTATAAACCATATATACACTTCGTAAATATTTATATAAATATATAATTACAAAAATAAATATCTACTACATACCTATCCCTGTAACTATGTAGATATAAACTATCCCCATAAATAAATATATACCATATACTAAGTTAGTTCTAATATAACAATCAACCCTATTCTATTTATCCCTCATCATTCTCCGTTAACATACCTCCTCTTCTATATACTTGTTTAAAAATATTTTTTGTACCTTTTTTTAAACAGATTTATATTTGCACTTTGTTTTATTTCTGTCTCCAGTCTGTTCCATAAAGTCACCCCACAGCTCGATACACACATGTTTTTCATATTTGTTCGAACCTTTGGTTTTTTAAAATTTAGGTCTCCCCTTAGATTATATCCCCCCTCTCTCTCACTAAACATTCCTTGTATATTTTTTGGCAATAGATTCTTTCTCACTTTGTACATTATTTGTGCTGTTCTGAATTTGACCAGATCCATAAATTTTAACATGTGTGATTTTATGAATAGTGGGTTTGTGTGATCTCTGTGTCCTGTTTTGTTTATTGTCCTTATTGCTCTTTTCTGTATTGTACATATCGGCTGCAGAGTGGTTTTGTAGGTGTTTCCCCAGACTTCGACACAGTAAGTCAGATATGGCAAAAATAATGAGTAATATAGAGTATGCAAAGATTTACAATCAAGAATATGTTTTGTTTTCCACAGTATTGCCGAGCACTTTGCCAGTTTTTCTCGTATGTATCCTACATGAGGTTTCCAGCAGACTTTATGATCCAAAATCACACCAAGAAATTTAATTTCCTGTACCATTTCTATCTTAGTATTGTCTATTATCAATTCTACATTACAATCTATTTTGTGTCTCCCAAACAACATGATCTTTGTTTTGCTTAGATTTAATGATCATTTATTTTTGTCAAACCATAGTTTTAGTTTATTTATTTCAGTTGTGATTGTCTTTAAAGTCTGCTGCAAATTCTCACCGGAACAAAAAATATTAGTGTCATCTGCAAACAAAACAAATTTCAGTACTTGTGAAATTCTACATATGTCATTGATATATAATATGAATAATTTCGGACCTAATATTGACCCCTGTGGTACCCCGCATGTAATGTTCATGAAATCAGATTTATGGTCACCTATCTGCACAAACTGTTGCCTATTTCTTAGATAGCTCGACAGCCAGCTCCACCCAACTCCCCTAACACCACACTTTTCTAGTTTACTTAATAATATACTATGATCAATGGTATCGAATGCTTTTTTTAGGTCCACAAATACTTCAATTGCTATTTTTTTATTGTCTATACAGTTTGTGATTTCCTCTATTAGTTCCATTAGTGCCATCGATGTTGATCTGTCCGTTCTGAATCCATATTGACTGTCTGTAAGGAGGTTGTGTTTTTCAATGAATTTGTCCAGTCTATCTGAAAAAAGTTTTTCGAGAATTGGGGGAGTAAAGAAACAGGCCTGTAGTTTGTGAAATGGTGTCTATCTCCGGTTTTAAACAATGGTATCACTTTTGCAATTTTCATTTTGTCTGGAAATGTACCTGATTGAAAAGATAAATTGCAGATGTGGGTGAGTGGTTTCACAATTCCCTCAATAACTGTCTTTACTGTTAACATGTCTATATCATTCTAGTCTGCAGAGGTTTTGTTTTTACATTTTCTTACAATTTGGATAATTTCTTCCTCATCAGTTGCAGTTAGAAAAATTGTACTTGGATTTCTGTCCCCCATATCTTCTATTTCCCCACATTGTGTTGTCTCGGGTTCCTTTATTTTTGCTGCTAAATCTGGTCCCACATTTACAAAGAATTGGTTAAAACCATTCACCACATCCTCCATATTATTTATGGTCTTATCATTTTCAGTGTAGTACTCCGGGTAATTTGTAGTTTTGGATCCATTTCTCACAATACCATTTAGTACAGTCCATATACCTTTAATATTGTTTTTATTTTTCTCCACTAATTTATTATAATAGTCTTTCTTACATATCCTCATAATATTATTAATTATTTTTGCTTGATTGTGTCCAGTATATAAACGAGTAGCCTAATTTAAATGACCACAAGCCTGACCAGGTAGTTACTGAGCATGAATGAAGGTATGAATGAATGACCCTTTGAAATGCATTGCACAAAGATTCATGTTCACATTAATGAATGTGATCTTTCTTTGTCCTATGTTCTTTATATCTGATTGCCTACATGACATTTAGTTGTCTGTAGTCTCATGTTGCACACCCCTTGTCTCACCCAGATGCTCCAGGAACCTTGCTGGCAAGTTTGTGAGTTTTGATCCACATTTATTAGCTGCCAATGTATAAAAGAGCAATTGATACCACAGTGGTATAGAGAAGATTTTTATAATAATAGAGAACATAAGAAGGAAACTATAGCCGTATATTAAGCTTTATATCAGTGTTTATATAATTTGACAGTTTATGACCTCTCCATACATATCTTTCCTTGTCTTCATATGTCTTATAAAACAAATGTTGATGCCAAAAGTCAAATCAAAGTGATTTGCACATCATTTCTTCCTCAAAGAGAGATAGCGTCTTAGTTTTAACCCTTTATATTCATGAAACATTAAAGCTTAGTTAAATACAGGTAGGAGTTAACTGCGAACAATGCCATCATTTTACTGAGAGTTATGAACCACAGTTGATGCCAAAGAAATACATTTACTCCAACACTGAAATGATCAATTAAATCTGAAAAGGCATTAATTGGTTCTTGAAGCATATCCTTCTTGGTCAAAAAGTCTACTCCTGGAAATGAATCTGTTGAAGCTGCTTGTATCCAATGCAACACTTTCAAGTTTATTTTATTCAGTCACAAACTTTCAGAAACTTTCACAAGAGGAAAAATAAATAAGTTAATTCACTGACTCAAAAGGGAAATTTACCAGTATATTTTAACGAATCTTTTAGATACTGTCTCTGCAGTATACACACACACACACACACACACACACACACACACACACACACACACGTGTATATTTGATGATAGACCAGAAATGTATTGAATATTATTTTACCTTATTCCCCTACTTTTGCTGTATATTAGCCGTCCAGCAGAACAGAGATTTTTATTATGAAAGAAAACACAATTTAATGGTGGTTAGCTATATCTGAGTGGGTACACAGACTGATGCCCAGCTTGAAACAAATCCCTCACCAGAGTGGGGTTACAAGCGATGCATAAACATTAATTTTTTCAAACACCAAAATATTACATTTAACAGGTTGATGTATGCAATTTGTAATTCAGTGTACATTAACAGTCGACCTTCGTTTGCCAGTGACAAAGCAGAAATAGTAGATGAATAAAGGCCGTACAGCATCATCTCTCAGACCGTAGATGAGTGGGCTGAGGCAGCGTGGCAAGATAAGCACAAACAAATAATTCAGAAAGCGCAAGTCCAAAAAGAGGGCACTATTGCCAACTTCTGCTGCAGCACGCTCTATGAAGTTGTAGAGAAAAGAGGAAAGACACAGGCCCAACTGAATGAGGTGCAGCAGCACAGTCTTATGGGCTTTTGCAGCAGAGCCTTTATTGGAGGAAATGGACCTGGCTGTGATCACAATGTTGATATAAGTGAAAAGAATAATCACAGACACTGACACAAAGTAAAATATGCTAAAGCCCTGTAAAACCTTCGCTTGCCATGGCTTAATGAAGAGTGGCTTTCTGTCACACGATATTTGTGAGGTTAAAAACTCAGAATCCATTAATGCGCCATAAAGGAAATCAATTATAAAGTTTATGGAACCAATAAACCAAACAACTCCAATAGCAATACAAGTGCTTTTTTGAGTGGCTATTTCTGCATGTCTTAGAGGGAAGCAGATGGCCACATAACGCTCAAGTGACATCACAGCCAGGTTTAAAGGTGCATTAAGGAAAGTTGTAACAGACACAAAAACTATAATAGCACAAGCAACCCTGATTAACTTTAGTAAAAACAGACTGAAGATGAACAACATGGAGGTAAAGAGAAGTTGAATCGAATCATTGAGAAGCATGTGGGTAAACAGAATGTAGCGTGGAGTCTCTTTAAAAACAGCCTTGCTCCAAAGAGTGTAGACCATGACAGCATTTAGATAGATAAAGAATATCGCCAGTAAGGTTGAAAAAACTATTTTCATTATCGGTCCCTCAGCCATCGCAACTTGAAATATTTGTTGCACAAACAAAATCTCACTACTGCTCTCATTAGTAACTGACATAGTATAATACAAAATATAAATTGCACAATACTTACAGATATACAATAAAAGAAAAAGCCTCTCCAAAAAGACACCACTTCCCTAAAGATCAGGTTTTTAAAACAGTAAACAGAGTAGACTACATTTATAAATTATGTGCATGTACAGATCTACTATGTCCTGCTTATACCGGTAATTCCATTCATAACTGAATTTAGCTCTGAATATGAAAATCACTGTGAACTGATCTTTATAATGTGTACTTTGTGGACCGCAGGGAGAGATGATGACATACCTTTTGGTGGATACAACAGGTCTGACATCACATCTGTCTATTATGTTTCCCTATACTAGTCTCTCAAAGCAATTAGAATATCCTGAAAAAAAGTTAAGTTTTCCACAAGCTATTTAAGAAAGTAAAATATAATATATTCTAGACTCATTACACATAAACTAAAATGTTTCAAACATTTGTTTTAATTGATAATTATGGCCTACAGCACAAAAAAAAGAAAAACACATTCAAAATATGAGTAGTTAATTTTCTGTTTGAGTAAAACAGTAGAAAAACCATGCATCTCTCAGTTTAGTTCAGTACATGCAACCACAAATCATGGGGAAGACTGCTGACTTGACAGCTATGCAGAAGACAATTGTCAACACCCTACAGAAAGAGGATCTGCCACAGAAGGTCATTGCTGAAAAGGTGCACAAGCAACAGGGATGACTGCAGCCTTGAGAGGATTGTCAAGAAAATTTGACTCAAGAACTTGAGAGAGCTTCACAAGGAGGCTGGTGTCAGTCCATCCAGAGCCTCCATGCACAGATGTCTTCAGGAAAGAGGCTACAACTGTCATATTCCTAATAATATAATGTAATATCAAGCCACTCCTGAACCAGAGACAACATCAGAAACGTCTTAGCTGGGCTAAGAAGAGAAAGAACTGGACTATTGCTCACTGGTCCAAAGTCCTCTTTTCAGGTGAAAGTGAATTTTGCATTTCATTTGGAAATCAAAGTCCTAGAGTCTGGAGGAAGAGTGGAGAGGCACATTATCCAAGGTGTTTGAAGTCCAGTGTGACGTTTTCACAGTCTGTGATGATTTGGGGTGTCCTGTCATTTGCTGGTGTTAGTCCACTGTGTTTTATCCAGTCCAACATCAATGCAGTTGTCTACCAGGAGATTTTAGAGTACTTCATTCTTCCATCTGCTGACGAGCTTTATGGAGATGCCAATTCCCTTTTCCAGCAGGACTTAGCACCTGCCCACAGTGCCAAAACTACTACCAAATGGTTTTCTGTCCATGATATTACTGTGCTTCATTATCCAGTCAACTAGCCTGCCCTGAACCCCACAAAGAATCTATGGGGTATTGTCAAGATGAAAAACAGATGAGCTGAAAATCAGAGATGTGAGTGGAGATCTATGTGTCAGAAGGAAGAAAAGAGAGAAACAGTTGGGTGTCATCAGCATAGCCATGGTAAGATAGACCATGAGCAGAGATAATTAGGCCAAGAGACTGGGTGTAGAGGGAAAAGAGAAGCGGAACAAGGACTGAACCTTGAAGGATGCCTACGATCTGCTCTGCCTCTAGTAGAGGTCACCATTCCTCCACAAACATCTGAGTCCCTAGATTTGTCTTCCATTCCTTTTGAGTATCATGATCTGAGTGAAGTTTTCAGAAAAGATCTAGCTCCATCTTTGCCACCACACTTATGATTGTGCCATTGATCTGCTACCTGGTTCCCACTCCACACTAGTCATCTTTACGATCTCTCCCATCCTGAAAGAGATGCTATGGAGAAGTATATTAATTACTCTAGCTGCAAGCATGATCAGGCCATCTTCCTCTTCTGTTTGTGCTGGCTTCTGTTGTGGTAGTCTGTACCTCAAAAGTAGCCACAAAAAAAAAAATTATATATACTTACACAAAAGAACTTACCTTAAAACATTGTTATTGCACAGAACAATACAAGCATGAGTGAATCCCAGAAAGCACTGAGCTCTAAGTTTCTTACATTAGTTTTTAAGTTGGATTCCTTTTTGGGAAACCTGCCCTAGGACTTCTCCAGGACTGTCCCAAAACAAAATGGCGGCTCCTATTAAAATCACTGTAAAAGGTCTTTGTTTGAAACACAGACTTCTGATTGGCTAAAAGATTTCCTGCTATTTTTCAAAAGAAAACAGACATACTAATTGTAGTATAGTTATAAAATGTGAGCTACGGGGGCCGGGAGAGTTCAGTTAGATTACAACCAGGCGTGCACGCCATGTCATGTTATAGGGTTCCAAATAAAGGAAACTAAACGAAGACAACATGTTTCGTTAGTGACCAACACTACATTTATGGCGACGAGGATAAACAAAGAATCGAGAGACATTGAAATGAACAGAAGAATGACACGGATTTAACGTTCCAAACCGACTTTGAAAACTTTTGGATCTGACTGGATTCCGCTGGCTAGCAGAGTTAGCTAAGTTGGAGCAGCGAAATTACGGACGAAGCTGGTGGAGATGTTGCTGCTGCTGGCCGTGGTCAGGGAGGTGCACCCCCTGCTCCTGCCCCTACGCCTGGACAAGCACAGCAAGGTGGGAATATGATTGTACAAATATCACCGCCCAACCCTTTGAACATGGGAGCTGCAGATCTGTACACGGAATATATGCTTTGGATGGACTCTTACAGGATTTTCGAAATAGCCAGTGGATCCATATGTAGCACAGATGAGGTGAGGAGAGCTACTTTGCTACATTGTATAGGGACTTCAGTCCAATGGATTTTTGCCAATCTATAAGGTCCGAAAGATACTTATCAACAGACGATAGCCACGCTAGACGCATACTTTACACCACGCAGAAATGTTGTGCTTGAGAGGCATAAATTCAGGCAGAGGACTCAGACTCAAGACGAGACTATTGATGCCTATGTAAATGCACTCAGAGAACTGGCTAGATCGTGTGATTTTGGAGCACTAGAATCAGACATGATATGTGACCAAATCGTGGAGAAATGTGTAAACAGAAAGCTACGTGATAAATTGCTGCAGGAGGAAGGGCTCACATTGGAGAGAACGCTTACAGTTGCAAGAGTTTTCGAAGCTGCACAAGCAGAAGCCAAAGCACTGTCAGACAGCACTAGACAAAAGGATAGCACTGTGAACTTCACCAAAGACAGATGCACACAGCCTCGACGGTCTGAAAAGAAAGGCGTCAGGAAAGGTAAGAGTGACAGTGAAGACGGTAATATGTGTTACAGATGTGGATTGACTAACCATAAGGCAGATGACTGCGGGGCCAGAACAGCTAAATGCATGTACTGTAAGAAAGTGGGTCATTATGCTCGAGTTTGCAGAAAGAAGAACAATTCTGCTACAGACAAAGAGAGCAGTAAGAGCAACACTAATTCAAAACAAAGAAAATCAGAGTCAGACAGAACCAAATCGGAGAAACTAAGAAATGTGGATGAACACAGCTCAGACAATTCTGATGAGTTTGTTTATTCAGTCGACCCTGAAGGAAAAGAACCAATTCATATTAATGGACAAAGAGTGAGAATGGTAATAGACACAGGAAGTAGCAGAAATTTCATAGCTGACAGTCTTTACCACAGACTATTCAAAACAAACACAAAGCTGAAAGTGACAACGAAAAAGTTTTATGCATATGGGCAGAAAACACCATTGCCATGCATCGGCTTTTTCGAAGCTGATCTTTGCTGGAAGGGAAGCAGAATAAAGGACGATGTCTATGTGATCAGAGGTGATGTTGAGCTACTTTTAGGAAGGATGTCCAGCTTTTCGCTGAAAATACTGAACAAGAGAGAGACAGTCAATGCAGTAGAACATTCTCAAAGATTTCAGAACCTGTTTGAGGAATATGGAGAACTATTCAAAGGATTAGGAAATGTCAAAGGATACGCACACAAAATAACTGTGGATAAATCTATACCACCTGTGGCACAGAAATTAAGACAAATTCCATATCACATGAAGGAAGCTGTGAATCAAGAATTAGACAAAATGATTGAAAAAGATATAATTGAAGAAGTTAATGAAGGATCTGAGTGGGTTTTGAATTTACTGCTTACACCAAAGAAAGACATGGCTGAAATGAGGCTCTGTGTAGACCTTAGAGAGGTGAACAAAGCTGTGATTAGGGAAAGGCATCCAGTACCGACTGTCGATAGCATTTTGCAAGCAGTCCAGGGATCTAAAGTCTATGCAAAACTGGATGCAAGGGAAGGCTTCTGGCAAATTGACTTAGACCCAGAGTCAAGACACCTGACCACATTCATTACACACAGAGGCTGCTACAGGTACAAAAAGGTACCGTTTGGATTATCTTCAGCACCAGAGGCTTATCAGAAGGCTATGGATTCTTTGCTTAGTGGTATGCCTGGAATTGTATGCTACAGGGGTCATCAAACTACGGCCCGCGGGCCGACTCCGGCCCTCCACCCCCCTTTGACCGGCCCCACAGCCCCTCTGCCCCCCACCACTTGAACTGGCCCTATGAGGCAATCCCCAAAAGTGGACATGGCCTATTTTTTTAAATTACTTTTTGGCAAATAATAACATGTCTGCATCTTGTATTTTGTTGATTTTATCAATTAAAATTGATATTTAGTTATAAAATGAACTATTCATATTTTCCGAATTTTCGTCATATGCTTGCGATCAAGCAGTGACAGGCAGCACACGCGCAGAGAACTGTCAGTGTTCAGGACAGCAAAATGGCTAGCAGTCAGCGAAAAGCTGACAGAGAGTGCAGAGTTTTTAAAGAACAGCGGACCACCGATTATTTTTTCGTTCAGTGTAAGGACCGTGCAGTTTGTCTTGTATGTAAAGAAAGTGTGTCGGTTTTCAAAGAATATAATCTGCATCGTCACTACGAAACCAGCCACAAAGAGTATGCTAGTTTGCGAGGGCAAACAAGAGAAGACAGGATTCGGAGGATGAAATGCGGACTGGCTGCACAACAGAATGTATTCCTTCGCCAACCCAGATCAACCAGGCTGCTGTCCGAGCTAGCTATAAGGTAGCTCACCTACTAGCTGCCCATGGAAAGCCGTTTACTGATGGGGACTTTGTTAAAGTATGCATGCTTGCTGTGGCCGAGGAGGTGTGTCCCCTACAAGAAGAAGACTCACCGCTCAACGCGGTGAGTCTCTCCGCACCTGCTATGACCAGGCGAACCGAAGATTTGGGGGACACCGTGTATGACCAGCTGAAGGAGAAAGCATCAGAATTCGAGCTTTTTGCTTTGGCCATGGATGAGAGCAATGACGTGCAGGACGCAGCACAACTGCTGTGATCTATTGATCTATTGCTCATATTATTATAATTTCACTGTTTTTTTAAATGTATTTATTTTATAGGCCTATTTATTTGACCTTTATTAAGTGCTGCACACAATTATTATTAATAATATCAACAGGCCTACCTACAATTTATAATTTTCCACTCACCTTTGCCAGTGTCAATCACCTCAACTAGGCAGATGTTTCTTACCTTGACAGCTTTGATGTTATTTTTATTAGAAAATAAATAAATGGAATATCTGTGGTATTTCAAATTAAAACAGTGTGAAGACTCGATTACTACTTTTGCAAACCACTAGTAAATATAAACAAATATGTGCCAGGAATCAAGTGTTGATATAGTAGTGTGGATATAGTAGCGTGGGATATAGTAGCGTGGGATATAGTAGCGTGGCTATAGTAGCGTTGATATAGTAGCGGGGATATAGTAGCGGGGATGGCTGTGCCAGGCTAGTAATCTCTACTACACAATGAGGCCTGCTGGTGGTCATATTTGTCTGGGTCATACAATTCTATGTTATATAGCTGACCCGACCCCGGCCCCCCATCACAGTCAGGAACAACAATGTGGCCCCCAGAGAAAAAAAAGTTTGGTGACCCCTGGTATGCTACATGGATGACATGGTCTTATATGCGGATGACGAGGAACAGCTGGAAGAGAGACTGAGGAGAGTGTTCAAAAGATTTCAGGAGAGAGGACTGACACTTAACAAAGACAAATGTGTGTTAGGATTGAAACAAATTGAAATACTAGGTCATGTGATCTCAGGAGAGGGAATAAAACCAGATCCAAGAAAAGTGAAAGCCATAAGCAAAGCACCAAGACCCGAGAACATTACACAGCTACGTTCATTCTTAGGCACATGTGGATTTTTGATGAAGTTCATACCAGATTATGCAAACCTGTCAGAACCACTCAGACGACTGACACGAAAAGGCAAAGAATGGCAGTGGACCACAGAGACTGAAAAGTCCTTTAAAGGCATGAAAAGAGCAATGGTAAGTCAACCATGCCTAGCTTATTTCAAGTTAGACGCCCCGACCACTGTAATTGCAGATGCCAGTCCAATAGGATTAGGAGCTGTCCTACTTCAGAAACAGTCCAATGGACAAAACAAACCAATAGCGTATGCAAGTAACTCACTGACCGCCACAGAAAGATGCTATTCACAAATCGAACGAGAGGCTCTTGGATGCATCTGGGCCATAGAGCACTTTAGAACATACCTATGGGGCGGCAAGTTTACCTTACAAACGGATCATAAACCACTGATATACATGTTCAATCCAGAAAAAGCAACAATGTTGCCACCACGAATTCAGAGACTGGGGATGAGACTGCACCCATTTGAATACAAAATACTGTAGAACACATGGTAGGCAAGTGTAACATAGCAGATTCTCTCTCAAGACTGCCTTTGTCTGCAGCAGAAGACAGTGAGTATGTTGACACATATATGGAGAGGGTACTCTCCATCATCACAAGTGAAGTACCAGCCATGACACTCGATGACATTAGAAAAGACACACAAGAGGATGATACTCTGAACCAGCTCATCTCAATTATCGAGACAGGACAATGGCCAACACAAATGACAGAGGAGTTGCAACCATATAGGAGATGTGCAGAGGAATTGTCAACACACAATGGACTGATCCTTAGGGCACACAGGATTGTGCTGCCCAAAAGTAAAATAAAGCAGGCCATGAACATAGCACATGAAACACATCAAGGAGTAGTGCGGACAAAACAGTTTTTGAGAAACAAATTTTATTGGCCAAACATGGACATTGAGAGATTGATTAGAAACTGCAATGCATGCATTCTGAACCAACCTTTGCATGAAGATCAACCGCTCCAGCCACTAGAGCTACCCCCAAAGCTGTGGACAAAGTTAGGCATAGATCTAGTAGGCCCAATTGACAACAAGCATATAATGACAGTCATTGATTACTATTCGTCTTACCCAGGAGCAGTTGTATTGTCAGATATATCATCACAGACAGTCACTGGAGAACTAATGAAGAAATTTGCAAGATTTGGATACCCCCTAGGGCGGCACGGTGGTGTAGTGGTTAGCGCTGTCGCCTCACAGCAAGAAGGTCCGGGTTCGAGCCCCGTGGCCAACGAGGGCCTTTCTGTGCGGAGTTTGCATGTTCTCCCCGTGTCCGCGTGGGTTTCCTCCGGGTGCTCCGGTTTCCCCCACAGTCCAAAGACATGCAGGTTAGGTTAACTGGTGACTCTAAATTGACCGTAGGTGTGAATGTGAGTGTGAATGGTTGTCTGTGTCTATGTGTCAGCCCTGTGATGACCTGGCGACTTGTCCAGGGTGTACCCCGCCTTTCGCCCGTAGTCAGCTGGGATAGGCTCCAGCTTGCCTGCGACCCTGTAGAACAGGATAAAGCGGCTAGAGATAATGAGATGAGATAGGCTCCAGCTTGCCTGCGACCCTGTAGAACAGGATAAAGCGGCTAGAGATAATGAGATGAGATGAGATGAGATGAGATGAGATGAGATGAGATGGGATACCCCCTAGAGGTAGTGACTGATAATGGCAGGCAATTTGTGTCCAATCTTTTTGATTCTTTTCTCAGAACCTGTGGAATCAAACATATCCGGGCATCCCCTTATTACCCAAAGAGTAACGGCAAGATTGAGTGCTTTCATCGTTACCTGAAGAAAGCCTTCAGGGCATCTACGTGTAAGGGAAAGAATGGGACAGAAGAACTGTCAAAGATCCTGATGGCGTATCGTACGACCACTCACAGAGCATCAGGAGAAACCCCAGCCTATCTCATCTTTGGAAGGAATATGCGCACCAAACTACCAAATTGGGAAGAGGAAGAAAATGAGAACAGCGACATCAGAAAGCATCATGACGAATACAAGAACAAAATGAAAGAGTATGCTGATAAGAAACACGGAGCAAAAGAACACAGTTTTAAGATAGGAGACGTTGTATACATTGCAAACCTGGAGAACAACAAGTTGGATTCAAAATACAAAGATGTGCGTTATGTCATACTGAGAAGTACCTCTGACACTTCTTTTGAGCTAGTCAATACTGACAATGGAAGTCATGTGAACAGGAATGTCAAGCACCTCCGACATGCACCCATGCCATTGGAGGTCAGCATCCCAGAACCAGAGATTCCGGACGTGGACATAAGAGTACCCAAGGATACACTACAGCCACCACACCTGCCGACTGCAGAGATACCACAAGAGACTGTCACGGTCCCAGAACCGAAACCTCCAGATGAACTTACCACCAGATCTGGGAGGGTTATCAAGAAGCCAGCTCGTTATAGAATGTAGCACTTGAGAAAAAAAAATTGGGGTTGTAGGCTCACAGAATTTATTTTTGTTTAAGTATAATAAGTTAATGGCTTGTTTAGAAGCATTTAAATAATACAAGATTTAATGTTGAAATGTTTTTAGGTCTCAGTGAGTTTGAATTTATTTAGGTTATGAGTTAAAATCTACAAGGGGAGGAAAATGTAGTATAGTTATAAAACGCGAGCTACGGGGGCCGGGAGAGTTCAGTTAGATTACAACCAGGCGTGCATGCCATGTCATGTTATAGGGTTCCAAATAAAGGAAACTAAATGAAGACAACATGTTTCGTTATTGACCAACACTACACTATTTACCATATGGCATTCTAAGTGTTTTACTACTTGATGACGAGTCTGTGTTTGTCATGCGAAATGCCTTTACAATGAAAATCAGTGATTGAGAACACAAATTTAATACATTTGAAGTTCTTCATACTCATATAATGTATGTAGCCTCGAAAAATAAGTCTACCCAGTTAATTCCATTGCTTATTATTTACCGGCCCCCGGGGCCATATTCTGAGTTTCTTTCTGAATTTGCAGATTTTATCTCAGATCTGGTTATTTCCTTAGACAAAGCTTTAGTTGTCGGAGATTTTAATATTCACTTCGATAACCCAGAAGACCCTTTAAAAACAGCGTTTGTGTCCATCATAGATTCAGTCGGGATTAAGCAGAATGTCATAGGACCGACCCATAATGGTGGTCACACCCTTGATCTAATACTAACATTCAGATTAAACGTAGACAATATAGTCATACTTCCACAGTCTGAAGTTATCTCAGATCATTATCTCATCTCATTCAAGATATGTCTGAGTAATAATATATGCACCTCACCACGCTACTGTATTAAACGTACTTTCACGTCAACTACTACACAGAGCTTTATAAATGATCTCCCAGAGTTGTCAACTTTGATTGGGTCACTGTCACCCCCTGCAGAACTTGATCAGGCAACTGAATGCTTAGAGTCAACATTCCGCCATACTTTAGATAATGTAGCTCCTCTAAAAAGGAAAATGGTCAGAGACAAAAAATTAGCACCCTGGTATAATGATAACACTCGCACATTAAAACAGACCACTCGAAAATTGGAACGTAAATGGCGTCAAACAAAATTGGTAGTGTTCAAATTAGCTTGGAAGGAGAGCTTCCTGAAGTATAGAAAAGCTCTTAGTGCTGCGAGATCAACATATTTCTCCTCCCTAATAGAAGATAACAAAAATAATCCTAGATTCCTATTTAATACTGTAGCAAAATTAACCAGGAATAAGTCCACTATCGACACATGCACACCTGCAGTATGTAGTAGCAACGACTTCATGAATTTTTTTAATGACAAAATTGAGAATATCCGACAAAAAATTTAACTACTAATTTAAGGTCAGACAATGAAAGTGACCTTGTAGTTAACTATATAACTGTATCAGATCATCAGTTAGAATGTTTTACTCCCCTTAAAGACACTGAATTACTTTCATTAATCTCTACATCAAAAGCCTCAACTTGCGTACTAGATCCCTTACCTACACATCTATTCAAACAGATAATGCCTGGAGTAATTGAACCGCTTCTAAAAATAATAAATTCTTCTCTTACGATTGGCTATGTACCCAAATCCTTTAAACTAGCAGTTATCAAACCCCTGATTAAAAAACCTGACCTTGATCCCTGTCAGCTGTCCAATTATCGGCCAATATCAAACCTCCCCTTTATCTCCAAGATCCTTGAAAAAGCTGTGGCACAGCAGTTATGCTCATATTTACATAGGAATAACATCCATGAAATGTATCAGTCAGGATTTAGACCTCATCATAGCACAGAGACAGCACTGGTTAAAGTAGTAAACGACCTACTGTTGGTGTCTGATCAGGGCTGTGTCTCGCTACTTGTGTTGCTTGACCTTAGTGCAGCATTTGATACCATTGATCATTCCATTCTTCTGGATAGACTAGAAAATGTTGTGGGAGTTAAGGGAATGGCCCTCTCCTGGCTCAGGTCTTATCTAACTGATCGTTATCAGTATGTTGATATAAATGGTGATATTTCTAGACGTACCGAGGTAAAGTTTGGTGTTCCACAAGGTTCTGTCTTGGGTCCACTGCTTTTTTCTCTATATATGTTACCTCTGGGTGATATTATTTGTAAACATTGTATTAGTTTCCACTGTTATGCTGATGGCACACAGTTGTATGTCTCTGCAAAACCTGATGAGAGACACCAGCTTAATAGAATTGAGGAATGTGTTAAGGACATTAGACACTGGATGCTTATTAATTTCCTTCTGCTTAACTCTGACAAGACTGAAGTACTTGTACTAGGACCACATACAGCTAGAAGTAAGTTTTCTGATTACACAGTGACTCTGGATGGCCTTTCTGTTTCTTCACGTGCAGCAGTAAAAGACCTCGGAGTGATTATTGACCCCAGTCTTTCATTCGAAACTCACATTGATAACATCACCCGGATAGCTTTCTTTCATCTCAGAAATATTGCAAAGATAAGAAATTTAATGTCATTGCATGACGCAGAAAAACTACTCCATGTTTCGTTACCTCCAGGTTGGATTATTGTAATGCCTTACTGTCTGGATGTTCCAATAAGTGCATAAATAAGCTCCAGTTAGTTCAAAATGCAGCAGCAAGAGTCCTTACTAGAACTAGAAAATATGACCACATCACGCCTGTCTTATCCACACTGCATTGGCTCCCAATCAAATTGCGTATTGATTATAAAATACTACTATTGACCTTTAAAGCACTAAATGGTCTCGCACCACAGTACCTGAGTGAACTTCTGCTCCTCTATGACCCGCCACGCCTACTTAGATCAAAAGGTGCAGGCTATCTGCTGGTACCTTGTATAGTGAAGGCTACATCAGGGGGCAGAGCCTTTTCTTACAAAGCCCCACAGTTATAGAACAGCCTTCCAAGTAATGTTCGGGAATCAGTCTCAGCATTTAAGTCTAGGCTGAAAACATATCTGTTTAGTCAAGCCTTTTGTTAATGGTGTTTATGAGGTAAAGGTGTAGATCTAGAGGGTCCTCAGACATAGAGTGTTTTGGTAAACTGGGATGTATGGATGCTGTCAGTCCCCACTCGCTTGCTCACTTGAGTTTGTTGATGGTGTAGTGGCTGGCTGCTTTATGTCCCGGGGCTCCCTCATGCCTGTGTTACCTTCTGGCTCTCTACTTTTAGTTATGCTGTCATAGTTAGTTGCCGGAGTCCCTGCTTGTACTCGGTGCAATATGTATACTGCTCCTACTTATTCAGGTGACATTGGGCATACCTAACAACCTGTGTTTTCTTTCCCTCCCCCCCACCCCAAATCTGTCCCTCTGAGTTACATGGAGTCAACAGGAAATCTTTTGGTGGAGAGGGTGGAGACCTCGACTGGCTATCGTAGCCTGCAGGGAATCGGCCGTCAGACTTTCTGTCGCATGTCTCAGACCCGGTGAAATGTAACTGAATTGTCTTGGCCAGCCCTAAGGGTCCCATCTGCATCTCATCATTGCTGAGGAGTGTGCTCCCATCACCCAATCAAGCATCCAGCCAGAGCAGGTCATGATATATTTTTTACCATATTAACATGCCATTGTTGTGTGTTATACCTGATGTAAAGACTCTCGTTTCTGCGAGCCTACCACACAGATTTAATACTTGTCATTTTTAGGGCATACCTAACAACATGTGTTTTCTTTCTCTCTCTCTTCCCCCCCCCCAATCTGTCCCTCTGAGTTACATGTTGGTCCTGGGATTGAGATGCTGGCCTCTTCTGCCCTTCGGACCTGCTTGATCCATCCTGGTGCCCTGTGTCTGGTCAAAGTTTTATCGCACCGCTCCTGTGAAGGATGGCCCCATGAGGACAGTTGAGGGTTATACCTGGAGGATGCTCTGGACTCTTACAGTAATGCTTTTATGGCTGAGGACTACAGTCGTCTTGCTAACTTTAGGACTGCAGTTATCATGAACAGTTTTGCACTCAAGTTTCCATCAATGAAGAGTTATAACATCAACGAAACTGTCCTCATGTTAAAACTGTTAATATTATAGTCAGGCTGTCTGTTGTTGCCCAAATGAGGCTGGGTTCCCTTTTGAGTCTGGTTCCTCTCGAGGTTTCTTCCTCATGTCGTCTGAGGGAGTTTTTCCTTGCCACCGTCGCCACAGGCTTGCTCACTGGGGATAGATTAGGGATAAAATTAGCTCATGTTTTAAGTCGTTCAAATTCTGTGAAGCTGCTTTGCGACAATGTTTATTGTTAAAAGCGCTATACAAATAAAGTTGACTTGACTTGACAAGATGATCGCATATACATGAGGTCCTCGAAACATTTAAACTCAATGTACTTAGGCTCAGCTTAAGGAGCTTGATGTTAAAATACATCCCAAGTATGTCAATCATAAATTCATGCTAAATAATACAACAATTTCACCATGATCTCAAAAAAAAAAATCATACACTCCAGACCTAGAACCCTTTGCTGGAGACATGGATAAATGCAGAGGTTTCCTCCTCCAGTGCTCCCTAGTGAACCATTTTGTATACCTTGACAGTATTCTGATCTTCTCTCAGAACATGTCTGATTGTGTCTGCCAGGTTCTCCAGAGGCTGCTAGAGAATACACTTTTTGTGAAAGCTGAGAAGTGTGAATTCCATGCTAATTCTATGAGCTTCCTGGGCTAAATTATTGAGAATAGGCAGGTGAAGGCTGACCCAGAAAAGATCAGAGCAATGGCAAAGTGGCCCAGACCCTCCACCTGAAAGCAGCTTCAGCAATTTTTGAGATTTGCAAACTTCTACTGTGGATTCATTTGAGACTACAGTAAGGTAGCAACCCCTCTCACCAACTCAATTCCTCCTCTGCCCAGTTCACTTGTATCCCTGGGGCTGAAGACAGATTTTCCAAGTTAGTCTCTTCATCTCCACTCCCATCCTGGTCCAACCTGATCATTTACACCAGTTCACTGTTGAAGTGGATGCTTCTGACACAAGAGTAGGGGCAGTCCTCTCCCAACACTCAGATCTTGACCAGAAACTCCATCTGTGTGCCTTCTTTGCTCAACGTCTCTCCAGCTGAATGCAACCATGATGTTGGCAACGAGGAGCTGCAAGCTGTTAAATTAGCAATAGAGGAGTGGAGACACTGGCTAGAGGGGGCAGAACAACCATTCATGGGATGGACTGACCACAAGAACCTGGCATACATCCAGACAACAAAAAGTCTAAACTCCCATCAAGTATGTTGGGCATTTTTTTTTTTGTCATTTTAACTTTATTCTTGCCAACAGACCTGGTACCAGAAACTTGGAACCTGATGCTCTCTCCCACCAACATGTCGCTGATGTGACTCCCTCCTGTCCAGATCCTATCCTCCCTTCAGCCGGTGTTGTGGTGGCAGTTTCCTGGGAGATTGAGTCCTTGGTAAGAGAGGCACAGCAGATGCAACCAGAGCATCTAACCACCTGTTTGTCCCAGACCATGCTCATTCCCAGGTCCTCCAATGGGTGCATACTTTTCATTTCACCTGGCATCCTGGGATGAACTGCACCCTAATTCTCCTCAAGTGGCATTTCTGGTGGCTTACCATGGAGACAGACACTTGTGCTTATGTCTCTGCTTGCACTGTCTGTGCTCAAGGAAAGTCCTCTCATCTCCCGCCTGCTGCGCCTGCTCCCTGTCTCCAGTCACCCCTGGTCACACATCAGTCTCGATTTTGTCACTGTTTTACCACCTTCACAAGGTAATACAGTTATTCTCACCACTGTTGACTGGTTTTCTAAGGCAGTTCACTTGGGGCTATTCCCATACTCCCCACAGCCTGTGAAACAGCGGATCTCCTGGTTCAACACACTTAACAGATTCATGTTAATGAATGTGGTCTTTCTTTTTCTGATTGCCTAAATGGCTTTCAGTTGTACAGTATAATTCCATGTTGCAAACCTCTTATCTCAACTAGATGCTCTGGGAATATTGCCAGCAAGCTTGTGGGTTTTCATCCACGTTAATTACCTGCCAATGTATCCATCCATCCATCCATTATCTGTAGCTGCTTATCCTGCACAAGGTCACAGGGAAGCTGGAGCCTATCCCAGCTGACTATGGGTGAGAGGCGGGGTAAACCCTAGACAAGTCGCCAGGTCGTCGCAGGGCTAACACAGAGAGACAAACATCCATTCACATTCACACCTACGGTCAATTCAGAGCCACCAATTAGCCTAAGCTGCATGTCTTTGGACTATGGGGGAAACTGGAGCATCCGGAGGAAACCCACGCAGACACGGGGAGAACATGCAAACTCTACACAGAAAGGCCCTCGTCAGTCACTGGGTTTGAACCCAAGACCTTCTTGCAGTGAGGCAACAGTGCTAACTACTACGTCACCATGCCACCTGGTCAAAAAGTCTACTCCTGGAAATTAATCTGTTGAAGCTACTTGCATCAAAATGCAATACTTTCTAATTTATTTTAAACTGTCACAAAATTTCAGAAACTTTCACAAGAGGAAAAATAGACAAAATAATTCACTGACCTGAAAGGAAAAATTACCAGTAGATGTTAATGATGCTTTTTATGTACTGTCTTTTGAGAAAAAAAAAACTATCTCTGTCATGTTTAATGATAGACTAGAAAATTATTGAATTGTACTTTACCTTATTCCCCTACTTTTACTTGCGAGAGCTTTACAGTGACTGAGGCTGGTGTCAATGCATCAAGAGCCATCGCACACAGACATCTTCAGGAAATGTGGTAGAACTGTCACATTCCTGAAATCAAGCCATTCCTGAACCAGAGACAACATCAGAAGTGTCTAACTTGGGCTAAGGAGAGAAAGAACTGGACTATTGCTCAGGGGACCAAAGTCTTCTTTTCAGATGACAGGAAATTTTGCATTTCATTTGGAAATCAAAGTACTAGATCTGGAGGAAGAGGGAAGACACACCAAATCCAAGGTGTTTGAAGTCCAGTGTGAAGTTTCGACAGTTTGTGATGATTCGGGGTGCCATGTTATCTGCTGGTGTCGGTCCACTGGGTTTTATCAAGTCCAAAGTCAACGCAGCTGTCTGTCAGGAAATGTTAGCGCAATTCATGTTCCATCTGCTGATGAGCTTTATGAAGATGCCAATTTCCTTTTCCAGCAGGACTTAGCACCTGCTCAGAGTGCCAAAACTACTACCAAATGGTTTGTTGACCATGATATTACTGTGCTTGACTGACCAGCCAACTTGCCTGGCATGAACCCATTAAAGAATCTATGGAGTATTGTCACAAGGAAGATGAGAAACACCCAACCTAAAAATACAGATGAGCTGAAGGCCGCTATCAAAGCACCCTGGGCTTTAATAACACCTCAGCATTGCCACAGGCTGATCGCCTCCATGCCACACCACACTGATGAAGTAATTCATAGTAAAGGAGCTGCAACCAAGTATTGAGTGTATGAATGAACCAACTTATCAGAAGTTGGACATTTCTGGATTGTAAATCCTTTTTTGATTGATCTGAGCAAATATTTTAATAATTTCAAATACTAGATTTTTGATTTTCATGAGCTATAAGCCATAATAATTAAAATTAAAGCAAAAAAGGCTTAAAATGTTTCACTTTACGTGTAATGGATATTGAATATATGAAAGTTTACCTTTTTGCATTAAATTACAAAAAAAAAGAACTTTTTCACGATATTCCAATGTTTTGAGATGCACCTGTATATAGAGATTTTTTAAATGTTCAACCAATTGACATACATCTACATCTGGACCAATCACCGTACATTTACGTCACTCATGTTTCCTCTTGTGCTGGGAGAGTACCTCAAAATAGTAGCAAATACCCCTCAAAATAATGTTCTAAGAACTGTGATCATTCTCAGTTCCCTCAGTGAGGACACACAAAAAGGGAGTACTCCAGCAGTTCTAGGAACTATGAAAAGTCAGAAAGAGCCTTTTGAGTCTGCTTTAATGGGAAAGGTGTGCAGTTGCATGTGGATTATAAAGACATGAACACCAGATCTGGCATTTGGCTCCCCAACATCAACTAGTAGTGAGTTAGGTGTATGTTTGGTAGCTGTGCCATTGATTAGGGATCACCTAGCAAAAGGAAATCTGACAGGGGCAGGGTCGCCCTGAGAAAGGGCTCATGGTGAAATGCTGCCAAAGGGAGACACTTCAGGCTGGGAACAGTGAAGCTGTTCAGCTCCAGTACTAAATAGGTTCACTCCATACTATTGTATCACAATCTGTTTTTATTTATTTTTCCTACTCACACAGTTATTATTATTTTTGTATGTGTCCACTATATAAACCAGTAGCATAATTTAAATGACCACAAGCCTGAATTCATTGCACAGTGATTCATGTTCACGTTAATGACTGTGGTCTTTCTTTGTTCAATGTTCTTTATATCTGATTGCCTGCATGACTTTTAGTTCTGTCGTTGCTCACCTCTTTTCTCAGCCAGATGCTCCAGGAACCTTGCTGGCAAATGTGTGGGTTTTCATCCACATTGATTAGCTGCCAATGTATAAAATAGCAATTGATACCACAGCGGTATAGAGAAGATTTTTATAATAATAGAAAACATACAGTAAGAAGGAAACTGTAGTCATATATTATGCTTGGTATCAGTGTTTATATAATTTTGGACAGTTTATGACCTCTCCATACACATGAATCCTTGTCTTCATATGTCTTTTAAGATAAAACAAATACTGATGCCAAAAGTCAAATCAAATTGATTTGCACATCATTTCTTCCCCAAAGAGAGATAGTGTCTTAGTTTTAACCCTTTATATTCATGAAACATTAAAGCTTAGTTAAATACAGGTAGGAGTTAACTACAAATAATGCTACTATTTAACACGGTTATGAATCACAGTTGATGCCCAATAAATATATTTGATCTAACACTGAATGATCAATTAAATCTGAAAAGGCATTAATTTGTTCTTGAAGCATATCCCTCTCGGTCAAAAAGTCTACTCCTGGAAATTAATCTGTTGAAGCTGCTTGTATCAAAATGCACGACTTTCTAAATTATTTTAAACTGTCACAAAATTTCAGAAACTTTCACAAGAGGAAAAATAAATCAATTAGTTAATTGACTCAAAAAGGGCAAATTACCAGTATATTTTCATTAAGCTTTTATCTACTGTTACTTGAGTAGAAGCTATGTCATGTTAAATGATAGATCAGAAATTTATTGAATTTTACTTTACCTTATTCCTCTACTTTTATTGTATATTAGCAGTTCAGAAGAACAGAGAATGTTTTTTAAATTGTGAAATAAAAGACAATTTAATAGTGGTTAGCCATATTTGAGTGGGTACACAGAGTTGAAACAAATCCCTCAACAGAGTGGGGTTACAAGCGATGCATAACCATTCATATCTTAACAACACCAAAATATGACATTTAACAGGTTGATGCATGCAATTTGATATCTGTAATTCAGTGTACATTGACAGTAGACCTTCGTTTGCCAGTGACAAAGCAGAAATAGTAGATGAATAAAGGCCGTACAGCATCATCTCTCAGACCATAGATGAGTGGGCTGAGGCAGCGTGGCAAGATCAGAACAAACAAATAATTTAGAAAGCGCAAGTCCGAAAAGAGGGCACTATTGCCAACTTCTGCTGCAGCACGCTCTATGAAGTTGTAGAGAAAAGAGGAAAGACACAGGCCCAACTGAATGAGGTGCAGCAGCACAGTCTTGTGGGCTTTTTCAGCAGAGTCTTTATTGGAGGAAATGGACCTGGCTGTGATCACAATGCTCATATAAGTGAAAAGGATAATCACAGATACTGACACAAAGTAAAATATGCTAAAGCCCTGTAAAACATTTCCTTGCCACTCCTTAATGAAGAGCCTTTTTCTGTCACACAATATTTGTGATGTGAAAAACTTAGAATCCATCACTGCGACATAAAACAAATCAATTATAAAGTTTATGGAACCAATAAACCAAACAACTCCAATAGCAATACAAGTTCTTTTATGAGTGACGATCTCAGCATGCCTTAGAGGGAAGCAGATGGCCACATAAAGCTCAAGTGACATCACAGCCAGGTTTAAAGGTGCATTAAGGAAAGTTGTAACAGAAACAAAAATTATAATAGCACAAGCAACCCTGATTAACTTTAGTAAAACTAGACTGAAGATGAACAACATGGAAGTAAAGAGAAGTTGAATCGAATCATTGAGAAGCATGTGGGTAAACAGAATGTAGCGTGGAGTCTCTTTAAAAACAGCCTTGCTCCAAAGAGTGTAGACCATGACAGCATTTAGATAGATAAAGAATATTGCCAGTAAGGTTGAAAAAACTATTTTCATTATCGGTCCCTCAGCCATCGCAACTTGAAATATTTGTTGCACAAACAAAATCTCACTACTGCTCTCATTAGTAACTGACATAGTATAATACAAAATATAAATTGCACAATATTTACAGATATACAATAAAAGAAAAAGCCTCTCCAAAAAGACACCACTTCCCTAAAGATCAGGTTTTTAAAACAGCAAACAGAGTAGACTACATTTATAAATTACAGTGGTGCTTGAAAGTTTGTGAACCCTATAGAATTTTCTATATTTCTGCATAAATATGACCTAAAACATCATCAGCTTTTCACACAAGTCCTAAAAGTAGATAAAGAGAACCCAGTTAAACAAATGAGACAAAAATATTATACTTGGTCATTTATTTATTGAATGAAAATGATCCAATATTACATATCTGTGAGTGGCAAAAGTATATGAACCTTTGCTTTCAGTATCTGGTGTGACCCCCTTGTGCAGCAATAACTGCAACTAAACATTTCCGGTAACTGTTGATCAGTCCTGCACACCGTCTTGGAGGAATTTTAGCCCATTCCTCCATACAGAACAGCTTCAACTCTGGGATGTTGGCGGGTTTCCTCACATGAACTGCTTGCTTCAGGTCCTTCCACAACATTTCGATTGGGTTAAGGTCAGGACTTTGACTTGGCCATTCCAAAACATTAACTTTATTCTTCTTTAACCATTCTTTGGTAGAACGACTTGTGTGCTTAGGGTCATTGTCTTGCTGCATGACCCACCTTCTCTTGAGATTCAGTTCCTGGATAGATGTCTTGACATTTTCCTTTAGAATTCACTGGTATAATTCAGAATTCATTGTTCCATCAATGATGGCAAGCTGTCCTGGCCCAGATGCAGCAAAACAGGCCCAAACCATGATACTACCACCACCATCTTTCACAGATGGGATAAGGTTCTTATTCTGGAATGCAGTGTTTTCCTTTCTCCAAACATAACGCTTCTCATTTAAACCAAAAAGTTCTATTTTGGTTTCATCCGTCCACAAAACATTTTTCCAGTAGCCTTCTGGCTTGTCCACATGATCTTTAGCAAACTGCAGACGAGCAGCAATGTTCTTTTTGGAGAGCAGTGGCTTTCTCCTTGCAGCCCTGCCATGCACACCATTGTTGTTCATTGTTCTCCTGATGGTGGACTCATGAACATTAACATTAGCCAATGTGAGAGAAGCCTTCAGTTGCTTAGAAGTTACCCTGGGGTCCTTTGCGACCTCGCCAACTATTACACGCCTTGCTCTTGGAGTGATCTTTGTTGGTCGACCACTCCTGGGGAGGGTAATAATGGTCTTGAATTTCCTCCATTTGTACACAGTCTGTCTGACTGTGGATTGGTGGAGTCTAAACTCTTTAGAGATGGTTTTGTAACCTTTTCCAGCCTGATGAGCATCAACAACGCTTTTTCTGAGGCCCTCAGAAATCTCCTTTGTTCGTGCCATGATGCACTTCCACAAACATGTGTTGTGAAGATCAGACTTTGATAGATCCTTGTTCTTTAAATAAAACAGGGTGCCCACTCACACCTGATTGTCATCCCATTGATAGAGTCAGGTGCTTTCAAATTTCCCCTTCAAATTAACTGCTAATCCTAGAAGTTCACATACTTTTGCCACTCACAGATATGTAATACTGGATCATTTTCCTCAATAAATAGATGACCAAGTATAATATTTTTGTCTCATTTGTTTAACTGGGTTCTCTTTATCTACTTTTAGGACTTGTGTGAAAAGCTGATGATGTTTTAGGTCATATTTATGCAGAAATATAGAAAATTCTATAGGGTTCACAAACTTTCAAGCACCACTGTATGTGCATGTACAGATCTACTATGTCCTGCTTATAATTCCATTCATAACTGAATTTAGCTCTGAATATGAAAATCACTGTGAACTGATCTTTATAATGTGTACTTTGTGGACCGCAGGGAGAGATGATGACATACCTCTTCATGGATACAACAGGTCTGACCTCATCACACCTGTCTATTATGTATCCCTATACTAGTGCATCACAAACAATTCGAATATCATGAAAAAGTTCAATATTTTCCATCAGTTATTTAAGAAAGTGAAAATTTAATATAATTCTAGACTCATTATACATAAACTAAAATCTTTCAAGCATTTTTCTCTTTTACTTTTGATAATTATGGCCAACAGTGGAAAAAATTTTAAAACAATCTCAAAATGTGAGTATTTAATTTCAAGTTTGAGTAAAACAGTAAAAATACCATGTATCTCTCAGTCTAGTTCAGTACACACAACCACAATCATGGGGAAGACGATCACTGACACCCCCCAAAAGGAGGGTAAGCCATAGAAGGTCATTGCTGAGCAGGCTGGCTGGAAAAGGTGCACAAGCAACAGGGATGACTGCAGCCTTGAGAGGATTGTCAAGAAAATTTGACTCAAGAACTTGAGAGAGCTTCACAAGGAGGCTGGTGTCAGTCCATCCAGAGCCTCCATGCACAGATGTCTTCAGGAAAGAGGCTACAACTGTCATATTCCTAATAATATAATGTAATATCAAGCCACTCCTGAACCAGAGACAACATCAGAAACGTCTTAGCTGGGCTAAGAAGAGAAAGAACTGGACTATTGCTCACTGGTCCAAAGTCCTCTTTTCAGGTGAAAGTGAATTTTGCATTTCATTTGGAAATCAAAGTCCTAGAGTCTAGAGGAAGAGCGGAGAGGCACATTATCCAAGGTGTTTGAAGTCCAGTGTGAAGTTTCCACAGTCTGTGATGATTTGGGGTGCCATGTCATTTGCTGGTGTTAGTCCACTGTGTTTTATCAAGTCCAACATCAATGCAGTTGTCTACCAGGATATTTTAGAGCACTTCATTCTTCCATCTGCTGACGAGCTTTATGGAAATGCCAATTTCCTTTTCCAGCAGGACTTAGCACCTGCCCACAGTGCCAAAACTACTACCAAATGGTTTTCTGACCATGATATTACTGTGCTTCCTTATCCAGTCAATGCACCTGCCCTGACCCCCATAAAGAATCTATGGGGTATTGTCAAGAGAAAGATGAAAAACAGATGAACTGAAAATCAGAGATGTGAGTGGAGATCTGTGTGTCTGAAGGAGGAAAAGAGAGAAACAGTTGGGTGTCATCAGCATAGCAGTGGTAAGATAGACCATGAGCAGAGATAATTAGGCCAAGAGACTGGGTGTAGAGGGAAAAGAAAAGTGGAACAAGAACTGAACCTTGAGGGACACTGGTGGTAAGTGGGAGTGGTGCTGATACAGTATGCCAATCTTATGCCAATCAAGCATGGACTTATCACCTGTACTGCTGTCTTTCGTGTTGTGCTCTCACCGATCATGAGACTGGAGTGACCTCTCTGAGGCACAGGCCTGGGCAGGGTGTATGGAGGTCTAGTGTGGCCCAATCATCATGGCCCTATTCTCGTCCACACCAGCAAGGTCCAAGGTGTTACAACTGGGGCTGTCTAGGCTGCAGGAGTTGCCGGAAGGAAGTCAAAAATGACAACCAACCACCTTCAGGTCTCCACTCTAGATTTTCTGTCTGAATTTATTTCCATAGCCTTTTCCATGTGTAGACATGGCTGCAAGCCAGCAGAAGTTTGGAGTCAGGGTTCCTTCCCTGGGCTAACGAGCTCTATCTGCCTGAAGCAACTGGTTTTAAGGCACCAGTAACCTGCCTTTTGCCCCTTCTCCTTGTCTGTGGAAACAGTTCCACCAAGTTAAGTCCAAAAGTTGGACTTTTGGTGTCAGGGGTTGTTTGGGATGCATGCTGTTGGGAGCATTTTATGACAGAGGGAGCTCAACCCTGCTGCCACTCCCAACTATGACAACCTTAGGAACTAAGCCATAAGCCATAATAATCAATTTTTTTTTAAGAAAAAAGGCTTGAAATATTTCACCTTAAGTGTAATGAATATAGAATACATGAAAGTTTACCTTTTTGAATTAAGTTATGAAAAAATTACTTTTTCACAATATTCTAATTGTTTGAGATGCAGTAGTATGTGGTCAAACGTATGTGGACACCCAACCAATCACACCTATTTGTGCTTTTTAAACATCTCTGTTGCAATGGTTTAAGGGAGCACAGAAGCATGGCAAGCCAGAACTGAGTTCTCAAACTCTATTTTTGCTTTTCAGCTGTTAATTACTACTCTCCCAGTCACACACACACACAAGTGTTCTGGTTGGGGAGAGCTCTCTTCCTCTGCTCTCTTTCTCCTTTTTATAGGGTGTGGTCACTGGGGTAGACACACAAACAGGTTAACTAACATCAGGTGTAGTGATTCTGCCACTTACCTTCCCTGACTCCGCCCTCCGTTCACAGACCGACGCTTGACCACGCCCCCGCTGCCACATACCCCCACCGCCCGACTCAGGCCGGGGAGCCATCCGGCCTGCAGCCAACCCCCCCCCTTGACGGGAGAGGAAATCTACCACGACCATCCCTGGCCTGTGGATCACCTTGAACTTAAACAGCTGGAGTGCCAGATACCAACGGGTGATCCGCGCATTGGCATCCTTTATGTGGTGGAGCCACTGGAGGGGCGTGTGGTCTGAACACAGGGTGAAAGGGCGTCCCAGTAGGTAGTAGCGGAGGGCGAGGACCGCCCACTTGATGGCAAGGCACTCCTTCTCTATAGTGCTGTAGCAGACCTCACGCACTGACAGCCTCCTGCTGATGTACAGCACTGGGCGGTCCTCCCCCTGAACCTCCTGGGACAGAACAACCCCCAGCCCTCTGTCCAACACGTCCATCTGCAAAACAAAGGGGAGAGTGAAGTCAGGGGAGTGTAATAGTGGCCCCCCACACAGTGCAGCCTTTACCTCAGAGAAAGCCCGCTGGCATTGCTCCATCCACTGGACCGGATCTGGTGCCCCCTTTTTAGTCAGATCAGTCAACGGGCTGGTGACATCCGAATAATTAGGTACAAACCTACGATAGTAGCCAGCCAGCCCCAGGAACTGTCTCATCCCCTTTTTGGTCTTGGGCCTCGGGCAGGCTGCAATCACTGCCGTCTTATTAATTTGGGGACGCACCTGCCCATTGCCCAAGTGGAAGCCCAGATACCGTACTTCCACCCAACCAATCGCACACCTCTTCAGGTGGGCTGTAAGACCCGCTCGCCTCAGCGACCTAAGGACGGCCCTCAGGTGTTGTACATGCCGTGGCCAGTCATTACTATACTGTAGATAATAATGTCGTTGAGGTATGCGGCCGCATAGGTGGCATGGGGGTGGAGGACCCTATCCATCAGCCGCTGGAACGTAGCGGGCACCCCAAACAGCCCAAAAGGAAGTGTGACAAACTGGTGTAAGCCAAACGGTGTGGAAAAGGCCGTTTTCTCTCGGGATAATGGAGTCGAGGGGATCTGCCAATATCCCTTTGTCAAATCCAGTGTCGAATAAAAACGAGCCGTGCCTAGTTGATCAAGCAACTCATCAATATGAGACATTGGGTACACATCGAATTTAGACACTGCGTTGACTTTTCTGTAGTCCACACAGAACCGGACCAACCCATCGGCCTTGGGAACCAAGACCACCAGGCTGCTCCAGTCACTGTGGGATTCCTCGACGATGCCCATGTCGAGCATGGCCTCGAGTTCTTCCAGAAACACTTTTTTTTGTGTTCAGGCAGTCTGTAAGGGTGGCTGAGCACTACCACCCCCGGAGGCATCTCAATGTGGTGTTCTATGAGGTGGGTGTGGCCGGGCAGGGGCGTGAATACATCAGAAAATTCTGTCTGCAACTGGGCAACCTCCGTGAGTTGGGTCGGAGAGCGGTGGTCTCCACAGGGGACCGGAGTGGTGGGCGATGTCAATTTTACTTTTTGAACCTCCGGCCCCAGCTCTGCCTTCTCTAGAATCACCGACACCAATGCCACAGGGACCTCCTCATTCCAAAGTTTTAACAGATTGAGGTGGTAAATCTGTAACGCCCCACCCCTGTCCATTCGCCGCACCTCATAGTCGACGTCCCCAACTCGCCGTGTGACCTCAAAGGGTCCTTGCCACTTGGCAATCAATTTGGAGCTCGACGTGGGCAACAGCACGAGCACTTTATCTCCCCGTGCGAACTCTCTAAGGTGTGTGCCCCTGTCGTACAGGCGGATTTGCCATTCTTGAGCCTGCTGCAAATTCTCCTGGGTTGGGTGTGTGAGTGTGTGGAGTTTTGCGTGCAGGTCAATAACGTATTGAATTTCATTTTTGCTCGGGGAAGGTCCCTCCTCCCAATTTTCCCGCAGCACATCTAGGATGCCACGCGGCTTACACCCATATAATAATTCGAACGGGGAGAACCCTGTGGAGGCTTGTGGGACCTCTCGTACTGCGAAAAGCAGGGGCTCGAGCCATTTATCCCAGTTACGTGCGTCCTCGCTTACACATTTTTTAATTATGTTTTTGAGGGTGCGATTAAACCGTCCGTTTGTGGGTGATAAGCGCTGGTGCAAATCGGCTTGATTCCTAGTAACCCATATAGTTCGCGCAGTGTGCGTGACATAAACGTAGTGCCTTGATCAGTCAGAATCTCTTTGGGGATTCTGACTTGGGAGATGACGTGGAAGAGTGCTTCCGCAATACTACATGCGGAGATATTGCGAAGCGGCACTGCTTCCGGATATCGCGTTGCATAGTCCATCAGAACTAAAATAAAGCGATACCCTCCTGTTGACCGACCTAATGGCACGACGAGATCCATCCCAATTTTTTCGAACGGGGTCTCGATTAATGGTAGAGGGAGCAAAGGTGCTTTTGGGATGGCCACTGGCTTTACTAACTGGCATTCGCGGCATGCCGTACACCACCTACGGACATCGCTGTGAATCCCTGTCCAATAGAACTGGGCCATTATCCGGGCTAGTGTCTTATCCTGCCCTAAGTGTCCAGCCATGGGATGAAAGTGAGCCGCCTGGAATACCAATTCCCGGCGGCTCTTTGGGATCAAAAGTTGTGTTATCGGCTTCTTAGTCTGAGTGTCCTGCGTCACTCAGTATAATCTATCCCTCATAATGGAGAAATAGGGGAAGGACAGGGTGGCGTTTGGCTGGAGCGTTTGACCATCGATTACTCTCACTTGGTCAAACGCATGCTGCAGAGTCTCGTTTCGTGACTGCTCTAACAGGAAATCTGCAAGGGATTCCCCGAGAGAGGGAGGAGGAGCCGGCGGCTCCTCACTCTGACACAGTGATGACGTAGACGGCTCTGTGACAGCTGGTCCCACCAATGCCACACTGGGACCTCCCCCCACTAAACTACGGCAGGACCCACTCTTCACTAAATGAGTCATTAGCTCCCGAAATCCCGGCCAATCAGTCCCCAAAATTATCGAGTGGGTAAGGTGAGGATTAACCACCGCCTTTACTCTAAATTTCTCCCCTCGAAATAGAATGTGGACCGACACTAAAGGGTAGTTGTGAACATCCCCGTGCACACACAACACCTTCACCAATTGTGCTCTCCCCAATGCCTCATCTTGCGCCAGGCTTTGGTGGATTGGGGTGTGATTACAGCCGGAGTCCACCAAAGCCTGATACATATCCCCTTGGATACTCACCGGTATGTGATACGCTCCGGCCCGATCGAGGGCGGTCCCTGGCACATCGGGGATCCAGACCACCGCGCCCACCTCCATCGCTGAGCACTGATGCTGGAGGTGCCCCGGCTCCCCGCAGTGCCAGCAAACCAGCCCAGGCTCTCTCTCTGCACCAGTGTTTTGGAGCTCACTCACCTGAGGGGGGAAAGACACAGACATGGAAGTAGGAAACGGTAGGGCACCGTGGGTGCGGCGGGCCGGCTGGGGTGGAGCCGGCCCCCGCCTCCGCGGTGGGGGAATGGGGTGAGGACGAGAAACAGAAGGGGAGAGAGAGAAGAGAGGGGAGAAGAGGAGACATGCTGTCCTGCCATCGTAACAGCCACCATATGGTCTTCCGCCAGCTCAATGGCCTGATCCAGCGACGCCGGGCGATGGCACTGGACCCACTCCGCTGCTCCTTCTGGAAGTCGGGCGATGAACTGTTCCAGCGCCACCAGGTCGATGATTCCCTCGGTGCCGCGGTTGTCGGCCCTCAGCCACTGCCGGCAGGCGTCCCGGAGTTGCTGGCCAAATGCGAACGGCCGGCCGGCCGACCTCCTCCAGGTGCAACGCGTGGAAGCGCTGCCGTTGCTGCTCCGGGGTGCACCCCACACATTGGAGGATGACCCTGCGGAGGTTGGCATAGGCCAGCTGGCTGTCAGCGGGGAGCTGTAGTGCAGCCAGCTGCGCCTCGCCCATTAGCAGGGGGAGGAGGCCAACCCCACACCTCTGCTGCCTGCTCAAACAGAGCGAGGAAGGCTTCAGGGTCATCATGCGGACCCATCTTCATTAGGGTGAGGTGGGGAGGGTCCGCGGCGGTGGTGATGGTGGACCCTGCTGACGCGAGCAGGTGCCGGAACGCCTGGCGATCTTCCTGCTGCGCCAGCACCAGGGCTTCAAACCGTTGTCCCTGCTCCTTCCGGAGGGTGACCAGTGCCTGGTGCTGGCTCTGTTGGGCCGTGGCGAGGGCATGGATCAGGTCCTTGAAGGGGGAGGACTCCATGAGGCTTTTCTCTTCTGTAGTCGGTCCCAGGTTTCGGCACCACTGTTGCAATGGTTTAAGGTGGGTGGAGCACAGAAGCATGGCAGGCCAGAACTGAGTTCTCAAACTTTATTTTTGCTTTTCAGCTGTTAATTACTACTCTCCCAGTCTCACACACACACACAAGTGTTCTGGTTGGGGAGAGCTCTCTTCCTCTGCTCTCTCTCTCCTTTTTATAGGGCGTGGTCACTGGGCAAGACACACAAACACAGGTTAACTAACATCAGGTGTAGTGATTCTGCCACTTACCTTCCCTGACTCCGCCCTCCGTTCACAGACCGACGCTTGACCACGCCCCCGCTGCCACAATCCCATTCCAGAATTAGTCCCCCTTTGCTGTTACAATAACCTCCACTCTTCTGGGAAGGCTTTCCCTTGATATTGAAATATTATTGTAGAGATTTGCTCATGCAGCCACAAGAGCATTAGTGAAGTCAAACACTTATGTCAGGCAAGAAGACTTGGCATGCATTTGGCATTCCAATTCATAGGAAAGATATTCATTGGTGTTAAGTTCATAGCTCTGTGCAGGCCATTCATGTTCTTCCACAACTTGGCACACCATGTCTTTATGTAACTTGCTTTGTGCACAGGGGCATTGTCATGTTAGTACAGGCTTGAGCACCATAGCTCCAGTGAAGTGAAATCTTAATGCTACAGCATACAAAGACATTTTAGACAATTTTGTACTTCCAACTTTGTGGCAGCAGTTTGGAGAAGGGAGATGCATGTGATGGTCAGGTGTCCGCTTTTGGCCATGTACTGTAGGTTGTTGTGAAGCTTTGGCAATAGTACAGTGCCTGGTTCCTCTCAAGGTTTCTTCCTCATGTCATCTGAGGGAGTTTTTCCTTGCCACCATCACCACAGGCATGCTCATTGGGGATAGATTAGGGATAAAATTAGCTCATATTTTAAGTCATTCAAATTCTGTAAAGCTGCTTTGCGACAATGTTTATTGTTAAAAGCGCTATACAAATAAACTTGACTTGACTTGACCTTAGAGGGAAGCAGAGAGCCACATAGTGCTCCAGTGACATCAGAACTAGGAACAAAGGAGCATTCTGGAAAGTACATGTAGAAATCAAGACAAACAGTGAGCAGATGGATTTGGCTGGTGGTTTTCTCATCAAGCAGAAAAGAACCTTGAATTTCTGGTCTTTTGTACCCTCCAATAGTTCATCAATTTCATTCATTGTGGGAGTGCAAGTGAAAAAATATACATGTGTATGTGTACCAGCAAGTCAAAAGCATGGTGATCATTTTTAACAACAGTATGATATGTAACTTGTAAATTAAAGATTGGTGAACTTTTACTTATTTGTAAATGAAAAAGGGAAAACAGTAATGTATATACAGTAAGGTCCATATATATTTGGACACTGACACAAATTTTGTTTTTTTACCTGTTTACTGAAACATATTCAAGTTATAGTTATATAATGAATATGGACATAAAGTCCAGACTTTCAGCTTTCATTTGAGGGTATCCACATTAAAACTGGATGAAGGGTTTAGGAGTTTCAGCTCCTTAACATGTGCCACCTTGTTTTTAAAGGGACCAAAAGTACTTGGACAATTGACTCAAAGGCTATTTCATGGGCAGGTGTGGGCAATTCCTTCATTATGTCATTCTCAATTAAGCAGATAAAAGGCCTGGAGTTGATTTGAGGTGTGGTGCTTGCATTTGGAAGACTTTGCTGTGAAGAAAACATGCGGTCAAAGGAGCTCTCCATGCAGGTGAAACAAGCCATACTTAAGCTGCGAAAACAGAAAAAAAACCCATTCGACAAATTGCTACAATATTAGGAGTGGCAAAATCTACAGTTTGGTACATCCTGAGAAAGAAAGAAAGAAAGAAAGAAAGAAAGAAAGAAAGAAAGCAAGCACTGGTGAACTCATCAATGCAAAAAGACCTGGACACTCACAGAAGACAACATTAGTGGATGATCACAGAATAATTTCCATGGTGAAGAGAAACCCCTTCACAACAGCCAACCAAGTGAACAACACTCTCCAGGAGGTAGGCGTATCAATATCCAAATCTACCATAAAGAGAAGACTGCATGAAAGTAAATACAGAGGGTTCACTGCACGGTGCAAGCCACTCATAAGCCTCAAGAATAAAAAGGCTAGATTGGACTTTGCTAAAAAAACTTCTAAAAAAGCCAGCACAGTTCTGGAAGAACATTCTTTGGACAGATGAAACCAAGATCAACCTCTACCAGAATGATGGAAAGAAAAAAGTATGGCAAAGGCGTGGTACAGCTCATGATCCAAAGCATACCACATCATCTGTAAAACACGGCGGAGGCAGTGTGATGACTTGGGCATGCATGGCTGACAGTGGCACTGGGTCACTAGTGTTTATTGATGATGTGACACAGGACAGAAGCAGCCGGATGAATCCTGAGGTATTCAGAGACATACTGTGTGCTCAAATCCAGCCAAATGCAGCCAAGCTGATTGGTCGGCATTTCATAATACAGATGGACAATGACCCAAAACATAAAGCCAAAGCAACCCAGGAGTTTATTAAAGCAAAGAAGTGGAATATTCTTGAATGGCCAAGTCAGTCACCTGATCTCAACCCAATTGAGCATGCATTTCACTTGTTAAAGACTAAACTTCAGACAGAAAGGCCCACAAACAAACAGCAACTGAAAACTGCTGCAGTAAAGGCCTGGCAGAGCATTAAAAAGGAGGAAGCACAGCATCTGGTGATGTCCATGAGTTCAAGACTTCAGGCAGTCATTGCCAACAAAGGGTTTTCAACCAAGTATTAGAAATGAACATTTTATTTACAATTATTTAATTTGTCCAATTACTTTTGAGCCCCTGAAATGAAGGGATTGTGTTTAAAAAAATGCTTTAGTTCCTCACATTTGTATGCAATCATTTTGTTCAACCCACTGAATTAAAGCTGAAAGTCTGAACTTCAACTGCATCTGAATTGTTTTGTTCACAATTCATTGTGGTAATGTACAGAACCAAAATTAGAAAAATGTTGCCTCTGTCCAAATATTTATGGACCTAACTGTATGTTCACTGGAAAAAGGAGCATAAATATTTTCTAGCATGACAATGTCACTGTGCACAAAACGAGGTCCAGAAGGACGTGGTGTGCCAAGGTTGGTGTGGAAGAACCCGAGTAACTCACACAAAGCCCTGACTTCAATTCCACTGAACACTTTTGGGATGAACTGGAACACAGACTATCTGCCAGGCCTCCTCGTCTGACATCAGTCCCTGACCTCAATCATGCTTTCATGGCTGAATGGGCAAAATTTAATCGCCTGTTATTATTATTATTATTATTATTGTTGTTGTTGTTGTTGTAGCAAAGGGGGACTAAATCTGGAATGGGATGTTCACCAAGCATATATGGGTTTAACTGGTCAGGTGTCCACAAACATTTATCCATCTAGCATATATAAATGTTTCAGATAAATAACTTATAACATTAATCAAACTAAAAAAAAAATCTACAACACTTTTAGTGTATTTTCTAATTCTATGATTTAAAAAAAGACCTCCACGTTATTACTTTCAACGCTGTTACTCATTTAAGAAAAAAATGTAGCCACTGTATGCAAAGAAACCTTGTTTAAAAAAAGAGAGATATTGTTATATGAGATGGGTTCACACATGTTATGAACAGTTCAATGAATGTTTTCTTAGATTCAATGTTGAAAATTATGTTTAAAAATAAAGTTTAATTTCTAAGAATTACAGGGGCTAAATGGAACTCTAATCATGGAATGACCCACCTAAGGCATCTACAGTCATGCGCCTGCAAGACCAATATCAAACCTGGCTTTCCGATTGAAAAAACATAACAGACTGTCAGGCTTCCATGTGTAGCAGCTGCTCGTCTCCCATCAAGCAGAAAACAGCCTTGCATTTCTGGACTTTTGTAGCCTACACAGGACAAATCTTCATTCCTTGTGGAAGAGCAGCGTGTGTGTGTGTGTGTGCGTGCGTGCGTGCGCGCGCACATATGTTTATGTGTGTCAGTGAGTTAACAGCATGTTCATTATATTTAACCAAAGTGATAGTTTCTGATATGTAAGTGATAAATTAAAGACATGTGAACTTTTACTTATTCATAAATAGTGTGCAGAGAACTGTAATGTAAATACAGTGTATGTCTTTATGGACGTTTTTTTTGTGTCATGTTTTGTGTAATAAGCTCAAACAAGCAATACATTTAACAATACTGACATGGCATACAGAAGTATTACAGCTAAAATATGAATTACTCTGGTTAATAATAACTGCTGGCAAAGCCACCTCCAGTAAGACTTCAAAAAATATATACAATGACGCTTGAAAGTTTGTGAACCCTTTAGAATTTTCTATATTTCTGCATAAATATGACCTAAAACCTAATCAGATTTTCACACAAGTCCTAAAAGTAGATAAAGAGAACACAGTTAAACAAATGAGACAAAAATATTATACTTGGTCCTTGAATTATTGAGGAAAATGATCCAATATTACATATCTGTGAGTGGCAAAATTATGTGAACCTTTGTTTTCAGTATCTGGTGTGATCCCCTTGTGCAGCAATAACTGCAACTAAACATTTCCGGTAACTGTTGATCAGTCCTGCACACCGGCTTGGAGGAATTTTAGCCCATTCCTCCGTACAGAACAGCTTCAACTCTGGGATGTTGGTGGGTTTCCTCGCATGAACTGCTCGCTTCAGGTCCTTCCACAACATTTTGATTGGATTAAGGTCAGGACTTTGACTTGGCCATTCCAAAACATTAACTTTATTCTTCTTTAACCATTCTTTGGTAGAACGACTTGTGTGCTTAGGGTCGTTGTCTTGCTGCATGACCCACCTTCTCTTGAGATTCACTTCATGGACAGATGTCCTGACATTTTCCTTTAGAATTCGCTGGTATAATTCAGAATTCATTGTTCCATCAATGATGGCAAGCCGTCCTGGCCCAGATGCAGCAAAACAGGCCCAAACCATGATACTACCACCACCATGTTTCACAGATGGGATAAGGTTCTTATGCTGGAATGCAGTGTTTTCCCTTCTCCAAACATAATGCTTCTCATTTAAACCAAAAAGTTCTATTTTGGTCTCATCCGTTCACAAAACATTTTTCCAATAGCCTTCTGGCTTGTCCATGTGATCTTTAGCAAACTGCAAATGAGCAGCAATGTTCTTTTTGGAGAGCAGTGGCTTTCTCCTTACAACCCTGCCATGCACATCATTGTTGTTCAGTGTTCTCCTGATGGTGGACTCATGAACATTAACATTAGCCAATGTGAGAGAGGCCTTCATTTGCTTAGAATTTACCCTGGAGTCCTTTGTGACCTCGCCAACTATTACACACCTTGCTCTTGGAGTGATCTTTGTTGGTCAACCACTCCTGGGGAGGGTAACAATGGTCTTGAATTTCCTCCATTTGTACACAATCTGTCTGACTGTGGATTGGTGGAGTCCAAACTCTTTAGAGATGGTTTTGTACCCTTTTCCAGCCTGATGAGCATCAACAACGCTTTTTCTGAGGTCCTCAGGAATCTCCTTTGTTCATGCCATGATACACGTCCACAAACATGTGTTGTGAAGATCAGACTTTGATAGATCCCTGTTCTTTAAATAAAACAGGGTGCCCACTCACACATGATTGTCATTTCCATTGATTGAAAACACCTGACTCTAATTTCACCTTCAAATTAACTGCTAATCCTGATTTTTGATTTATTAGCTTTGCCATAGCAAGATTTATATATGTACGTACATTATGGCTGGGAAACCACTCCAGCTTGCGCCAATTACAGTGTCCCCATTGTACCAAATCTGCATGTCTTTGAACTGTGGGGGAAACCGGAGCACCTGGAGAACATGCAAACTCCACACAGAAAGGCCCCTGTCGGCCATGAGGTTTGAACCCGGAACTTTCTTGCTGTGAGATGACAGTGCACTATGCCACCATGCCACCCAACTTCCTAGAGATTCGCATACTTTTGCCACTCACAGATATGTAATATTGGATCATTTTCCTCAAAAATTAAAGGACCAAGTATAATATTTTTATCTCATTTGTTTAACTGGGTTCTGTTTATCTACTTGTAGGACTTGTGTGAAAATCTGATGAGGTTTTAGGTCATATTTAAGCAGAAATATAGAAAATTCTAAAGGGTTCACAAACTTTCAAGCACCACTGTAACTCACTCATTGCTAATGGACACATGAGACATTAAAAAGAGTTCTTGTTTTAGTAGGCAAAGATGAATTTGTCTGGCATAATCTATCCATATCCAGATTTCTTCAGAGCTTCTTTGTGACAATAATTATTGTTAAAAATAAAACTCAGTTGAATTTGAGTCTGTACATTATGTTGCTTCCCTTTCTTCACATATGGCTTTGATGTTGTTTAAATGGAATGCACCGATGCACATGTACGGAAAATAACCATACCTTTTCTTGGATTATCTTACACAGTTTTAATGCTTTTCAATCTTGACAGTGGCAATGTATACAGTATAACCTGTACCTACAACCTATAAAATAAATTGAATGACTGAATAAAAAGTGTTTAGAGGCGAAAAGGTTTGATTCAGGTCGGGTAATTTCAGTTACATTGCAGCGCCTTATTTAATATGTGGAGACATTACCATTAATGATTCTCTCAGTGGGATCTAATGTATCTGGGAATGTGAGCATAACGTGAATAGGGGAAAACTTCACTTTTAACATATCAATAAAACATGTTAATATTCTTTTCTGAATACCTTTTTACTTCATTTCAGTCTGAAAGAGTGACTCACTAGCTTACGAGTCCTACACTTGCCCCACTGATCAAACCACATTGACTACAGGTTTTATTTTGTGAGATCTGTAACAAAAATAATATTTGAATAAGGGTCGCACTGCCTCATCTCGAAGGCCATAGATGAGCGGGCTCAGGCAGCGGGGCAGAATCAGGATGATGAGAAAGTTCAGATAGCGCAAGTGTATGAAAAGAGCACTACTGTTTCCAGTCATCATATAAAGTGCTCTCTCTATGGTGGCAAATAGAAATGAGGTGAGGCACAGGCCTAGCTGAATGAGGTGCAGCAGCACAGTCTTGTGGGCTTTTGTAGCAGATTCTTTATTAGAGGAAATAGACCTGGCTGTGATCATAATGCTGATGTAAGTGAAAAGGATGATCACAGTCACTGACACAAAAAAGAGAATATCAAAACCTTGACTCTTATCGGCCTGCCACTTGGCAACAAAAAGTTTCTCTTTGGTGCAAAATGTGATCTTAAGCAACTGACTTGGATCAGTGACTAAGTCATATGTTATGTCTGTCACAATATTCAATGAACTGGCAAACCAAACAATTCCAAGAGCAATGCCTGTGTTTTTCCGTGTGGCGATAGTGCAGTGCCTCAGAGGGAAGCAAATAGCCACAAAGCGTTCCAGTGACATCAGAGCCAGGGTCAAAGGAGCATTCTGGAAAGCACAAGTGGAGATCAGGACTAACAGTGAGCAGATGGCTCTGGCTACATTGGTAAGGGCAAGAGACATGGCGTACATTATAGTTGTGACCAGGAGGAGGATAGAATCATTGAGAAGCATGTGGGAAAACAGAATGTACCGGGGTGTTTCATGGAACATGGACCTACTACCTAATGCAAAAAGCATGATGCAGTTTATATAAACAAAAAACAGAGACATCAGAACTGCTACCACAATTTTAGTCACAGTAGCAGCATCAAAGTCCACCTTGTAGACCTGCTCATACATGAACGACAGCTTGGCATCTGTGATGTTGATTGTCGCCATATGCTGCAGAAAAACAGAAAGGCTCATGAGAGTTTACTAAATCTTCCAAAAACAGATAGACATATGGGTTATTCCACTACTGAAGTACCATTTGTGTCCCACTGATATTACATTTACAAATATACAATGTATGCATTTTGTTTGTATGCACAAGACATTTAAAACAGGTTGTCCTTCACAACAACATATGTACGGTATGTGCATGTTTCAGATAAATAACCTCAAACATTAACACAATAAACAAAATCTACAGCACTTTTTAGTATATTTTCTAATTCTATGATTAAAATGTTACTCATTTAAGAGCAAATTGCAGCCACTGTCAGCAAAGAAAACCTTGTAAAAATTGAAATATTGTTATCTGAGATGGGATTTTTTAACCATTTTTGAAAGGTTAAATCTAAAAACAGCATTTGTCAGATCCAAGTCCGCTATCCATACACCTTGTCTTTAAATATTATAATCATTAAAATACTTTTTTTTTGCATTATTGTATGAATCTATTTAACGTGCCTGAAACATGCTACGTCTTTTTTTTCATGAGTCATCTATTACATATTATGAAAAATGTAAAAAAAAAAAAAAGTTACCTCAAAACAGTCACCCCTTTGAAATGCACTTTAAAGCCAAAAGTATGTGGACACCTGACCATCATACCCATATGTGTATCTATTCTAAAACCATGCATATTAATACAGATTTTGCTCTCCCATTGCTGTTATAATAGCCTCCACACTACCGGGAAGGCTTTGTACTAGATCTCAAAAATTTTTACTAGATGTGATTTTACTAGATGTGGTTGGGGGATTTGTGCTCATTCAGCCACAAGAGCATTAGTGAGGTCAGAAACTAAGGTCAACTCAGAAAAACTGGTATGCAGTCAGCTTTCCAACCCATCCTAAAGGTGTTCAATGGGGTTGAAGTCAGGGCTGGGGCCACTTGACTTCTTCCACATCAGCCTTGGCAAACCATATCTTTATGGAACTTGCTTGGTGCACAGGAGCATTGTCATACTGAAACAGCCATTTAGTTAAAGTGAAGAGAAATCTTAATGCTACCAAAGACATTTGAGACAATTGTGTGCTTCCAACTTTGTGGCAACAGTTTGAGGAAGGCCCCCATATAGGTGTGATAGTCAGCTGCTCACATCCTTTTGGCCATATAATGCATTTGGAATATTCATCAAGTCACAAGTCATTATTTTTTCTTTATTTTCAATGATATTGTGATATTGATTGATGAGGTTACAAATTATAACCATGTTACCTAAAATAAAGATTACATCTAAATTATTAATTAAAAAATTTATTAATACATTTTAAACAAATCATAGAACAATAAACCATTCATCCATAATCATGGATGCTACTTCATCATATTTTGTGTATTTTCTAATTCACTGATTTAAAAAAAAAATCCTCAATGATGTTACTTTCAACCTTCATTTAAGAGCACAAGTAGCCACTGTTAGCAAAGAACCTTTGTAAAAGAGAGAGAGAAAAAGAAAGAGAGAGAGAGCTTGTTATCTGAAATGGGTTAACAAGTTGTTGTTTTTTAATGGTTGGATGCATGTTTTCCTAGATTTAATGTTGAAAAATTATTTAAAACAATAATGTTTAATTACAGCCTTGTGATAACCTGGCGACTTGTCCAGGGTGTACCCCGCCTTTCGCCCGTAGTCAGCTGGGATAGGCTCCAGCTTGCCTGCGACCCTGTAGAACAGGATAAAGTGGCTAGAGATAATGAGATGAGATGAGATGTTTAATTACAAGGGCTAAATGAAATCCCAATCATGGAATCACCTATATTTATTTTCATGATATTTATATATTTATATTCATGTGTCTGTAAGATGGATATAAAACTTGAAAGTGTTTTAGAAATATGCAAGATACCAACCTGGGTTTTAGATTTAAAAAAAAAAAATACCACAGTCTGTCAAAGTTCCATGTGCTTCAGCTGCTGGTCTCCCACCAAACAGAAAGGAGCCTTGCATTTCTGGACTTATGTAGCATCCATAGGACCATTCATCATTTCTTATGGGAGTGCGAAGTGAGAGAGGTGTGTGTGTGTGTGTGTGTGTGTGTGTGTGTGTGTGTGTGTGTGTGTGTGTGTGTGTGTGTGTGTGTGCATACCGTACATGTGTGTGTCAGCGAGTCAAAAAGATTTTTATAATTTATGAAAGTACTGATAATTTACAAAGATAGTTGAACTTTTACTTCTCCATAAATAATACATTAACCCTGACATTTAATCACAGCTTTCATGCAACTTGGCATGTTCTCCACCAGTCTCTAACATTGCTCTTGGGTGACTATATGCCACTCATGGTACAAACATTCAGTCAGCTCAGCTTTGTTTGATGGCTTGTGACCATCCATCCTTCTCTTGATCACATTCCAGAGGTTTTCAATGGGGTTCAGGTGTGGAGATTGGGCTGGCCATGGTAGGGTCTTGATCTTGTGGTCCTCCATCCACACCTTGATTGACCTGACTGTGTGGCATGGAGCATTGTCCTGCTGGAAAACCCAAACCTCAGAGTTAGGGAACACTGTCAGAGCAGAAGGAAGTAAGTTTGTGGCAGCGGGGGCGTGGTCTAGCATCGGTCTGTGACAGGAGGGCGGAGTCAGGGAAGTTAAGTGGCAGAATCACTACACCTGTTGTTAATTGATGTGTTTGTGTGTCTTCCCAGTGACCGCGCCCTTCTTAAGGAGAGAGAGTGAGAGCAGAGGGACTCTCTCCACAACCAGACGGCTGATGTGTGTGCGTGTGTCTGAGTGTGTGTTTGCATCTGAAAAGTGCAAATAAAAGAGAGTTTTGTTAAACAGTTCTGTCCTGCCGTCCTTCTGTGCTCCACCCACCTACATGGACCGTTACAGTGGTGCTGAAACCCAGGACCCGAGCACAGAAGACAACAGCCCCATGGAGTCCTCCACCTTCGCCGACCTGATCCACGCCCTCGCCATGGCCCAACAGAGCCAGCACCAGGCACTGCTCGCCCTCCGAAAGGAGCAAGAACAACGGTTCGAGGCCCTGGTGCTGGCGCAACAGGAAGATCGTCGGGCGTTCCGGCACCTCCTCGCGTCGGCGGGGTCCACCAACTCCACCGCCGCGGGCCCTTCCACCCTCACCTTCACGAAGATGGGCCCACAGGACGACCCCGAGACATTCATCACGCTCTTTGAGCAGGTAGCAGAGACCTCGGGGTGGCCGGTGGAACAGCGCGCGGCGCGCCTCCTCCCCCTGCTAACGGGAGAGGCGCAGCTGGCCGCGCTACAGCTCCCCGCCGACCACCGGCTGGCCTACGCGGACCTTCGCCGGGCCATCCTCCAGCGGGTGGGATGCACCCCGGAGCAACAACATCAGCGTTTCCACGCTCTGCGCTTGGAGGAAGTCAGCCGGCCGTTCGCGTTTGGCCAGCAACTCTGGGACACCTGCTGGCAGTGGTTGAGGGCCGACAGCTGCGACGCCGAGGGACTCATCGACCAGGTGGTACTGGAACAGTTTGTCGCGCGTCTACCAGCGGGAACCGCAGAGTGGGTCCAGTGCCACCACCCGGCGTCACTGGATCAGGCAATCGAGCTGGCGGAGGATCATCTGGCGGCTGTCCCGACGGCAGGACAGCAGATGACCTCTTCTCTCCTCTCTCTCTCTCTCTCCTCCTCCTGTGTCTTCTCCTCGCCCCATTCCCCCACCGTGGAGACGGAGGCCGGCGCCACCTCAGCCAGCCCGCCGCACCCGCGGTGCCCTTCCGTGTCTCCCTTCTGTGTCTGTCTCTCCCCCCCCTCAGGTGAGTGAGCCCCAGAGCACTAGTGCAGAGAGGAAGCCCGGGCTGGTTTGCTGGCGCTGCGGGGAACCGGGCCACCTCCAACAGCAGTGCTCGATAATGGAGGTGGGTGCGGTGGTTCGGATCCCCAACGCGCCAGGAGCCGCCCTCGATCGGGCTGGAGCGTATCGCATACCGGTGAGTATCCAAGGGGATACATATCAGGCGTTGGTGGATTCTGGCTGTAATCAGACCTCAATCCACCAAAACCTGGTGCAAGACAAGGCATTGGGGGGAGCACAATTGGTGAAGGTGTTGTGTGTGCACGGGGATGTTCACCGCTACCCTTTAGTGTCGGTCCACATTATTTTCAGAGGGGAAAAATTTATAGTGAAGGCGGCGGTTAATCCTCACCTTACCCATTCTTTAATTTTGGGGACTGATTGGCCGGGATTTCGGGGTTTAATGACACACTTAGTCAAGAGTGGGTCCTGCCATTTGACAGGGGGAGGTCCCGGTGTCGCTTTGGCGGGAGCAGCTGTCACAGAGCCGTCTACGTCATCTCCGTGCCAGAGTGAGGAGCCGCCGGCTCCTCCTCTCTCTATTGGGGAATCCCTCGCGGATTTCCCATTAGAGCAATCGCGAGACGAGACTCTGCGGCATACTTTTGACCAAGTGAGAGTAATTGATGGTCAAACGCTCCAGCCGAACGCCACCCCGTCCTTCCCCTACTTCGCGATTATGAAGGATAGATTATACTGAGTGACACAGGACACTCAAACGAAAGAGCGAGTCACGCAGCTTTTAATTCCGAAGAGCCGCCGGGAATTGGTATTCCAGGCGGCTCACTTTAATCCCATGGCTGGACACTTAGGGCAGGATAAAACACTAGCCCAAATAATGGCCCGATTCTATTGGCCGGGGATTCGCGGCGATGTCCGTAGGTGGTGTACGGCAGGGGTTCTCAACCTTTTGCAACCTGGGCCCCACCAAAGCTGGTTCATTGCAGTTGGGGGCCCCTCTTCTCGCCCCGCCCCCATCCCCCCCCAAACACACTCACCCGCAGTGATGCCACCCGACCTACAGCACCTTATATCGACCGATAGATAGATAGATAGATAGATAGATAGATAGATAGATAGATAGATAGATAGATAGATAGATAGATAGATAGCCCTGGGCAAGATTATTATTAGTAGTAGTAGTAGCATTATCCATTCCATAGAAATACATAGGCCTATTATCATTATTAGGCTATTGTTATAATTGGCAGTAGCACCACATTTCTAATCTGCTTTCGGGCATTATTATAATTATAATTATTATAATTATTATTATTATTATTATGGCCTATTATCATTACTAAGCTGTTGGCAGTAGTACAAGACTTATGTTCTTTCAGGCATTATTATTATTATTAGGCCTATTATTATTATTATTATTATTATTATTATTGCTGTTGTTGGTTGTTGATATTGTTATTATTATTATTATTATTATTAATAGGCATTATTATTATTATTATTATTATTATTATTATTAGTGTTTTTATTAGGTATTTTATTAGGCTTATCATTAGCTGGCTATTGATATCATTGGGAATTGGGACCAGGCGTGAATTTAGGTTTTACTTTTTACTGTGCCTTTGTGATCTGCATTTGCGTTAATGCGAGACCTGAGCCTGCTTTGCCTTACAAAGATCCTCGATTCTTGGCGAAATGTTTGACAAGCACAGTCTCAAGTCATCCTCAATTTGCGCACGATTGCGATATTTCGTTTTGAGCGCAGTCATTTTTGAAAATCCTGCCTCACACAAGTAGGTCAATGCGAATGGGATGAGCAGTTTCAAGGCTACGTCACACAGTTGCGGGTACTCCTGCATCAATGCTGCCCAGAATGTCGAAAGAGGGCATGAGGTGAAGACTGCCTTAAGTCTACTGTCACTCTTCAGCTCAATAAGCTGTTCCTGCATGTCAACTGGAAGTTCGTCAGCAGTACACACAAATGGATCTCGAACCCACGCAAAAGAGCGATAATCCTCTGTGAAGTATGCCGCAAACTGTTTTCTCATTACCGACAGGTGCTCTGACGCTGCTTGAAAGACAGATGAGAAATCGTGGGAAGTGCCTGCATTACTGATAAAGTCTGCAAGGCTTGGGAACATATCACAGTTCCCCCGACTGATGCGGCCACACCAGAGGTCAAGTTTTTGCTTGAAGGCATCCACTTTCTCTGCGAGAAGCAAAATGTGAGTTTCTCGGCCTTGCAAAGACAGGTTCAAGCCATTCAAGCGGTCAAATATATCGACCAAATAGGAGAGACACGCCAGCCACAAAGGGTCATCCAGATTTTTCGCCAGGTCTGAATTGATTTGTGTCAAAAACCGCTTCACCTCATCTCGCAGCTCATACAAACGTTGTAACACCCGCCCCCTGGACAGCCAGCGAACCTCAGTGTGCAGAAGCAGCTGTTCGTGCTCTGACCCCATCTCCTGACAGAGGACCTCAAACAAGCGAGAGTTTAGCGGCCGTGACTTGATGAGGTTGATCATTTTTACTGATTGGTTCAGCACGGATTCCAACAGAGACGGCATTTTTTTTGCAGCGAGTGCTTCGCGATGAACCATGCAATGGGTCCATTTTACAAGTGGAGCTACCTGCTTAACGCGAGCAGCTAGACCTTGCTCACGGCCCGTCATTGCTCATGCGCCATCCGTGCACAAGCCAACGCATCGGTCCCACGCCAACCCATTCTCGCGAATAAATGAATCAAGGACATTGAAGATGGCCTCTCCAGTTGTGTGTGACTGAAGAGGGCGGCAAAAAAGGACATCCTCCTCAATTAATTTATCCCTGACATACCTGACATATGTAAGAAGCTGTGCCTGTCCAGCAATATCGGTAGACTCATCCAACTGCAAGGCATAGTATGGACTATTTTTAATAAACTGTATTAATTGCTCTCTGATATCATTGGACATATCAGCAATTCTCCGAGCAACTGTGTCATTTGAAAGTGGCACGGTGCCTAATTTGGCTGCTGCACTATCCCCGAAGAATATTCTGCACATGTCCTGCGCAGCTGGCAAAACGAATTTCTCGGCATCAGTGTGCGGTTTGCCTAGCTTACCTATTCTTTTTGCCACCACATATGATGCCTCCAGGCACTGCTTAGATACAGTGCTGTGCACGGAAATTGTTGCCTGTTGCTGATGCAGGCCATCACGCTTTCTTTGAAAGTATTCAAGCGGTTTGTCCTTCAGGCCAGCATGTTTCGTTTCGAGGTGCCTTTTAAGTTTGCATGGCTTCATGCTTTTGTTTGCCAGCACCTCGGCACACACGACACACTGAGAACGAAGATCAGAGGTGATAGTAAAACCAAACTGCAGGTATGATTCATCGTACCTCCGAAGCTTTCTCGCAGCTGGTGGTAGACCTACGTCAGTGGTCTTGGGTTTTTTGACAAGAAATCTATCCATTTTGTTAAAGTATTTGTGAATAAACGTGTGTAATAAAGTTGTAACGATAAGTCTGTAGTAGGCTAAGTCTGTAGTAGGCTAAGGGGGCTAACCAGAGGGAACGTATGGGGCTTATCAGTGAGAAATACGATCGATATCTTTATTCGGGGATTTTATAGTTGCAAATTTTAACGAGATGTGAATGGTGTACTTACTCGTGTGAGTGTGTGTGTGTGTGTGTGTTAGTGTGTGTGTGTGTGGGACAGTTGGATTTTTCACACGCAGGGTGAAAAAGGCAAAGGGGTAGTAGACTAGCAGTAAGAAAACAACAAAAACAACAAATTATTTGGGTAGAGCTGAAATGGGGAAAGCAAAAATACAGTGTGGGGTAGTAGTCTTTAAAAAGACTGTTTGGGTTTTGCGCTGTATCGATGGATTGATGATAGTAGACTAGCAAGAGTCGGCACGAGTTAACTCGGCAAGAAACCAGACTAGTGTGTGTGTGGCAAGCACTCACACGGTGGCCACGGTATGCAGACTCACTCACGTGACGTTGCGTCATGTTCGCGTCACGGGCTTAAAATAACCTACACACAAGATTTTATGATAGATTGATGATAGATTTTATAATAGTATTGATTTGTATGTAATAGTCCAATGTCCTGCATTTTGACATGGGTAAATGTGTTGCATCTGCTTAGCTACTATAGCCTGTTAGCCCCAGATTTTTTTTTTCCTCCATACATGAAGCCTACTCGCGACCCCCCTGGAGTACCTCCGCGCCCCACCAGGGGGGCGTGCCCCCCCAGTTGAGAACCACTGGTGTACGGCATGCCGCGAATGCCAGTTAGTAAATCCAGCAGCCATTCCAAAAGCGCCTTTGCGCCCTCTACCGTTAATCGAGACCCCGTTCGAAAGAATTGGGATGGATCTCGTCGGGCCATTAGATCGGTCAACACGAGGGTACCGCTTTATATTAGTTCTGGTGGACTATGCAACGCGATACCCGGAAGCAGTGCCTCTTCACAATATCTCAGCACGCAGTATTGCGAAGGCGCTCTTCCGCGTCATCTCCCGAGTTGGAATCCCGAAAGAGATTCTGACTGATCAAGGCACCTCGTTTATGTCACGAACACTGAATGAACTGTATGGGTTATTAGGTATTAAGCCGATCCGCACCAGCGTTTATCACCCACAAACGGACGGCTTAGTGGAACGGTTTAATAGCACCCTTAAAAACATAATTAAGAAATTTGTAAGTGAGGACACGCGTAACTGGGATAAATGGCTCAAACCCTTGCTCTTTGCAGTGCGAGAGGTCCCCCAAGCCTCCACAGGGTTCTCCCCGTTTGAATTATTATATGGGCGTAAGCCGCGCGGCATTTTAGACGTGCTGTGAGAAAATTGGGAGGAGGGACCTTCACCAAGCAAAAATTAAATTCAATACGTTATTGACCTGTGCGCAAAACTCCACACACTCACACAGCTAACCCAAGAGAATTTGCGGCAGGCCCAAGAACGGCAAACCCGCCTGTACGACAAGGGTACGCGCCTTAGAGAGTTTGCACCGGGAGAGAAAGTACTCGTACTGTTGCCCACATCAAGCTCTAAATTAGTCGCCAAGTGGCAAGGACCCTTTGAGGTCACACGGCGAGTCGGGGACGTCGACTATGAGGTGACGCGAACGGACAGGGGTGGGGCGCTACAGATTTACCACCTCAACCTACTCAAACTCTGGAACGAGGAGGTCCCCGTGGCGTTGGTGTCGGTGGTTCCAGAGAAGGCGGAGCTGGGGCCGGAGGTTCAAAAAGGAACATTAGCATCACGTCCCTCTCCGGTCCCCTGTGGAGACCACCTCTCCCCGACCCAACTCGCGGAGGTTGCCCAGTTGCAGACCGAGTTTTCGGACGTGTTCTCACCCCTGCCCGGCCACACTAACCTCATAGAGCACCACATTGAGATGCCCCCGGGGGTGGTACTGCGTAGCCGCCCTTACAGGTTACCCGAACACAAGAAAAAGGTGGTTCGGGAAGAACTTGAGGCCATGCTCGAAATGGGCATCGTCGAGGAGTCCCACAGTGACTGGAGCAGCCCGGTGGTCTTGGTACCCAAGGCCAACGGGTCGGTCCGGTTCTGTGTGGACTATAGAAAAGTCAACGCGGTGTCTAAATTCGATGCGTACCCAATGCCTCGTATTGATGAGTTGCTCGATCGGCTGGGCACGGCTCGTTTTTACTCGACACTGGATTTAACAAAGGGTTATTGGCAGATCCCCTTGACTCCATTATCCCGTGAAAAAACGGCCTTTTCCACACCGTTCGGCTTACACCAATTCGTCACACTTCCTTTTGGGCTGTTTGGGGCGCCTGCTACATTTCAGCGGCCGATGGACAGGGTCCTCCGCCCCCACGCCACCTATGCGGCCGCGTACTTAGACGATATCATTATTTATAGTAATGACTGGCCGCGGCACCTACAACACCTGAGGGCCGTCCTTAGGTCGCTGAGGCGGGCGGGTCTCACGGCCAACCCGAAGAAGTGTGCGATTGGGCGGGTGGAAGTACGGTATCTGGGCTTCCACTTGGGCAACGGGCAGGTGCGTCCCCAAATTAACAAGACTGCAGCGATTGCGGCCTGCCCGAGGCCCAAGACCAAAAAGGGGGTGAGACAGTTCCTGGGGCTGGCTGGCTATTATCGTAGGTTTATACCTAATTATTCGGACGTCACCAGCGCGCTGACTGATCTGACTAAAAAGGGGGCACCAGATCCGGTCCAGTGGACGGAGCAATGCCAGCGGGCTTTTTCTAACTTTAAGGCTGCACTGTGTGGGGGGCCACTTTTACACTCCCCTGACCTTTCTCTCCCCTTTATGTTGCAGACGGATGCGTCGGACAGAGGGCTGGGGGCCGTTTTGTCCCAGCAGGTGGAGGGGGAGGATCGCCCCGTCTTGTACATTAGCCACAAGCTGTCGGTGCGTGAGGGGCGCTACAGTACCATCGAGAAGGAGTGCCTGGCGATCAAGTGGGCAGTCCTCGCCCTCTGGTACTACCTGCTGGGACGCCCTTTCACCCTCTGTTCAGACCACGCGCCTCTCCAGTGGCTCCACCGCATGAAGGATGCCAATGCGCAGATCACCCGTTGGTATCTGGCACTCCAACCCTTTAACTTCAAGGTGATCCACAGGCCAGGGGCGCAGATGGTCGTGGCGGACTTCCTCTCCCGTCAAGGGGGGGGGGGAGTCAGCTGCGGGCCGGACGGCTGCCCGGCCTGAGTCGGGCGGTGGGGGTATGTGGCAGCAGGGGTGTGGTCTAGCATCGGTCTGTGACAGGAGGGCGGAGTCAGGGAAGTTAAGTGGCAGAATCACTACACCTGTTGTTAATTGATGTGTTTGTGTGTCTTCCCAGTGACCGCGCCCTTCTTAAGGAGAGAGAGTGAGAGCAGAGGGACTCTCTCCACAACCAGACTGCTGATGTGTGTGCGTGTGTCTGAGTGTGTGTTTGCATCTGAAAAGTGCAAATAAAAGAGAGTTTTGTTAAACAGTTCTGTCCTGCCGTCCTTCTGTGCTCCACCCACCTACATGGACCGTTACAAAGTTATCTTCCAGGATGACCTTGTAAATGGCTTGATTCATATGTCCTTCACAAACAAAAATCTGCCCTATTCCAGCCTTCCTGAAGCACCCCCAGATCATCATGGATCCTCCACTAAATTTCACAATCAGTGTGAGACACAGTGGCTTGTAGGCCTCTCCAGGTCTCCGCCTAACCATTAGATGACCAGGTGATAGGAAAAGCTGAAAATTGGACTCATCAGAGAAGATGACCTTACTCCAGTCCTCTATGATCCAAGTCTTATGGTCTTTAGTGAACTCTCCCTCTCCTTTTAATTATTGTTATGCTTGTGTGTATTGGGCTATAACTGCTTAAAAGAGCCACAAACATGCCACAGAACCAATTATCTTGGGGTGGAAGGGGGGAAACAACCTGCACTGCACACTCCTGTGCGTGCATGCAAGTTTTCCGATGTTTTCCTGGCAAGCTGTGATTCATTCACAAAAATGGCTAAATGCAAAGCTAAATGCAAATATCAAGATGAGCACAGGACATTTCTCAAGGACTGGGAAGACGCTTACTTTTTTGTTAAACGAAAAGGCAAGCCTTTCTGTCTGATATGTGATACGTTGTTAGCACATTTCAAAGCTTCAAATCTTCAGTGTCATTTCAGCACGCTCCATTCAAACATCGACAAGGAATTCCCCAAAGGTACTGAACTTCGCAAGCACAAATTAAACACGCTGAAAAGTCTGGCAAAAAAACAGACCCAGATGTTCCAACAATATGCCAAGCATGCTGAGACAGTGACTCTTGCATCCTACAAAGTGGCGTGGAACATTGCCCGTGCTAAATAAACATACGACAAAGGAAATTTTATTAAACAGTGCCTCACTGACATGATTGAAACCTTGGCTCCAGAAAATAAAAAACTGAAAGATTCAATCAAAGACCTCCGTCACACCACACCATTGAACACAGAATATCTGACATAAATACGGCAATTGAATCATAGTTACACTCTGATCTTCAAAAATGTGCATATTTCAGTGTGGCATTGGATGAATCTTGCGACATTCAAGACAAGCCACAGTTGGCTATATTTGCACGGTCAGTGTCAGAAGATTGTGTAGTTAAAGAAGAACTCCTTGACATCGTACCGTTAAAGGACAGAACCCGCGGCATTGATGTGAAAGAAAAAATGTCTGATGTTTTTGAGAAAGCCAATCTGCCATTACAGTAGCTAACAGGAATAGCCACGGATGGGGCTCCCTCAATGATTGGATCTATGAATGGACTTGTGGGGCTATGCAAGGCTGATGACTCATTTCCCGAGTTTTGGAATTTCCACTGCATCAAGTCTGACCTGTAGTCTTGGGATGAGTTTAAGCCCATTTGTGTCAATCTCCTGTTTCATAGTGAAAGGTGTGTGACATTTGTGACATGGTAAATTGTTAATATTTCATTCTGTGTTTGTGTATACGTTTTTGAGGGAGAGAGAGGGTGTGTGTGTGTGCGTGCGTGCGTGCATGCGTACATAATGTGGCTCTTTGCAGTACCATAGTAAAAATTTTGGCTCTAAGTCCCTGGCTGGTTGGCCAACCCTGACCTAATCAGTACCTCATTAAGTAAAATGAGGTGTGCTTGTGTTGGAATTCCCGCACAGACACTGGAATGAAATTGCTGCTATGTATAGAGATGTTGATTTAAGAAAAAGAATTGAAGTGGGCTCTATTTTTTTTTGCAGAGCTGTATGTCTTTCTGGATGTCCATATAACATACTGTGTAATATTGACACTGAATAAAAACTTATGTAAAATCTGTTTGATAAAATCTTTAATATTTAAGTCACTGTTTGTTAATAGACTCTAAATCATTAAAGAAATGTACACATTAAAGGGTCTAGAGTTCTTTTTTTCACTGGGACTATTTTGGATTATGTCTAGCTCCAGTAAGTTGTGTGAACTAATTTCTTCTCTTTAATTCCAAATGTCATGACAAATTTTGGATATTGAACTCAAGTTTATAAGTTTGAAACTTAAAGCAATCCATTGTCTTGATCACATTTATGTTTTATATGGGTTTCAGTGTTCATTTAACCCATGTCTGTAATAATAATAATAATAATAATAATAATAATAAAATTCAACTTATATAACACCTTTCTCACACCCAATGTCGCTTTACAATTACAAAAAAAAAGTCCACCAAAAGAAGGTCAGGATGTAATTCCAGTGGCGTAGCTGCCCACAATCCCACCAAAAAGTGCATGAAGGTATGTCCCGCACCGCCTGCACCGCCTGCACAGCCACCATGCCGCCACCAGGCAACATTGCTCAGAACACCGCGCCATGGATCCACAAAGTGAGCACAGAAGCACCATCGCACAAAGCACTGGTATGTTCCAAACCACCTGCACAGCCACCATGACACCACCAGGCAACATTGCTTAGAATACCACACCATGGATCCAGAAAGCAATCACGAAAGCACCGCTACACAGAGCACTGGACAACCCTGATGTTAAAGAGAGCAATGAGCTCACTGCAGTCCATAGCGAGCAGCACAGGCATCACCCATGGTAAACCAAGGCCTGTTATAGTACTTGAGACTGGTCTCGGTCTCAAGACCAGTCTAAAGACCACTTTATGAAGGTCTCAGTCTCATCTCAGAATCGACCGCATTTTTACTCAGTCTTGTCTTCGAACCTAGAGGACACCTCATTCCCATCTCATCTCATTATCTCTAGCCGCTTTATCCTGTTCTACAGGGTCGCAGGCAAGCTGGAGCCTATCCCAGCTGACTACGGGTGAAAGGCGGGGTACACCCTGGACAAGTCGCCAGGTCATCACAGGGCTGATACATAGACACAGACAACCATTCACACTCACATTCACACCTATGGTCAATTTAGAGTCACCAGTTAACCTAACCTGCATGTCTTTGGACTGTGGGGGAAACCGGAGCACCCGGAGGAAACCCATGGGGACACGGGGAGAACATGCAAACTCCGCACAGAAAGGCCCTCGCCGGCCACGGGGCTCAAACCCGGACCTCCTTGCTGTGAGGCGACAGCGCTAACCACTACACCACTGTGCCACCCCTAGAGGACACTTGGATTTTATTTCAAGACCAGTCAAGACCCCAACTGATTCCACTTCCATTTCCAGTTGAGAGTGCACTGTGTGTGTTTTGGCTGCCGCTTCTCGCCAGAGCTTTTTGAATGTTCTCTGTTTGAATGTTTTGCTGATTTTGTCTCTTTGTCCACCAGTTGTGGTGTTGCTCCAGACCCAGTTTTAAACATCAGTTTCCCCAGCCCTTGGTCCACCATGAGTGATGCATGTTCTGTTCGCTATGGACTGCAGTGTGTTTGTTTCTTTCGGCATGGGGGTTGCCCAGCACTTTGTGCAGCGATGTTTCTGTACTCACTTTGTGGATCCATGATGCAGTGTTCCGAATGCTGTTGCCCGGTGACATTACAGCGGCTGTGTAGACAGTGTAGGACAGACCTTCATGTGCCTTTCGATGGGACTATGAGCAGCGATACCACTGGAGTTACATCATGGCTTCTTTTGGTGGACTTTTTTCCGCCATTTGTTTTGTAATTGTCACGCGACCTTGGGTGTGATAAATATAATAAAATTATTATTATTATTATCTCATCTCATTGTCTCTAGCTGCTTTATCCTGTTCTACAGGGTCACAGGCAAGCTGGAGCCTATCCCAGCTGACTACGGGCGAAAGGCGGGGTACACCCTGGACAAGTTGCCAGGTCATCACAGGGCTGACACATAGACACAGACAACCATTCACACTCACATTCACACCTACGGTCAATTTAGAGTCACCAGTTAACCTAACCTGCATGTCTTTGGACTGTGGGGGAAACCGGAGCACCCAGAGGAAACCCACGCGGACACGGGGAGAACATGCAAACTCCGCACAGAAAGGCCCTCGCCGGCCACGGGGCTCGAACCCGGACCTTCTTGCTGTGAGGCGACAGCGCTAACCACTACACCACCGTGCCACCCCCTATTATTATTATTATTATTATTATTGTGGGGACTTCACTAAATTGCAAATGCGTTGTCTGATTTATTTGTTAAAATTGTTACTTTGACTGGATTTAAAACTTCCTCCTTCAAATGCAACCAATAATGTGACTCATTGCTACAGTAGTGCTTGAAAGTTTGTGAACCCTTTAGAATTTTCTATATTTCTGCATAAATATGACCTAAAACATCATCAGATTTTCACACAAGTCCTAAAAGTAGATAAAGAGAACACAGTTAAACAAATTAGACAACAATATTATACTTGGTCATTTATTTATTGAGGAAAATGATCCAATATTACATATCTGTGAGTGGCAAAATTATGTGAACCTTTGCTTTCAGTATCTGGTGTGACCCCCTTGTGCAGCAATAACTGCAACTAAACGTTTCCAGTAACTGTTGATCAGTCCTGCACACTGGCTTGGAGGAATTTTAGCCCATTCCTCCGTACAGAACAGCTTCAACTCTGGGATGTTGGTGGGTTTCCTCGCATGAACTGCTCGCTTCAGGTCCTTCCACAACATTTCGATTGGATTAAGGTCAGGACTTTGACTTGGCCATTCCAAAACATTAACTTTATTCTTCTTTAACCATTCTTTGGTAGAACGACTTGTGTGCTTAGGGTCGTTTTCATGCTGTATGACTCACCTTCTCTTGAGATTCAGTTCATGGACAGATTTCCTGACATTTTCCTTTAGAATTCGCTGGTATAATTCAGAATTCATTGTTCCATCAATGATGGCAAGCTGTCCTGGCCCAGATGCAGTAAAACAGGCCCAAACCATGATACTACCACTACCATGTTTCACAGATGGGATAAGGTTCTTAGGCTGGAATGCAGTGATTTCCTTTCTCCAATCATAACACTTCTCATTTAAACCAAAAAGTTCTATTTTGGTCTCATCCAGCCACAAAACATTTTTCCAATAGCCTTCTGGCTTGTCCATGTGATCTTTAGCAAACTGCAGATGAGCAGCAATGTTCTTTTTGGAGAGCAGTGGCTTTCTCCTTGCAGCCCTGCCATGCACACCATTGTTGTTCAGTGTTCTCCTGATGGTAGACTCATGAACACATACATTAGCCAATGTGAAAGAGGCCTTCAGTTGCTTAGAAGTTACCCTGGGGTCCTTTGTGACCTTGCCAACTATTACACGCCTTGCTCTTGGAGTGATCTTTGTTGGTCAACCACTCCTGGGGAGGGTAACAATGGTCTTGAATTTCCTCCATTTGTACACAATCTGTCTGACTGTGGATTGGTGGAGTCCAAACTCTTTAGAGATGGTTTTGTAACCTTTTCCAGCCTGATGAGCATCAACAACGCTTTTTCTGAGGTCCTCAGAAATCTCCTTTGTTCGTGCCATGATACACTTCCATAAACATGTCTTGTGAAGATCAGACTTTGATAGATCCCTGTTCTTTAAATAAAACAGGGCACCCACTCACAACTGATTGTCATCCCATTGATTGAAAACACCTGACTCTAATTTCACCTTCAAATTAACTTCTAATCCTAGAGGTTCACATACTTTTGCCACTCACAGATATGTAATAGTGGATCATTTTTCTCAATAAATAAATGACCAAGTATAATATTTTTGTCTCATTTGTTTAACTGGGTTCTCTTTATCTACTTTTAGGACTTGTGTGAAAAGCTGATGATGTTTTAGGTCATATTTATGCAGAAATATAGAAAATTCTAAAGGGTTCACAAACTTTCAAGCACCACTGTACAGTCATGCGCCTGCAAGACCAATATCAAACCTGGCTTTCCGATTGAAAAAACATACCTGTAGACTGTCAGGCTTCCATGTGTAGCAGCTGCTCGTCTCCCATCAAGCAGAAAACAGCCTTGCATTTCTGGACTTTTGTAGCCTACACAGGACAAATCTTCATTCCTTGTGGAAGTGCAGCGCGTGTGTGTGCACGCACATATGTTTATGTGTGTCAGTGAGTTAACAGCATGTTCATTATTTTTAACCAAAGTGATAGTTTCTGATATGTAAGTGATAAATTAAAGACATGTGAACTTTTACTTATTCATAAATAGTGTGCAGAGAACTGTAATGTAAATACAGTGTATGTCTTTATGGACGTTTTTTGTGTCATGTTTTGTGTAATAAGCTCAAACAAGCAATACATTTAACAATACTGACATGGCATACAGGAGTATTACAGCTAAAATATGAATTATTCTGGTTAATAATAACTGCTGGCAAAGCCACCTCCAGTAACACTTCAAAAAATATATACAATGACGCTTGAAAGTTTGTGAACCCTTTAGAATTTTCTATATTTCTGCATAAATATGACCTAAAACCTAATCAGATTTTCACACAAGTCCTAAAAGTAGATAAAGAGAACCCAGTTAAACAAATGAGACAAAAATATTATACTTGGTCCTTGAATTATTGAGGAAAATGATCCAATATTACATATCTGTGAGTGGCAAAATTATGTGAACCTTTGTTTTCAGTATCTGGTGTGATCCCCTTGTGCAGCTATAACTGCAACTAAACGTTTCCGGTAACTGTTGATCAGTCCTGCACATCGGCTTGGAGGAATTTTAGCCCATTCCTCCGTACAGAACAGCTTCAACTCTGGGATGTTGGTGGGTTTCCTCACATGAACTGCTCGCTTCAGGTCCTTCCACAACATTTTGATTGGATTAAGGTCAGGACTTTGACTTGGCCATTCCAAAACATTAACTTTATTCTTCTTTAACCATTCTTTGGAAGAACGACTTGTGTGCTTAGGGTCGTTGTCTTGCTGCATGACCCACCTTCTCTTGAGATTCACTTCATGGACAGATGTCCTGACATTTTCCTTTAGAATTCGCTGGTATAATTCAGAATTCATTGTTCCATCAATGATGGCAAGCCGTCCTGGCCCAGATGCAGCAAAACAGGCCCAAACCATGATACTACCACCACCATGCTTCACAGATGGGATAAGGTTCTTATGCTGGAATGCAGTGTTTTCCTTTCTCCAAACATAATGCTTCTCATTTAAACCAAAAATTTCTATTTTGGTCTCATCTGTCCACAAAACATTTTTCCAATAGCCTTCTGGCTTGTCCATGTGATCTTTAGCAAACTGCAAATGAGCAGCAATGTTCTTTTTGGAGAGCAGTGGCTTTCTCCTTGCAGCCCTGCCATGCACATCATTGTTGTTCAGTGTTCTTCTGATGGTGGACTCGTGAACATTAACATTAGCCAATGTGAGAGAGGCCTTCAGTTGCTTAGAATTTACCCTGGAGTCCTTTGTGACCTCGCCAACTATTACACACCTTGCTCTTGGAGTGATCTTTGTTGGTCAACCACTCCTGGGGAGGGTAACAATGGTCTTGAATTTCCTCCATTTGTACACAATCTGTCTGACTGTGGATTGGTGGAGTACAAACTCTTTAGAGATGGTTTTGTAATCTTTTCCAGCCTGATGAGCATCAACAACGCTTTTTCTGAGGTCCTCAGAAATCTCCTTTGTTCATGCCATGATACACGTCTACAAACGTGTTGTGAAGATCAGACTTTGATAGATCCGTGTTCTTTAAATAAAACAGGGTGCCCACTCACACATGATTGTCATTTCCATTGATTGAAAACACCTGACTCTAATTTCACCTTCAAATTAACTGCTAATCCTGATTTTTGATTTATTAGCTTTGCCATAGCAAGATTTATATATGTATGTACATTATGGCTGGGAAACCACTCCAGCTTGCGCCAATTACAGTGGCCCCATTGTACCAAATCTGCATGTCTTTGAACTGTGGGGGAAATCGGAGCACCCGGAGAACATGCAAACTCCACACAGAAAGGCCCCTGTCGGCCATGAGGTTTGAACCCGGAACTTTCTTGCTGTAAGATGACAGTGCACTACGCCACCATGCCACCCAACTTCCTAGAGATTCGCATACTTTTGCCACTCACAGATATGTAATATTGGATCATTTTCCTCAAAAATTAAAGGACCAAGTATAATATTTTGTCTCATTTGTTTAACTGGGTTCTGTTTATCTACTTTTAGGACTTGTGTGAAAATCTGATGAGGTTTTAGGTCATATTTAAGCAGAAATATAGAAAATTCTAAAGGGTTCACAAACTTTCAAGCACCACTGTAACTCACTCATTGCTAATGGACACATGAGACATTAAAAAGAGTTCTTGTTTTAGTAGGCGAAGATGAATTTGTCTGGCATAATCTATCCATATCCAGATTTCTTCAGAGCTTCTTTGTGACAATAATTATTGTTAAAAATAAAACTCGGTTGAATTTGAGTCTGTACATTATGTTGCTTCCCTTTCTTCACATATGGCTTTGATGTTGTTTAAATGGAATGCACCGATGCACATGTATGGAAAATAACCATACCTTTTCTTGGATTATCTTACACAGTTTTAATGCTTTTCAATTTTGACAGTGGCAATGTATACAGTATAAGCTGTACCTACAACCTATAAAATAAATTGAATGACTGAATAAAAAGTGTTTAGAGGCGAAAAGGTTTGATTCAGGTCGGGTAATTTCAGTTACATTGCAGCGCCTTATTTAATATGTGGAGACATTACCATTAATGATTCTCTCAGTGGGATCTAATGTATTTGGGAATGTGAGCATAACGTGAATAAGGGAAAACTTCACTTTTAACATATCAATAAAACATGTTAATATTCTTTTCTGAATACCTTTTTACTTCATTTCAGTCTGAAAGAGTGACGCACTAGCTTACGAGTCCTACACTTGCCCCACTGATCAAACCACATTGACTACAGGTTTTATTTTGTGAGATCTGTAACAAAAATAATATTTGAATAAGGGTCGCACTGCATCATCTCGAAGGCCATAGATGAGCGGGCTCAGGCAGCGGGGCAGAATCAGGATGATGAGAAAGTTCAGATAGCGCAAGTGTATGAAAAGAGCACTACTGCTTCCAGTCATCATATAAAGTGCTCTCTCTATGGTGGCATATAGAAATGAGGTGAGGCACAGGCCTAGCTGAATGAGGTGCAGCAGCACAGTCTTGTGGGCTTTTGTAGCAGATTCTTTATTAGAGGAAATAGACCTGGCTGTGATCATAATGCTGATGTAAGTGAAAAGGATGATCACAGTCACTGACACAAAAAAGAGAATATTAAAACCTTGAGTCTTATCGGCCTGCCACTTGGCAACAAAAAGTTTCTCTCTGGTGCAAAATGTGATCTTAAGCAACTGACTTGGATCAGTGACTAAGTCATATGTTATGTCTGTCACAATATTCAATGAACTGGCAAACCAAACAATTCCAAGAGCAATGCCTGTGTTTTTCCGTGTGGCGATAGTGCAGTGCCTCAGAGGGAAGCAAATAGCCACAAAGCGTTCCAGTGACATCAGAGCCAGGGTCAAAGGAGCATTCTGGAAAGCACAAGTGGAGATCAGGACTAACAGTGAGCAGATGGCTCTGGCGACATTGGTAAGGGCAAGAGACATGGCGTACATTATAGTTGTGACCAGGAGGAGGATAGAATCATTGAGAAGCATGTGGGAAAACAGAATGTACCGGGGTGTTTCATGGAACATGGACCTACTACCTAATGCAAAAAGCATGATGCAGTTTATATAAACAAAAAACAGAGACATCAGAACTGCTACCACAATTTTAGTCACCGTGGCAGCATCAAAGTCCACCTTGTAGACCTGCTCATACATGAACGACAGCTTGGCATCTGTGATGTTGATTGTCGCCATATGCTGCAGAAAAACAGAAAGGCTCATGAGAGTTTACTAAATCTTCCAAAAACAGATAGACATATGGGTTATTCCACTACTGAAGTACCATTTGTGTCCCACTGATATTACATTTACAAATATACAATGTATGCATTTTGTTTGTATGCACAAGACATTTAAAACAGGTTGTCCTTCACAACAACATATGTACGGTATGTGCATGTTTCAGATAAATAACCTCAAACATTAACACAATAAACAAAATCTACAGCACTTTTTAGTATATTTTCTAATTCTATGATTAAAATGTTACTCATTTAAGAGCAAATTGCAGCCACTGTCAGCAAAGAAAACCTTGTAAAAATTGAAATATTGTTATCTGAGATGGGATTTTTTAACCATTTTTGAAAGGTTAAATCTAAAAACAGCATTTGTCAGATCCAAGTCCGCTATCCATACACCTTGTCTTTAAATATTATCATTAAAATACTTTTTTTTTTGCATTATTGTATGAATCTATTTAACGTGCCTGAAACATGCTACGTCTTTTTTTTCATGAGTCATCTATTACATATTATGAAAAATGTACAAAAAAAAAAAAGTTACCTCAAAACAGTCACCCCTTTGAAATGCACTTTATAGCCAAAAGTATGTGGACACCTGACCATCATACCCATATGTGTATCTATTCTAAAACCATGCATATTAATACAGATTTTGCTCTCCCATTGCTGTTATAATAGCCTCCACACTACCGGGAAGGCTTTGTACTAGATCTCAAAAATTTTTACTAGATGTGATTTTACTAGATGTGGTTGTGGGGATTTGTGCTCATTCAGCCACAAGAGCATTAGTGAGGTCAGAAACCTAGGTCAACTCAGAAAAACTGGTATGCAGTCAGCTTTCCAACCCATCCTAAAGGTGTTCAATGGGGTTGAAGTCAGGGCTGGGGCCACTTGACTTCTTCCACATCAACCTTGGCAAACCATATCTTTATGGAACTTGCTTGGTGCACAGGAGCATTGTCATACTGAAACAGCCATTTAGTTAAAGTGAAGAGAAATCTTAAGGCTACCAAAGACATTTGAGACAATTGTGTGCTTCCAACTTTGTGGCAACAGTTTGAGGAAGGCCCCCATATAGGTGTGATAGTCAGCTGCTCACATCCTTTTGGCCATATAATGTATTTGGAATATTCATCAAGTCACAAGTCATTATTTTTTCTTTATTTTCAATGATATTGTGATATTGATTGATGAGGTTACAAATTATAACCATGTTACTTAAAATAAAGATTACATCTAAATTATTAATTAAAAAATGTATTAATACATTTTAAACAAATCATAGAACAATAAACCATTCATCCATAATCATGGATGCTACTTCATCATATTTTGTGTATTTTCTAATTCACTGATTTTAAAAAAAAATCCTCAATGATGTTACTTTCAACCTTCATTTAAGAGCACAAGTAGCCACTGTTAGCAAAGAACCTTTGTAAAAGAGAGAGAGAAAAAGAAAGAGAGAGAGAGCTTGTTATCTGAAATGGGTTAACAAGTTGTTGTTTTTTAATGGTTGGATGCATGTTTTCCTAGATTTAATGTTGAAAAATTATTTAAAACAATAATGTTTAATTACAGCCCTGTGATTACCTGGCGACTTGTCCAGGGTGTACCCCGCCTTTCGCCCGTAGTCAGCTGGGATAGGCTCCAGCTTGCCTGCGACCCTGTAGAACAGGATAAAGCGGCTACAGATAATGAGATGAGATGAGATGTTTAATTACAAGGGCTAAATGAAACCCCAATCATGGAATCACCTATATTTATTTTCATGATATTTATATTCATGTGTCTGTAAGATGGATATAAAACTTGAAAGTGTTTTAGAAATATGCAAGATACCAACCTGGGTTTTAGATTTAAAAAAAAAAAAATACCACAGTCTGTCAAAGTTCCATGTGCTTCAGCTGCTGGTCTCCCACCAAACAGAAAGGAGCCTTGCATTTCTGGACTTATGTAGCATCCATAGGACCATTCATCATTTCTTATGGGAGTGCAAAGTGAGAGAGGTGTGTGTGTGTGTGTGTGTGTGTGTGTGTGTGTGTGTGTGTGTGTGTGTGCATACCATACATGTGTATGTGTCAGTGAGTCAAAAAGATTTTTATAATTTATGAAAGTACTGATAATTTACAAAGATAGTTGAACTTTTACTTCTCCATAAATAATACATTAACCCTGACATTTAATCACAGCTTTCATGCAACTTGGCATGTTCTCCACCAGTCTCTAACATTGCTCTTGGGTGACTATATGCCACTCATGGTACAAACATTCAGTCAGCTCAGCTTTGTTTGATGGCTTGTGACCATCCATCCTTCTCTTGATCACATTCCAGAGGTTTTCAATGGGGTTCAGGTGTGGGTTCAGGTCTTTTTGGAGAGCAGTGGCTTTCTCCTTGCAGCCCTGCCATGCACACCATTGTTGTTCAGTGTTCTCCTGATGGTAGACTCATGAACACATACATTAGTCAATGTGAAAGAGGCCTTCAGTTGCTTAGAAGTTACCCTGGGGTCCTTTGTGACCTCGCCAACTATTACACGCCTTGCTCTTGGAGTGATCTTTGTTGGTCGACCACTCCTGGGGAGGGTAACAATGGTCTTGAATTTCCTCCATTTGTACACAATCTGTCTGACTGTGGATTGGTGGAGTACAAACTCTTTAGAGATGGTTTTGTAACCTTTTCCAGCCTGATGAGCATCAACAACACTTTTTCTGAGGTCCTCAGAAATCTTCTTTGCTCGTGCCATGATACACTTCCACAAACATGTCTTGTGAAGATCAGACTTTGATAGATCCCTTTTCTTCAAATAAAACAGGGTGCCCACTCACACCTGATTGTCATCCCATTGATTGAAAACACCTGACTCTAATTTCACCTTCAAATTAACTGCTAATCCTAGAGTTTGCCACTCACAGATATGTAATATTGGATGATTTTCCTCAGTAAATAAATGACCAAGTATAATATTTTTGTCTCATTTGTTTAGCTGAATTCTCTTTATCTACTTTTAGGACTTGTGTGAAAATCTGATGATGTTTTAGGTTATATTTATGCAGAAATATAGAAAATTCTAAAGGGTTCACAAACTTTCAAGCACCACTGCAGATTTGTCTCTGATATCCTGTTTGCGCCTCACCCAACCCTTTTGCCTGTTATCACGTTTTTGATCTAGCCTGCCGTTTTTTGGATTGTTTGCCTGTGTGTATATATCTCTGTATAGTTTTGCACTTTGTATATCACTGCACTCATCATTAAACTGAAACTTCTGCACTTACATCTGCCTCCCTCACGTACCTGACAGAATACTTCACCTTACAATGGATGTAGCAGAAGCGTTTCAGTACGCAATTCCACACCACTTCTGAGTTTCCCTGTCTCAGCCCCTCGCCTTGTATTTTTGCCTGAAGTCTGACTGGAGCCCCCTGGCACCCTACTACAGAATATATCATGCTAGGGGATTCAAGCTTCAGTGTGAATTCTACTATGAGGACCTTCAAGAGCCCAAGCCACCCGAACCCATCTGGGTTAGCTTCATCCTAAGTTAACATTTATTGCTGGAAGAGCACGCAGATGAGTGGATTACCTAATTTGAGTTGAGCACCCATGCCTCCAAAGCTCACAGACTTTCTTTGCCATGCTCAAGTTCATTTTTGAATCATTGGAAAAGGAGGAATCCCATGAAAATTTTTTGGGAGGGACAATCATTCTGATGGCTGACTCAGTGGAGGAGGCCATTGCTCCAGAACTCCCTCCAGTGGCTGATGCAGCAGAGGAGGCTGTCGCTCCAGAGCTCCCTCCAGTGGCTGATGTAGAGACAGCAGAGGAGGCTGTTGTTCCTGAGCCCCTCTTAGAGGTTGTCTCTCTTGAGTTGGTTTCTCAGCCAGAACCAGCACCTGAATTAATGCCTGAACCAGAGTTTGTATCAGAACCCATGCCTGCGCCTGTTCCAGTGCCCTTGCCAGCACCCATTCCAGCATCCATTCCAGTGCCAGTGTCTGCTCCAGAACCAGTGCCAGAGTTGGAGCCAGAGTCAGCACCAGTGTCTGCTCCAGTGGCAGAGTCAGAGCCAGAGTCAGCGCCAGTGCCAGAATCGGAGCCAGAGTCGGAGCCAATGTCTGCTCCAGAACCAGTGCCAGAGTCAGAGCCAGTGTCTGCTCCAGAACCAGTGCCAGAGTCGGAGCTAGAACCAGCACCAGTGTCTGCTCCAGAACCAGCACCAGTGTTGGAGTCAGCTTCAGTGCCATCGTCAGAGCCTGTGCCAGTATCTGCTCCAGAGCCTATGCCAGCGCTGGTGCCAGAGTCAGCTCCAGTGCCAGAGCCAATGTCAGATCCCGCATCAGTGCTTACTCCAGAGCCAGTGCCCGGTTCAGCCAGAGCAGCAGAGCTTATGCCAGAGTCAGTACCTGCACCAGCTTCAGTGCCGATACCAGAGTTAAGGCCAGTGCCAGAACCAGGGCCTGTTCCAGAACCTGTGTCAGAGGATGTTGGAACGACCTCAGCTTCAGCTGGTTATGAAGACATCTGCGTCATCCCACCGTGGCCCAGCTATGAAGATGTCATTGTCCCGCCATGGCCCAGCTATGAAGACATCATCGTCCCACTGCCAGGTCCTAACCAGGACCTTAGCAACACGCTTACAGAGCTCGAGCCCATGCTTGAGTCCAGTTCTGAGTCTAAGCCAAGTCCAGCGTTTGAAAGAGAGCCAAGTCCACAGTCCAAGCCAAGTCCACAGTCCGAGCCATCCCATTTACTGAGCCTGAATACAGCCTGGAGCCTTAGTTAAAGCTCGCTTCCTGCTCTGAGCCAAAGCCAGTTCCTGAACCCCTACCTGAGTCTTCTCCAGAGCTTGAGCAAGAGTCCAGTCCAGAGCTCAGACCCATCTCCAGAGTACGAGTCATCTTCAGAGCTCGAGCACACTTCCAGCCCTGTATCCAAACCAGTTCCTGAACTCCAGCTCGAGTCATCACCTGAGCTGGAGCCAGAGTCGTCGCCGATGCTCGTCATCTCCAGAGCTCAAGCCCAGCCCCGAGCCCAAGCCAGATCCAGAGCCCAAGCCTGAGTCGTCTCCTGAGCTGGAGCCAGAGTCCAGCCCAAAGCTCAAGTCATCGCCAGAGCTCAAATCCAACCCAGAACTTGAGTCCACCTTCAGTTCCGGATCCAAGCTAAGTCCAAGATCCAGGCCAAGTCTGGAGTCTGAGCATGATTCTGGCCCAGAGCCCAAGTCAAGTCCCAAGCTCAAGCCTACTCCTAGCCAAGAACCCAAGTTGTGTCCTGAGCCCGAACCCCCACTGGGGCCAAGTATGATGGATTTTTGCTCCCAGTGGGAGCTCTTTGGGAGGGAGTTCTGTCAGTCCTGTGCACTGTGTCACGTGCACCTGAAAGTGTGTGCCTTGGGCTGTGTGCACGCCGAGTGGACTCCAGCATGCGCGCCGTGAACAAGGCACACCTGAGCTCAATTAAGGAACTATGTGTTTGCCTATTTAAGGACTGTGCTGATGTATTTGCATCGTGAAGTACAACGATAGGCAAGTACACATTACCGAGCCTTTCTACCCGTGTTCTTGATGGCCTCTTTCTCGATTCTTGTGCCTGTTTCTCATTCCTGTTCTAGATTTGCCTCTGATATCCTGTTTGTGCCTCACCCGACCCTTTTGCCCGTTATCACGTTTTTGATCTAGCCTGCCATTTTTTGGATTGTGTGTGTGTGTGTGTGTGTGTGTGTGTGTGTGTGTGTGTGTGTGTGTGTGTGTGTGTGTGGTTTTGCACTTTGTATATCACTGCACTCATCATTAAACTGAAAGTTCTGCACTTACATCCGCCTCCCTCGCATACCTGACAATCAATAGGACAAAGTATTTTTCTCAGTCTACCTACAATATTGGATGTTACAATGTGGACGTAACACTCCACAAAGTACATTGTGAAAATATTACTATTTTTATATGAGGTTGGTCATATATTCTGTGTATTGTGCATGAGTGACCTTCAGTGTATGGAATTTTAAAGCTCAATACATCAACTTCATCACCATGTGTTTACTTTTTTTGGAAAATGGAATAAAAGTTTAATAAATATGGCATGTCATTCATTTGTATCACCATGCAAACTGATAATCCTACACTTTTATGAGGTACTATATGCCACCCCATTGCTTCAATATTTCCCTACACATTATTTTCTTGGAAATACTTGATTTTAACAAGCAAAGGGGACAATGCATTGGAACAGGCCCAATTAAATCTCAAGTGCCCATTCATATTGTGTCCAAAATGTTCATTTGCTTGTTTTTGAATTGGAATGAAGATTTTCTAATTAGTATATAGTCTAGTTTATTTCTTTATTTATCTTGCTTTTTTTCATCTTTACTCATTCATTCTCAGTTACTTCTTTATTCTCGTCAAGGTTGTAGTGAATCCCGAGCCTATCCCAAGAACACTGGGTGAGAGAGAGGAAAACACCCTGGATAGGATGCCAGTCCACTGCAGGGTACTATGCACATGTATTTAATTTAGAGTAGCTAATTCACCTACTGGAATGGGAGTCATAGCGAGGGTATAGGTGAAACTTGAGAACCCAGAGGAAACCCATGCAGACACAAAGAGAACATGCATAGAAACTTTGTTCCCATGCTCAAGAACAAACCAGGGATCCTGGAGCTGTAAAGTGGCAGCACTGTCACTGTGCAGCTCCATGTCTATACAGTACAATAAAGTGCTTTCTTTGCATAACCCAATTAGGAATGGTGCTGGGATCATAGTGAAGGGGCAGCCATGAGTGAAAGTCAAGGTCCTTGCTCAATAACAAAGCTGTGTCTTTCTGACAACCCTGTGATTTGAACTCAAAAACCTTCCAATTAACGACTGCAGACTGCCCAGTTAAAGCAGCAAGATTAAGAAAACACTGATGGATAGGCCAAAGCTCATGGGTATAGGTGCATTAGCAATCTCCCAAACCCCAGCACTTCCCTTGTGCCCTCATTACTACATTCATGAATTATTTATCCATTAACTGTCTATCATGTGTGTTATCCTGTCATAGTTATGAAAAATACACTGTCTCCTGGGCCATAAACTAGGGTGTATTAAGACTCTGTGGACAAGAACTTGGGAACTACAGAACAATAACTTTAAGATTATTTATACATACACTTCAAATCTTTAAACAAGCAAAACCCAAGGAACATGATGTCCTGATGCATGAATATTCAGCATAGCCATACACAAATATCCCATGCAACCCTGAGTCATGGTACACTTTCCTCTTCTGTGCTACTCTTTTAACGATTAATAAGTTTGAAAGAGCACCATGGCTCCAGTCTCCAGTGTATCATCATTGTCTTCCCTTAGAGGACACTTGTTTTCCAGCTGCATGATGCATGTGCCATAAATGGCTATAAGAGAGTGAATGAATAATTAATACATTAATGATTATGCTTTGGGATGTTTTTAAAAGCTCTCTGATGTATTTAATTCTCCTATGTTTGACAAAACAAAAATATTTACTCTATAGAAGTATGTCATCAGGTTGCACCCTAGAGTATCAAACTACTCTTGGGTAGAATAATGAATGTTAGAGGCCTAAAATGCCATGTACTTTTGGTGGGGAAATGGAAGAAAACTGGAAAGTTGATAGTTTGTGGGGTTAGAGGTGGGTGAAGTCAGTAATGGCCTATGATCTTTAGCTCTTTATGTAAACATGTTGGTGGCTGGATTGAATAACAGAAGACCAATTTCTGAGGCATTACAAGACACTGTGTTCACTCCATCATCTGGAGAGCCAGACTTTCCAGCAATCTGTAACTGGGAGACCCTTATTCTAAGTGACACTAGCCAATCATGGCCATCTATTAATTTTCTGTATATGCAAGAGGGCAGTTATTGCTCTCCTCAAAGTGTCATATCGCACAGCATGAAGCAGCAGGTTGGAAAGATGTTATGGTGTCACATATTAGAAGGAAGCCTTGTGTTAGCCCTCATTTTACTTTATTGGTAGCTCCTGTGCAAAAGGGCATTGGATGCGCCTTAAACTGGGAGAATAATGAGAAATAGCCCCCCAAAAGGAAGAGACCAAAAGAAAGAAAAGCTAATAATTTGTGTCTTTTATAAAATTAAATTTGAATCAGTTACTTGGCATTAGGGCTACGTGCTCATTTCTGCCATTTACCTAGGTTCCAAGTAAATGATGGGAATGCGAATATCTAACCTATATATTGTTGGACCATATTTAGCTTTGATCACAGCACACATTCACTGTGGCATTGTTTTGACAGCCTTATCCAATGCCACAATATTTATTTCCATCCAGAGTTGCATTAATTTTTCATCAAGATCTTGTTTTGATGATGGGGTTGAGTCGAACCATGCCATAAAGTCTATTTAGCACATCCCAAAGACATTATTTGTGGTTAAGGTCAGGACTCTTGTGGTGGCCAATTCATGTGTGAAAATGATTCCACATGCTTCCTGAGCCACTCTTTCACAATTTGAGCCTGATGAATCCTGGCATTGTCATCCTAGAATATGCCCATGAAGGTATAATGTTGCTTGAAAGTTTGTGAACCCTTTAGAACAGGGGTGCCCAATACGTCGATCGCGATCGACTGGTCGATCGCAGGGCCAATGAGAGTAGCTCACAGAACTCCGCAAGAAAAAAAACGGAAAAAAAAAAAAAACGCGCGTTTTCAGAAAAGCAATTCATCCTATCACATAATGATATTATAATGTGCCCGCTAATTGACGTGTAGACAGGCCAGTCTGCTGGCTGCTAAAAAGTTTGTTACACCATTACCATAACAACCATAACATATCTCATAGCCTACTACAGACAAGCGCCAGTTGTTGCTTGCTTTCCTTTTACCACTGCATTTTCGTTTTCGCTGTAGCTCGATTCGCTGTGTAGTAGCCTACAAAAAATGATTCGGAAATGAATGAGGGAGATAAACAAATAAAAAAATCAAAGACTTACCATTTCCATCAAGAATGGGAAGAGGACTTCTTGTTCACGATGTCACACTCGAAGTGTGTCTGTCTGATCTGTCAATCCAGCATTGCACTTCCAAAGAAAGGGAACGTAGAGAGACATTTTCGAATGGTTCATCGAACCTTTGATACTGACTTTCCTCCAAGCACTGAATTGAGAAAGAGAAAGGTGAGGGAGTTGAAGTCTCAGCTTCTTGGACAGCAGTCTCTTTTCACTCGGCCAACGTCGAAAGCCAAGGCCGCCACAGAGGCATCGTTCCGGGTGAGTCGCACGATCATTAGGCACAAAAAGTGTTTCCAGGATGGAGTTATGGTGAAGGAAGCCTTCATCGAGGCATCAGATGCGTTGTTTAAAGACTTTAAAAACAAAACGGAAATAATGTCTGCAGTCAAAGCTGTTCAATTGACAGGAAATACAGTGACCAGGCGATGCGAAATGATGGGCGACAACTTAGTACAGCAGCTTGCTAAGGACATTGACTGTTGCGAGTGCTTCTCGTTACAGATGGACGAATCTACCGACATCACAGACAAAGCCCAGTTGTGCATTTTTATTCGGATGGTTCATGATATGACTGCAAAAGAGGAACTTTTAGCAGTTCTGCATATGAACGCACACACACGGGGGGAGGACATTTTTCAGATATTCAAAAACTTTATCGACAAGACTAAGATTCCAGTGTGCAAGTTGGTGTCTATCACCACGGACGGGGCGCCAGCCATGACAGGCAGGCGTAATGGATTTGTTGCCAAATGCCGAGAGGATGAAGCGTTTCCTGACTTTCTAAGTTACCATTGTATCATACACCAACAAGCGTTGTGTGCGAAAATGTTGAACATGAAAGAGATCATGGACGTAGCAACAAAAGTGGCCTGTTCTATCCGTGCAAAATCTCTCCAAAGACGACTCTTCCGCTTGCAGCTTGAGGAGGCTGACAGCGACCACACAGGACTACTGCTTCACACAGACGTAAGGTGGTTGAGTAGGGGGAAATTCCTGCAACGATTTCGCGATCTCCTTCCCGAGATAAAGCAGTTCCTTCAGGAGAAAAAACATGCAGAATACGAGCAACTTAATGATGATCGTTGGTTGCTTGATTTGGCGTTTTTAACGGATCTGTCAAACATGCTCAATGAGCTAAACGTGGAATTACAGGGCAAAGAGAAACTCGTGATCAATATGATAAGCACAGTGAATGCCTTCAAAGGAAAACTTAAACTGCTTTCTTCAAAGATCCAACGCAATGATCTGGGAAACTTTAGCAACCTTGCATCTGAGCTGAATAATCAAGGAAAGGACTCAACGGAGTTTGACAGTGCATGTTATGCAGAACAGATTGACACCGTCCTGTCAGACTTTGACAGGAGATTTCAAGACTTCGCTCTACTCGAGCCAGTTGCCATGTTCATGTGCTTCCCTTTTCGGGAGGATGCTGAGGTCGATGTCCTCGCTTCCAAAATCTCAACAATGTTTCAGCTCAGTTCTGCTGAAGTTGAGGATGAGATCTTGACACTGCAAGCAGACATTAACCTGAAGTCCAGGGCCAATGAACAGTTCTGGAGTTTGCTCACAGAAGAAAAGTATCCCAACATGAGAAAATGTGCAACATCTCTGACTGCAATGTTTGGGTCTACTTACTTGTGCGAGTCAGCCTTTTCACATATGAAAATTATAAAATCCAAATACCGCTCCACCCTGACCGACGATCATTTGGAGGCGTGTCTGAGACTGGCTATCAGTAGCTATATCCCGGACTATGCATCCCTTGTTGACTCCATCCAATGCAAGTCATCATCTGAATAAGGTAGCCTACTGACCACTGATGTGAACATGCCCCTGTGTATGCACAAAAAAAAGACTACATGCATAAAGTTAATTGTCTGAAAGTTTCAATGTTTCAACAGTGAATTGTAGTGTGAGAGGGTGTGTAATGTAGGCCAATTGCCACTCTATGTATGTTAAAAAAAAAAGTCCTAGTTTTAAAAAAGTTCATTTTCAATGTGTGGACTTTGATCATAAATGTAGGCCTGAATTTTATGGGCAATGTAATGTGAACCTGCCACATGCAAAAAAAAAAAAAGGCTACATGCAATGTACACATAAAGTTAATTCATTGTCTGAAAGTTTCAGTTTGAACAGTGAGTTCTAGTATGAGAGTGTGTACTGTGGGCCAAATGCCTCTATCTATGTATGTATGTTAAAAGAAAATCGTAGTGTTAAAAAAAGTTACATTTCAATGTGTGGATTTTTTTTATCATAAATGTAGGCTACTAAATTGTATGAGCAATGTAATGTCACTGTGTATGAAATCACATGCTGATTAGTAGCCTCTATTGTGGATGTTACTGTTGTTATTTCCAGGGTTGGTATGGAAATAAAACTCAATCATAAATGAATTCAGCTTGTGATTTAAATGTGAAACCTTAGTAAAATAGCCCGTATGACACTGTGTTCATTTTGGTATTGTAAATTTAAAAAAGACACGTAATGTGCGTAGTTAGTAGATCATTCTGAGTCAGTCACTTAAAAGGTAGATCACCATTCAGAAAAGTGTGGGCACCCCTGCTTTAGAATTTTCTATATTTCTGCATAAATATGACCTAAAACATCATCAGATTTTCACACAAGTCCTAAAAGTAGATAAAGAGAACACAGTTAAACAAATGAGACAAAAATATTATACTTGGTCATTTATTTATTGAGGAAAATGATCCAATATTACATATCTGTGAGTGGCAAAAGTATGTGAACATTTGCTTTCAGTATCTGGAGTGACCCCCTTGTGCAGCAATAATTGCAACTAAACATTTCCAGTAACTGTTGATCAGTCCTGCACACTGGCTTGGAGGAATTTTAGCCCATTCCTCTGTACAGAACAGCTTCAACTCTGGGATGTTGGTGGGTTTCCTCACATGAATGGCTCGCTTCAGGTCCTTCCACAACATTTCAATTGGATTAAGGTAAGGACTTTGACTTGGCCATTCCAAAACATTAACTTTATTCTTCTTTAACCATTCTTTGGTAGAACAACCTGTGTGCTTAGGGTCGTTGTCTTGCTACATGACCCACCTTCTCTTGAGATTCAGTTCATGGACAGATGTCCTGACATTTTCCTTTAGAATTCGCTGGTATAATTCAGAATTCATTGTTCCATCAATGATGGCAAGCCGTCCTGGCCCAGATGCAGCAAAACAGGCCCTAACCATGATACTACCATCACCATGTTTCACAGATGGGATAAGGTTCTTATGCTGGAATGCAGTGTTTTCCTTTCTCCAAACATAACACTTCTCATTTAAACCAAAAAGTTCTATTTTGGTCTCATCCAGCCACAAAACATTTTTCCAATAGCCTTCTGGCTTGTCCATGTGATCTTTAGCAAACTGCAGATGAGCAGCAATGTTCTTTTTGGAGAGCAGTGGCTTTCTCCTTGCAGCCCTGCCATGCACACCATTGTTGTTCAGTGTTCTCCTGATGGTAGACTCATGAACACATACATTAGCCAATGTGAGAGAGGCCTTCAGTTGCTTAGAAGTTGCCCTGGGGTCCTTTGTGACCTCGCCAACTATTACACGCCTTGCTCTTGGAGTGATCTTTGTTGGTCAACCACTCCTGGGGAGGGTAACAATGGTCTTGAATTTCCTCCATTTGTACACAATCTGTCTGACTGTGGATTGGTGGAGTCCAAACTCTTTAGAGATGGTTTTGTACCCTTTTCCAGTCTGATGAGCATCAACAATGCTTTTTCTGAGGTCCTCAGAAATCTCCTTTGCTCGTGCCATGATACACTTCCACAAACATGTGTTGTGAAGATTAGACTTTGATAGATCCCTGTTCTTTAAATAAAACAGGGTGCCCACTCACACCTGATTGTCATCCCATTGATTGAAAACACCTGACTCTAATTTCACCTTCAAATTAACTGCTAATCCTAGAGGTTCACATACTTTTGCCACTCACAGATATGTAATATTGGATCATTTTCTTCAATAAATAAATGACCAAGTATAATATTTTTGTCTCATTTGTTTAACTGGGTTCTCTTTTAGGACTTGTGTGAAAATCTCATGATGTTTTAGGTCATATTTATGCAGAAATATAGAAAATCATAAAGGGTTCACAAACTTTCAAGCACCACTGTAGAATAAATCCACTGATGTAATACCTGGTCATTGAGTACATTCATCAAGTCAGACTTCATTTTATAGCCACATAACATTGCTGAGCCTCAAACTAACTAATTGAAGCAATCCTAGATCAGAATTTTACAGTGTACAGTGGCCACTATGCATAAAGGGTGAATCATTTTATGCACTTCCCTTCTCACCCTGATGTGTCTATCACTTTGTAATAGAGTAAATCTGGACTCATCAGACCACATGACCTTTTTCTATTGCTCCAGAGTCCAATCTTTATGGTACCTAGCAAATTGAAGCCTTTTATTCCGATTGCCTCACTAACAAGTGGTTTTCTTATGACCACACAGTTATTCAGTCTCAAACCTGTGAGGGTTTTTTTTCTCATATTCTGCATGTTGAAATGTTTTTACTTTCACTATTAAACATAACCATTATGCTGTTGATTTTTTTTTTTTTTTACAATTTGACTTCACCAAGCATTTAAGTCATATTTGATCATGGTCAGTCAAGATTTTTTTCCAATCACATTTCTTTCATGAAGTTGATGGCTCACCACTATCCTTCCAAGTTTTAATAATGCATTTGATAGTTCCTTACCCAGTTCCAGCCATTTCAGCAATCTCTTTAGTTGTTTTTGTTTTTGTTTTTTTGCTTGATGCAGGCCAATAATTTAACCCTTCTGAAACACATTAACAACTTTTCCATGACCATGGGATACATCTTCAGACATAGTTGTTTAAGAAATGAAAAGCAACTCACTGCATCAGTTAGGGTTAAAAGAATTGTTGCCAGCTGAAACATATTCAGGATGAAAAAGGATGAAAAAAACAGAAGTCTTTGTCTTTGGGGAATATTTCAAACTTTAAGTACTGTATTTTCCGGACTATACATCGCTCCGGAGTTTAAGTCGCATCAGCCAAAAAATGCATTATGAAGACGAAAAAAACATATATACGTCGCACCGGACTACAAGTCGCACTTTTTTGAAGGGTTATTCTATCCATAGAATCTGTGATTCTATCTGATAAGCGTCGCGTGGTTACTGCGCGACTGCATTGTTTATTTAATAAACGAACAGCTGAGCAGTGATAACGCGCCCTTTGCCCTGTAAGTAGCCTAGTCTGATTATTTTAAATATCTACTACTATCTTTAATACTATCACTATCGTTATTACTAATAGCCTATATTATTATTATAACTAATATTAGTAGCCTATTACTGATGCATTAATCAGTTTGCTTTTAGAATATTTTTACCGGTAGGGCTTATTATCGCCCCATGGCTCTTTCATCTTTGTTATTAAAGCTGTAGTCATCATCGAGGAGTGTCATTCTTCATTTTTGTCGAATTTTATTTCATCAAATCAGAGGTCAAGTAGGCTATAGGTATATCATCTCCAAAGACAGGTACGGTAGTAAAAACAACCGTCTAGTGAAAAAAAAACCCAACAACAACCGCTCAGAGGAAAAAAACAGGCAGAAAGTGCGCCTGCCAGTTAACGTCATATCAGATAAAAACATTAAACGTTATTCAGACCATTAACACCATAACATCAGAGATGAAGAATAAAGTTCATCTTGGAAGGAGAGTTATTTTTAAAAATGCAAAACTAAATCATTTATAATAGCCCAGAGAAAAACTGGTTGAATATATAGCGTAACATCAAGTTATTCAATAGGCCTAAAATCAGGGCTTAATTTGAGCCGGAACATGACGGAACAAGATCCGTAACCTCCGTTGTCGGATCCGGCAGCTATTTTCATTTCATTCGGTATTTGTTAGATGCACTTTAATTACACTTTAATTGAATAAAGACATTTACCAGCTGTAGTTGTAGGGCTCTACATAGAACCTTTAAGGGTTCCCTCAGAAGGAGAACTAAGGAACCCTTAAGGTGTTTTTTTTTCTAAAAGTGTATATAGTTTTAAAAAGCTTCCTGTAGGTTAATGTCACTCTGAAGTTGCCAAATCCTTACTAGACAATCAACTGGAAATTATTAACTATAAATAAGAAACAAATAAAACACAACAGGACATGCTATTATAGGAAAATAATCAGTCATGAGGTGGTGTGATGTATTACCACACTGATAATAAAATAATTGTCATTATTACAGTCGGCGGCACGGTGGTGTAGTGGTTAGCGCTGTCGCCTCACAGCAAGAAGGTCCTGGGTTCGAGCCCTGGGGTCGGCGAGGGCCTTTCTGTGCGGAGTTTGCATGTTCTCCCCGTGCCCGCGTGGGTTTCCTCCGGGTGCTCCGGTTTCCCCCACAGTCCAAAGACATGCAGGTTAGGTTAACTGGTGACTCTAAATTGACCGTAGGTGTGAGTGTGAATGGTTGTCTGTGTCTATGTGTCAGCCCTGTGATGACCTGGCGACTTGTCCAGGGTGTACCCCGCCTTTCGCCCGTAGTCAGCTGGGATAGGCTCCAGCTTGCCTGCGACCCTGTAGAAGGATAAAGCGGCTAGAGATAATGAGATGAGAGATTATTACAGTCATTAATCACAAGAAGCCTAATCAAATATAACCTAATTTCTCCCTTAATAACTCTGTTTGTTTCAATTAGGCCCTACATCCATTGCTATCTTGAACAATTACCCAAAAACACTTTTCTACTTCTTAGGTTGTCTTACTACATTTTAAAATAATGTACGGTACTGTGTAAAAGTGCACATGCAAAGAAATTCTGTAGTGCAAAGATGCCTTCAAATATGATTAAATTAAGTGTTTCTACATTAAAATATACTATAAAGAGCAGTAAACAGGAATAAAATGAAACAAAGTCAATATGTGGTGTGACAATTCTTTGCTTAAAAAAAAAAATTAAAAATTGTAGTCTCCGGTACAGTGAGTGCAGTTTTATAAGGAAATGATCTGTAAGTTTTACTGAGCATCTTGCAGAACCAGCCACAGTTCTTCTAGAGACTTTGACTGTTGCACTTGCGTCTTATTTTTGCAGCAAAGCCCAGCAGCACTCATTATATTTTTTTTGTTTGAAAAGTGGTCTCTTACATAACATACTGCTTTCTTTACTGACATACAGTACAAACATTTTTCTGTAATATTTAATTTTGTGCTGGAAAACTAATGTTTGGAATCTAAAATGTTTTTTTTTTCCTGAATCAGTAATGTAGAAGTCATGAAAAAAAATCTATAACACAGTTTGTACTAAATAAATTATGGTGCCCAAAACTTTTGCCCAGTAGTGTATGTCTGATACATCACTCTGTGGCTTCAAGTCTCTTTTCTTTCAAAGCTAGCTCCTGATTGCACTTGTCAGATCTTATTTATTTATTTATTTATTTATTTATTTATTTATTTATTATTTATTCATAGATTTTACAGTTTTGTGGTTACAGTTTACATTTGAATTATACTGCTTGGGAAAACCAGTCCTGGTCAAAGAAAATCCAGAAAGAGTCAGTGAGGGAAGGTTCTGTTATTTTTATAGAGAAAAAGACTATCTCAATGAAAAAACAGAGGTTCTTCTCAAGTTCTGCTACCCCCTTGCTCATCTTTTGTGATTTTAGTTGTGGCTGTGACTGCTTCATTAGTCTCTTTCCCACCTTAAAGGGGACATATTTTGAAAAACTCACTTTTTTAGTGCTTGTGCACATATATTTGGGTATCTGGAGTGCCTACCATCCCACAAACTCTGAAATAAGACAACCCAGTCAGTTTTGCTTGGGCTGCCTGTTTTAGAAAACATGTGCTTCAACAAGCTGTTCAGATTTAAAGGAACAATCAAATCAGCCATGTTGAACAGGGATGTTTAGAGAGGATGAGAAGGGTGCTATGCTGGCTTTATCCTTGTATATATTCTGACCAAAGCTTATCACAGGCATTTCATTAAGACCTCGGGGAACTGTGTCAGCTTGTGGAAAAGGGGTATAATATGCCACCTTTAAATAAATCTGGCAGATTTTTTTTTTAATCTCACTGTTGGATTTTAGAACTGATACAAACTGCATCTGTGAGTGTGCAAAAACTAGTCGACTAATACATTAACTAAATACTGCTGTGAGGACGTTGACTACCTGAGGTAGTGTTAAAAACAGTAGCAAGGCAGAATCTAGTGGAAACCCACACAGATGCAGAGAGAACATGCAAAACTGAGAATCAAACTGAGAACCAAGAACCATCCATTTTCTTTACCACTTATCCATTGTGGGTCATAGGGGAGCTGGAGCCAATCCCAGCTTACTATGCGTGAGAGGTAGGGCATACCCTAGACCAGTGTTTCTCGACCAGTGTTTCTCAACCACTGGGCCATGAGGTTTGTTTGTTTGTTTGTTTGTTTGTTTGTTTTCAATTTTGAAGTCAAATACTAAATAGTTCAAGATGTCATAGTGTCCCAAATCCAGTAGCTGGTTTGCCGAACACTTTTCAAGTGGAATAAATACATTTGTGGGCAAATTAAGAAGCACAAGCCTTTATTTTGTCACATTTCTCCTCTACATTTAACCCACGTGTGCGTGAACACACATGCGGAGAGAGAGAGAGAGCGAGAGAGAAAGAGCAGCAGGCTGAATAAATAAATACATTTGTAGGTAAATTATATGGTTCTGTGATGCCTGCTGGAAGAGAAGAGCAGGGAGGATTGGGAATCGAGCAGCTGTGGTTTGTTTACACCCAATACTAAAACTTGTAGCGTTCTAACAACCATTGCAAAGATGCGTACAAAAAGCCTAGAAACTCCTATTTACACGGCCAAAAATGATACAGGATTTATCTTGTAGTGTCCTGATCCCCAGATGTTTAACCCAGCCACAAACAAAAAGTTGTTCTCCTCCATGCTGTTCCAGGTTTTCATCTGTGTGTCCGTGTAGAACAATGTCTGCAGCACCAGGTAGTTTGAGATGTCGGGGAACTCAACGGATGGATAAGTTTCCAACTCATAATGAATGAATGAATGAATGAATAACTTCATTTAAACACGATAAGTTGATCAGCAGAGCTGGTGGGGTTGTACATGTACAGATACAAATAATTACAAATACAAAAGGCTAAAAATATACGCAATCTTTAGAAAAAACTTAAATCTGTTGATTATCTGTTAATTGTCTTCACATTAAGTTAATTAATAATATGCATAACTATTGTCTTTGTATATAGTTATGGCTACAATAGGATCAAAATATATTCTACTAATGTCAAATTTAGCACATAAATTTTTCTTTCATAGGAAAAATCCTTCTTTGTTAGCGTGTTAGGAGCTATCCCACTGAGTGGTTTCTATATCCACTACTTTTGAGTGTACTTCTTGGTTTTAATAACTTGCTTGTTAACTGAACACAAACATGGCAATAAGTTCTTGTGTTAATGGACCAGACTTCACTTTTGGATTATTAATCCCTTTTGACTGAGAATGCCCTGCATGCATGGTTTGGCTTCTGGCACATCCATATTGTTTTTAATACAATACCTACAATTAAAATTGTTTTTATTGCATTTATTCAATTCCTGAGCTCCCACCTGTAACAGGGAGTGATGTTGCATTCCATTAATACACTTTACAATAGATTATTCGATTCTAATAAAATAGATGAGCCAAAATAATTGGGGATCTTTTTTGAGGGGCTCCAACTCATTACAAGTATGAATAGGTGGGCCTTACAGTAGAAAAGCTTGAGAACCCCTGCCTTAGACAGTTTGTCAGTCTATCACAGGGCTAACACAGCCCTGAGAGACAGACAGGCATTCACACTCATTCACACCGGTGGGCAATTTTGAGGAGCCACTTCACCGAATCCACAAGTCTTTGGACTGTGGAAGGAAACTGGAGCACCCAGAAGAAACCACCACAGGCACAGAGGGACACAGACAGGTTCAAACTTGGAACCTGCTTGCTGTGAGGTGACAGTGCTAACCACTGCACCACCATGCCACCCAGAACTTGGAACCCAAAAACTTAAATAACAAAAATAAGCAACCCAAGGATGAACTTTATGCAGTTGATCAAAATGACAGATTATACCTAATAATACTAAGGTCATGACATGTAAAAATTAATCCATACTGCTGTGCTCGATATATTTGCACCAAAACCACACACACTAGGCAAGGCAAGGCAAGGCAAGTTTATTTATATAGCACATTTCATACACAGTGGCAGTTCAATGTGCCTTACAGAAGTAAAGACAAAACAGTGAACAAAAAATTAAAATTACATAAAATAAAAAGGGAAGGAGAGAAAAATAAAAATAATATGAGAATTAAGCAATAATAGAAATAAAATAATAAAATGAAGTAAAAGTTCAGTAAAAAAAACAGCAGAATAAAATGAAGTAAAAGTTAAGCGTATCTGTGAAGATACTCAGTCATCCAGGTACATAGTAATCTGTGGTTGGTAGAAGAGAGCAACTGGACTTGCTTGAAAAGTCTTGAAGACGTTTCGCCTCTCGTCCGAAAGGCATCCTCAGTTCTGTCTGTCTAATAGGGAGTATCAAGTATTTATCCTCTCATGGATCATAATAGAATCCGAATCAGAATGCTGATGGCTGCATTGTAGGTGGCTGATAGATGTCATAGACACCCACCTCTGTTCAGTGATGGTCGTTCCAGGTTGACAAAAATGAACGATCCTCTCTGGCTAAGATGTCTGCCAGTTTTCTGGAAGTCCTCTCATACTCCTGCACTAGTCGAAGGAAACTCATCCCAAAGTGCGTAGAAACATATCTGTGAAGATACTCAGTTTCGGACGAGAGGCGAAACGTCTTCAAGACTTTTCAAGCAAGTCCAGTTGCTCTCTTCTACCAACCACAGATTACTATGTACCTGGATGACTGAGTATCTTCACAGATACATTTGATGACATTTATCAGTTAGCAGAAAGCATCTGAGAACAGCTTGGTCTTTAGTCTAGATTTAAAGCTGCCAACAGCAGGAGCATTTTTGATGTCCTCTGGAAGTTGGTTCCATAGCTGTACTGCATAGTAGCTAAAAGCTGCTTCACCACACTTTGTTTTAACAACAGGTTTTACCAGTAAATTTTGCTGCTGCGATCTACTACAACACTAGAGTCAATGCTGTGCTGAGAATGGTCCACAAACCAAAATAATTTCAGGTCATCTATGGTCTAGTGGTGGTCCCTTAGCATTGATGGGGCAGAGGAGGTAAAAGGAGGCCGACAAATTATGCATCGCAACAGGTGGGAAATCAGTAACTGAATACTTATGGTGTGCATCAATATGACAAGATAAACATGCCAACTGAGTGTGCACTAGTGTGGGTTTGTTTTCCTGCAAGTTCTAACTGGATACATTTTACAATCAGAAGTTTATCCCGTAGTACTTGTCTCAGTGCATTCAAGCTGCTCTCCCAGTTACTCCTCACTGCTTGTTAAGATCTGTAGTAGGATCTGATTATCTTCTGTCAATCTCACAAAGTTCCTGTATACCTGCACTATCTTCATAGGCAACTGTTCCAGCATTACATCCTAAGCAGAAAGGTGACCAGGGAGAAATACAGTAGACAAAAGGTGTTAAACACTGCCCTCTAGTGATCCTAAATAATATTGAATCAAATTTAATCTGTTAAACTTAATTCTGTTGTATTTGCTTTGGGAGGAAATTCTGGTATTGACTTCTAGTTTTGCTGATCTCTTTTTCTGTCTCTGAATGGTATGAGTGAGGATGTGAGTCTGGTAGTAGAGTTTGGCTGAGTAGAGTTAGCTCTCACTAACTCCTCAACCATACACACCTTATCTGTGACTATAAGGTCGTCCACGTTAAGTGACAAGGGAAGCTGAGTAGAAGGTTGAATTTGAACTGGGGTCACCGGTTTTATTTTTAATTAGACCAGTCGGGTGGGGCTGGATGCCACACAGTGCAGGAGTCAATTAGCAAAGAATGAAATGAAAGAAAATAAACTTGTTTAATTGATGTAAAGTTGTCTGTTGTTATTTATACTTTATACACTCATTGGCCACTCTATTCGGAACACCCATCCACCTGTTGTTTTATGCAGTTACCTATCAGCCAATCCCTTGACAGCAACACAATGCATCAAATAATGCAGATACAAATCAAGAGCTTCAGTTAATGTTCACTTCAAACATCAGAATGGGAAAACTTGTGATCTCGAAGTGTGACATTCTTTCACTGTGGCATGGGTGTTGGTTTGAGCCAGATGGACTGGTTTGAGTATTTCAGAAACTGCTGATCTCCTGGGATTTTCACACACACAACAGTCTCTCTCTAGAGTTTACACAGAATGGTGCGAAAAGCAAAAAACACTGAGTGGGTGACAGTTCTGTGGGTGGAAACATCTTGTTGATGAGAGAGATCAGAGGAAAATGGCCAGATTGGTTGGAACTGCCAGGTAGGATAGAACTCATAGCAACTCTTTACAACCATGGTGAGCAGAAAAGCATCTCAGCATGCAACAACAGAAGACCACACTGGGTTCCACTCCTGCAGCCAAGAACAGGAATCTTACAATCAAGAACAAGTTCTTATTAATGTGGCCAGTGAGCGTATATTCGATAAAACTTCATGTTTAATCATATAGGGTTATAAATATATTTCAAAACATTTATCCTGGCTATAGATAAAACAGGACATTTTTTTCACAGTATGTATTTTGAAATATTAGTAGTAATTCGGTGTGGTTCAGTATCGGTTGAAATACCATTAAAGTTCCATTTAAGTTTAGTTATGATTTCAATGTTAACCAAGTGTGCAAAAGTGGTGAAGAAGAATCAACACCTGAGTTCGACATTGATTCAGTGAAATAAATGTTGACCAAAAAAAATGTTGATTTAAGTTTAAGTTCAAAGTGTTTATTGTCATATGCACAGTAAGGACATGTCCACTTGCACAATGAAATTCTTAGTTTGCTGTCCACCATGAATGCCAGTTACAAATAAATAAATATGAGGAAGAAGTAATACAAAGTAAAGGCAATAAAGAAAGAAAGCACAACTTTATTCATCACACTTGTGAAATTCCTCTCTGCATTTAACCCATCTGAAGCAGTGAACACACACACACAAAGCAGTGGGCAGCCATGCTAACAGCGCCCAGGAAGCAGTTGGAAGTTAGGTGCCTTGCTCAAGGGCACCTCAGCCCAAGGCCATCCCATATTAACCTAACCTGCATGTCTTTGGACTGTAGAGCACCCAGAGGAAACCCATGCAGACACGGGGAGAACATGCAAACTCCACACACAAAGGCCCTCGCCAGCCTCGAACCCAGAACCTTCTTGCTGTGAGGCAACCTTGCTAACCACTTACACCACCGTGCCGCCCAGTATAGTGCAAAAATAAAAGCAAAAGCAACAAAACCACCCAGTATAGTACAAAATAAAGGTAAATGTAGTGCAAATAGGGGCGGCACGGTGGTGTAGTGGTTAGCGCTGTCGCCTCACAGCAAGAAGGTCCGGGTTCGAGCCTAGTGGCTGACGGGGGCCTTTCTGTGCGGAGTTTGCATGTTCTCCCCGTGTCCGCGTGGGTTTCCTCCGGGTGCTCCGGTTTCCCCCACAGTCCAAAGACATGCAGGTTAGGTTAACTGGTGACTCTAAATTGACCGTAGGTGTGAATGTGAGTGTGAATGGTTGTCTGTGTCTATGTGTCAGCCCTGCGATGACCTGGCGACTTGTCCAGGGTGTACCCCGCCTTTCGCCCGTAGTCAGCTGGGATAGGCTCCAGCTTGCCTGCGACCTTGTAGAACAGGATAAAGCGGTTAGAGATAATGAGATGAGATGTAGTGCAAATAGGTAGTGTAATACAAAAATAAGGCAATGATCAGACATAGCAGCAGAAGGGCAGTAATGTGCAAACATTTAACACTATGCAATACTTTTATAATGTGCAATACCTCACTCCATAATGTGAAACGCAACACATTCACCTCAGGAAAGTGCACCTTACACACAACACATACACCTCAGGACTGTGCACCTTACACACAGCACACACACCTCAAGTCTGTGCACCTTACCTTACCTTGCAATACTTCATAACAGTGTTGTGCCAGTTCACACCTTTTCTGAACTAGTTCAAGTTCAGTTCATACATGCTCAAAGTGAACAGTTCACGTTCAAAGTTCACAATTTTAATTCTGAACTAGTTCAAAGTTCAGTTCATTTTACTTTTTGGTGAGATATGAAAATAAAAACATTTTTCAGACCACGAGCTAGAAAATCACTATACGTTCTCTGAAACTGTTCACTGTAGACATTTGCTCATGACACTGCAGTTGTGGGTTTCTTACCAGGTGATGAAACATGCAACAGTACAGACAAGGTAGACCAGTTCTGTGTCGTTTCAAATTCGAGAACGAAGTTGTTGAAGTCCTTATTTGTTTTTTCTGAGCAGGTGGACATATCTTACACAGAAACACGGGCGCAGATAGAGGGTGGGACGGGTGGGATTCGTCCCACCCAGATTTAAATTCACCTCGTTCGGTCCCCCCCACTTATAGGGAGGAAAAAACGTCTATGCTGTCTTTCTTTGCATAAGGCAAACCTCACGGAAAAATCAAAAGACTAATTACCATTCGGTTTATTGAGGTGCACAGCAGTACATACATAGTTGCAACAACTCACATAAAACAAAACAAAGACTGATATTCGGTTGGTTGAGCTGCGCAGACCGCACAGGTTGCGAGCTCGAGCTTGGTTGCTATGGTTACCCACAACAAGTTTGACAGGCATATCGGGGACAGCTCCTAGTTCAGGACCCCAACACGGCATGATGAAGGGTGCCAAACCGAAAAGGCAGAAAACGATTGCATCGTTTTTTCAAAAAACAACGACTGTAAGTAAACTGTGCCTTACTTTATCATATCACCTTGCAATTTTTTGATAGTCTGTTCAAAGTAATGTAGTGAAAGTAAAATCGTACGGAGTAGAGATGCCTTTCTGGTAGCCTCCTTCTTTCGGTGGTAGCCTGTAGATACAGTGCTCAGAAGGCAGTTTTAATGTTTAATCTGGTGTTCCCTGCCATAATTTCAGCGAGCATATTGTTTCATAAGGAAACTTTGCGAAGAGTTGTTGACTGACTGCCGCTCACGCAACACACAGGCATAGTTAGAAAGTCAGGATGCACTGGTTTACACTTTACACACACACACGTAGCCCAGGCTCTCGCTATGTTTAACAGTTGGAACTTAGTGGTTTTAAAACTAGTTTTCTTAAAGAATAAGTGTGCTGAAAGTCAGTTAATGTTTAAATAAAACAGTTTTTGCATACGGCATATGGCATGCTTGGGGAGTGATTGGAATCAGTATCAGAATAAGCTTTATTTCTTTCAATGATGGGTAATTAAGTTTGACAGTCCAAGTCTCAATACATAGGATACACAGACCTAGATGCTATAGATAAATACAAAGGGTAGACAAAACAGTCAGCAGTCATCCAGAACACACACACACACACACATTCAACCCACATGACATCCTGTTGTGTCAGTGGTAAATAGCACATGAGAGCACCAGACATCACAGGTGTGCTCTATTCCTACTCTTTATTTATATTAGTAGGCCTAAGCTAACGGTTGCAGGGATGAAGGAGTGATGGTTTTTTTGTCTTAGGTGAGTAATGTCGGGCGGCACGGTGGTGTAGTGGTTAGCGCTGTCGCCTCACAACAAGAAGGTCCGGGTTCGAGTCCCGTGGCCAGCGAGGGCCTTTCTGTGTGGAGTTTGCATGTTCTCCCCGTGTCCGCGTGGGTTTCCTCCGGGTGCTCCGGTTTCCCCCACAGTCCAAAGACATGCAGGTTAGGTTAACTGGTGACTCTAAATTGACCGTAGGTGTGAATGTGAGTGTGAATGGTTGTCTGTGTCTATGTGTCAGCCCTGTGATGACCTGGCGACTTGTCCAGGGTGTACCCCGCCTTTCGCCCGTAGTCAGCTGGGATAGGCTCCAGCTTGCCTGCGACCCTGTAGAAGGATAAAGCGGCTAGAGATGATGAGATGAGATGAGTAATGTCGCCGCCATGAGGGCATCAGAGTATATTCCTCGCACAACACATGTTGGGGGTGGTTTGCTGGCAGCTTTGTCCCCCCCAGTTCAAAAAACATATCTGCGCCCCTGCACAGAAAGGTAAGGTTTTTGCCGTCGGGGTCTTGGTGTGACAGTGTGTAAAATTGTCTTAAATGTTCATAATCAGTGTCTGTGCTCTCCGTGCCATCACTTCCACTAGCCATTTTTTTAAATTGCAGCGCTTTCTCTCACTCTCGTCATTGGTCTCTCACACACTCCTCCTCTCGCTCCAGCCCATTCTCCTCCTCGCCCTCATCGTTGCCTGCTACGCCTACCCCGCCCTGCTGCAAGTCATCATGGGTAACGTAGTGCGGAAGCCAGTATGTTATTCAACTATTCTCGGCCGGACACTACGTTCCCCGCAATGCATTGCGCACACAATGTCAAAGCCATTTCTGTCTGGAGTGACACATGATTTGAGCGGCACCGGCTGCGAGAATACAGGAGGGGGAGACTTTCTCTCGTTGCGTTTCAAAAGAGAAAACAAATGCCACTCGAGTTATCAAGGGAAAACAAATTCCAACGTTCATTTACAGTGATGTCTGCCGTTCATGACACATAATGTGAACAAATTCACGTTCAAGTTCTTTATTAAAACGTGTTGCGTGCAGTTCAAAGTTCAGGAAAAAATGAGCGTGTTCAGTGAACGCGTTCTTTTGAACTCGTTCACGCACATCACTGCTTCATAATGTGTAATATTTTATCTTATAATGTGACTCTCTCGTGCAATAATTTATAATGTGACTGTCTCTGTGCAATACTTTATATGTGCAATACCTCACTCCATAATGTGTAACACAACACACACCTCAGACTGTGCACACTGAAAAAAATGGCCTGTTAAATTAACACAAGAAAAATCTTGTACATCGGTTGCACTTATTAAAATCATATCCACTAAGACCAATTAAGTCATGTTCAGTCAAACAGAACATGAATTAATTGGTCTTAGTGGATATGATTTTAATAAGTGCAACCGATGTACAAGATTTTTTTGTGTTAATTTAACAGGCCATTTTTTTCAGTGCACCTTACCCCCTTGTTTTTTTTCTTCCCCCTTCCTCTCTCTCTCTCTCTCTCTACGCTGTTTGCACTGTTATTGGAGATGCTTTAAATCTCATTGTACATGTGTATAGTGACAATAAAGGCATTCTATTCTATAACACTGTTTCAATGATTGTTTTTTTTTTTTTTGTCAGGAGTCCGTGTTGTTTAAATTCTCTCTGCGGATGAAAGCAATGTTTGCAGTGATGTCACAAGTGCCAGCGAGTTCATTAAGTTCGGTGACAACTTCATTTGGGCAGGTTTCCTGCTGCCCTGCCTTTACAGCTACACCTTTACCTGCTGAACAGAAGGGAACTAGTTATAGAACTGAACTAACGAGAAACGTCTTTATTTTATCATTTTTTGGGGTTCGAACTGACGGTTTTGTCAGGAACTATATTAACTTGCATTGGATTCTCATCGTACTTCAACTCCTGACACCTGTTCAGTCGAAGCAACAGACTGGGGCTTCCACTCAAACCGCAACTTAGCCTACTAAATAGTGTGCCAAAGAAGTATCCTACGCGTCCGGTAGTGTGAGCCTACCTCATAGGTTTGGTACTATTTTGATAACATTTTATCTTTTGTGAAATATTATGAGTTATAACATCCATTAAAGCCTTCTGCATCCAGGGAATACAATGGAGTCTGTCGGGAATGGAACTGAAGACCTCCCGAAAGACCCGGTATGTTTGACGCACTTGCAGTGAATGCTGGAATGAACACAATGGCTTGATAGTTACTAGACCGTTCAGCTTTGTTTCTAAGCTTAGCAGCTTACAGCTAGACAGTATGTTATAACAACTGGGATGTTAAAGTTTAAAAGAGGTTTATAATTGTAGGCATATACTAAACTTTGACATTCTTTGTCACTGGAGTGGTACCCTCAAGGGTACTCTTTTTTTTTTTGTACCTTTACTGTGTATCTTTTACATGACAATGTGAATGTAACTGCATCTTGAGGACCATTCTTGTACTTTTAATAATAATAATAATAATAATTCGCCCGTAGTCAGCTGGGATAGGCTCCAGCTTGCCTGTGACCCTGTAGAACAGGATAAAGCGGTTAGAGATAATGAGATGAGATAAGGTGTTCACTACATTGACTTTTCTAGGAAAAAGAAACACAAAAGATATATGAGATATGAGAGTACCATCCCAGTGGACAAGGAAAGCTATATGGTGGTGTACTGGTTAGCACTGTCACCTCACAGCAAGAAGGTTCTGGGTTCGAGCCCAGTGGCCGACAGGAGGGCTTTTCTGTGCGGAGTTTGCATGTTCTCCCCGTGTCCGCATGGGTTTCCTCCGGGTGCTCCGGTTTCCCCCACAGTCCAAAGTTATGCAGGTTAGGTTGACTGGTGACTCTAAATTGACCGTAGGTGTGAATGTGAGTGTGAATGGTTGTCTGTGTCTATGTGTCAGCCCTGTGATGATCTGGCGACTTGTCCAGGGTGTACCCCGCCTTCCGCCTGTAGTCAGCTGGGATATGCTCCAGCTTGCCTGTGACCCTGTAGAACAGGATAAAGCGGTTAGAGATAATAATAATTTAAAGGTGTTCACTACATTGACCTTTCTAGGAAAAAGAAACACAAAAGATATATGAGATATGAGGGTACCATCCTAGTGGACAAGAAAAGATATGGTGGTGTAGTGGTTAGCACTGTCACTTCACAGCAAGAAGGTTCTAGGTTTGGGGGCGTCGTGGCTCGGGTGGTTAAGGCGCCATGCCATGAATGCGGGCGACCCGGGTTCGATTCCGGCCCGAGGTCATTTCCTGATCCCTTCCCGTCTCTCTCTCTCTCCCGCTCATTTCCTGTCTCTGCACTGTCCTATCCAATAAAGGTGCAAAAAGCCCAAAAAAAATCTTTAAAAAAAAAAAGAAGGTTCTAGGTTCGAGCCCAGTGGCCGACAGGAGGGCTTTGGAGTTTGCATGTTCTCCCCATATCTGTGTGGGTTTCCTCTGGGTGCTCCAGTTTCCCCCACAGTTCAAAGACATGCAGGTTAGGCTAATTCTTCTTCTTTTGGCTGCTCCCGATTGGGTCGCCACAGCTTATCTTTCGTCTCCATTGCTCCCTGTCTTCCGCATCCTTCTCTACCACACCTGCCACTTTCATGTCCACTCTCACCACATCCATGTATCTCCTCTTTGGCCTTCCTCGTTTTCGTTTGCCTGGCAGGCAAAGAAAAGAAGAAGAAGCCTTTATTTGTCACATGCACACTCAAGCACAGTGAGATTCATCCTCTGCATTTAACCCATCTGAAGCCTGCCACTTTCATGTCCTCTCTCACCACATCCATGTATCTCCCCTTTGGCCTTCCTCATTTTCGGCTAATTGGTGGCTCTAAATTGACTGTGGGTGTGAATGTGAGTGTGAATGATTGTCACCTGCGATGATCTGGTGACTTGTCCAGGGTGTACCCTGCCTCTCACCCATAGTCAGCTGGGAGAGACTCCAGCTTGCCTGCAACCCTGTACAGGATAAGCGGTTATGGATAATGGATGGATGGATACACTTAGGAATGACGTGACATTGTATCATACAGCTACATGGGGTGGCCTTGGGCTGAAGTGCCCTTGAGCAAGGTACCTAACCCTGAACTGCTCCCCGGGCGCTGTAGTATGGCTTCCCACTGCTCTGGGTGTGTGTGCGCATGTGTTCACTGCTTTGGATGGGTTAAATGCAGAGGATGAATCTCACTGTGCTTGAGTGTGCATGTGAGAAATAAAGGCTTCTTCTTCTTTTTCTAATCATAATAATCAGGGGAGCCATGGTCTAATGGTTAGAGAAGCAGCTTTGGAACCAAAAGGTTGTTGGTTTGATTCCCTGGACCAGCAGGGATGGCTGAAGTGCCCTTGAGCAAGGCACCTAACCCTTAAATGCTCCCCAGGCTGCTCTGGGTATGTTGTTCTGGATAAGACTGTCTGCCAAATGGCTGTAATGCATTATCCCTATTTTTTTCTGAGAGTCACATATTTTATGTGTGTGTGTATATATATGACTGTTCAGTTTTGCTTTATGCACCCAAATCCTGAGTTTCAGTATTTCAGGTTTCTGAATGATAAGGAGATATTTTCACACTTTATTCCAAGGGTTAAAGTTTCAAAATACGCAATGTTTATTTTCAGCCAGCACTAATTTGAGCTGTGAATTATATTTCATAGTCTTGTAACTTCTTGCCACTAAAATGCAAATTTGATAAATACAGTTTGTGAGCAAATACAGATTGTAAGCAAGGCTTGCACCATTAATATAGTTTCCATAGTCCAGATCTTCATGTGTAGGATAATAATTGTTTTTGAATAATGTTAGTGACCAGTTCTGGACACCATTGTCATTGATATATTATACATATGTTATTAACCATCAACTTGTATACACCCAGGGTTCTCAAATAGTGTGGTTCGGCAACCCCCAGGGATATATGATTTTTAAATTTGTTACAGTGGTAGAAATCACAAGCCAACTTTATCATAAGTTATTATATTTACTACTGAGTTATTAATCTGGGTCATGGATCATTTGACTGGTCTCTTGAATTGATGGGTTTAATAGTGCTTATATGATTTGAATATCATTATATTTAAATATGCTGATAAAATAAATCTGTGTTGAGGGTGTCTTTAGAGTTAAAAATATGCAAGGTACAACATGTTCCCAGGGAAAAAAAACTTCACTGACATGACAATGAAAAGATTTTTTGTTATTTCTGTAAAATGTTGTCTTTTTTCTGAGATGTATGGGATTTTGGGCAGTCATTCAGTCTTAAATAGTGAAATTAATTGTAAATATGTTTCCGTGTATTGGTTTCAATACTATGTGCACATGAAATTTTGCAGTCTTTCAATTTAAATTTTAATTTAATTATTACATTTCTTGCATCAAAATAAATTGCATAACTTCTCTTTTTTATTTTATTTTTTAAAAATATCTTTGCAATTTTTACACCTTTTGTAGGATGAACCCGTGGACTCATCAGTGCAATTTCTCCCCGAGTCTGATGCTAAGGAAGTGAAGAAGAAATTACCCTTCAGAACCATCTTAGTAATCATTCTGATCGTATTGGCAGCAATCACTGCACTGATAGTAGGGCTTCTAGTCTGGAACTTTCATTGTGAGTATTTGCTCTGGACAATTTGCAGATACAGAATCATCGATTGTACTGTATTTTCCTAAAGTTGCTCTCTCTCTCTCTCTCTCTCTCTCTCTCTCTCTCTCTCTCTCTCTCTCTCTCTGTCTCTCTCATACAGTGAGAACAGATGGAAGAACAAAAAAGGTCTTCAGTGGTTCTCTAATGGTGGCCAATCGGAGATTCATAGACTCTTATGAAAATAGTAGCAGTGCTCAATTTAATGAGCTGGCTTCTCAACTCTCTAAACAAGTGAGTCATGGATGACATTTTATCCTGATCTCTTCGATTTAAGTACTTACCAGACTGCTAAAATTAAGGATTTGTTTTGATATCATACCAATATCAGAATGCTGAGTTACATTTATAGTATTTAGCAGACCTTACCCTTATCCAGAGTGACTTCCAGAAGTGCCTTGTAGGAATTGTCAAAATGCATACCCAAACTCTGTCCAAGAGGAGTTTCTACAATGAGTTAGTGCAGTAACAAAAACAGTTCGTATTAACTGCTTTATGTTGTTTGGTGTCATGGTGAACCCAGAGCCTATCCTGAGAACACTGGGTGTGAGGCAGGAATATACCCTGAATAGCACCCCAGTCCCTTATAAGGCACTATGCACACATGTTCACCTCTAGGGGTACACCAATCCAACTGCTGGCATGTTTTTTGGTGGTGTGAGGAAACTGGAGAGCCCAGAAGGAACTTGCAAGGATATGGGGCGAACATGTGCTCAAACCAGGGGTCCTTGAGTTGTGAGGTGATAACACAACCCACTGCATCACCTGCATCATTCTAATTCCAAGCTATATTTATGTCTTTCAGATGAAAAATATGTACAGTAGTGTGCCATTACTGTCCAGATATTACGTCAGCTCCAGCATTCAAGCCTTCAGGTATGAAAATTACAATTCTCACTTCTTAGTATTATTGAACTCTGAGTTCATTAGCAAGTTTTGAAATTAACAAACATCTTGTCTTACCTATCACAAGTTTTAAACTGACCTGATTTAAAACGGGTTTAACCATATAGTCTATCATAAAAATGCAGTTTGTAATGTTTAAATGTGTTTTAATGTTTAAATGTGATAATCATCCAGCCATCCAGCTAGCCATCCATTATTTAAACCATTTATCCATCAGGGTCACAGGGGAAGCTGGAGCCAATCACAGCTGACTTTGGTCAAGAGATGGGGTACCCTCTGGGCTTGTCACCAATCTCTGTGACAGTCATATAATTTAAACTTTTAGTTCAGGCTTGTTTATTTCTTTCTGGTCCAGAAATTAGTTCTTCTCCCACCTGGATCATGTATGCCCATTTTGTGAACCCATCCATTATCCGTAACCGCTTGTCCTGTGCAGGGTCGCAGGCAAGCTGGAGCCTATCCCAGCTGACTATGGGTGAGAGGCGGGGTACACCCTGGACAAGTCACCAGGTCATCACAGGGCCGACACATATAGACAAACAACCATTCACACTCACACCTACGGTCAGTTTAGAGTCACCAATTAACCCAACCTGCATGTCTTTGGACTGTGGGGGAAACCGGAGCACCCGGAGGAAACCCACACAGACACGGGGAGAACATGCAAACTCCACACAGAAAGGCCCCCGTCAGCCACTGGGCTCGAACCCAGAACCTTCTTGCTGTGAGGCGACAGTGCTAACCACTGCACCACCGTGCCGCCCATTTTGTGAACCAATCTTGTAAATCCACTTGTTACGTGGATTCCATGTATTTCACTGATTGGAAATAAAGGAAAATGTGGAAAACCCTTATAAAAGTACCTACTGAAATATTCTGTTTTTAAGGAATGAAGAAACTTGAAGTTAGCTGTCAAAGGCTTGGTAGGCTGGAGCAAAAAACCTAACTTAAAAAATGACTTTATATTTATTTGTCTTGATGAAACTGTGGCAAGTAAGGACAAGTAACATTGTTCTGACACAACTGAAGCAAAAAATATTACCAAGAAACAAATTATAGAAAAGATAAAATAATTTATTTTCCGTCTCAATACAAATGGTTTTTAGATTTTCTCACTTACAAAACATTGAACTTCATAATAATACCAGAATGTTATTCTCCATTTCAGTGAGTCCAGTGATGGTAGTGTTATAGCCTACTACATGTCTGAGTTCAGTGTGCCAGAGGCTCAGGTGTCTGCTGTGGATGAAGCCATTAGGTCTTCCATACGTACTGCGGGTCCAGGACAAACACGTAGGCTGAGCCTGCACCTTAAGCCCACCGGTGATCTGCTTATCAGCAATATGATGGCTGCAGGTAACTAAAACTGGTACCAACAATACTTAAGTTACTTTCATTACTTTTCTTATATGTGTGGTTTCCTGGAAAAACCCTTCACATGGTTAAATTTTGACATTTTCTAGTATATTTCTAAAAACTACAGACTTTCCTGAACTAAATGATATTTCTCTTTTGCATATACAGCCCCTTCTGAAAGTATTGGAACGGTAAAGTCAATTCTGTTGTTGTTGCAAAACACTGAAGATATTTGGGTTTGAGATCAAAAGATGAATATGAGATGATGGATCAGAATTTCAGTCTTCATTTCCTGATATTTACAATTAGATGTGTTACACGGCTTAGAACATGGCACTTTTGGTGGCAGATCACCCAGTTATTAGGAGCAAAAGTATTGGAACTACAGTTTAGTCTTAAACTGTATAACACTTACAACAGGTCAAGTTATGAAAAATGTAATTCTGATTGAGCATCTCATATTCGTCTTTTGATCTCAAACCTATATGTTTTCAGTGTACATTTTACTTAATGTTGTGTATATGGATGTATGTATTGGCTCTATGTTTTGTGAACTGTGCTGCTGCCTGTCTTGGCCAAGACACTCTTGTAAAATAGATTTTTAATCTCAATTATTCTTTCCTGATTAAATAAAGGTTAAATTTAAAAAAACGTATAGCAAGAGCAAAAGAATTGGTCTTGTTGTTCCAGTACTTCCTGAAGGGACTATATCTCATGAAAATGCATTTAAAGATTTAATTCCTATTCTAATGAAAGATGCCCCATCTACCTTTACATTCATAACCTAATCTATGCATAGAAAAATAATGTTATTTCCAAATTTGAAAGAAGTATAAGTTTATACTGGGAAAGGAGTTATCACTCCATACACATGGTCCCATTTTTGTTGTTTTTGGTTTTGTTTTGTTTTTACTTTTCCAGAATTCAGCCATATCCAGTGGTTTTTCCCAGACCACCACACAAGTTCCTTCCTTAAAATGATTACATTTGTCATTGGTTGCTATGTACAATACATTGACCAAAGAAATGCGGGCTGTATTTTTTATTAACTGATTAAATCCATTGTCACAGCTGTAGATCCTCGCTTGGTTGATTCAACTCTGAAAGGTAATATATTGTACCTCTGGTTTATAGTCCACTTATTTTACACTTTCATATACAGTTCCAAGTATCTACTAATCTTGTTACTAATGTCAGGTCACTATACGGAATTCCATCACTCTCGTGCGGGCGAGACGGGCATCATCCGGTCTCGAGGCTTTCCTGATTCTTCCTATGATGCCAACACCTACGGTCAGTGGCAGCTCCGTGCCGACCCCAACCACAGAATTCAGCTGGAGTTTACAGTGATAGACCTGGAGAATGATTGCCACAATGACTTCATTAGAGTGTATGATTCCCTTGTCCCCAGTGAGAATCAGGTTATGGCAGAGTAAGTATTCCTTTGGTGTTCGGTGGAATAGTGGGAAAAAAATTTTAAACAAAAATCAAGACATTCTGATTTCTGACAAAAGGATATTAATTGGTACTGAATGTAAACTTTTGCACATGCTAATCTAATAGTTTTCCCAGGTGGGTAATGGTGCAGTTTGTAATTTTTAGATCTTTCCTGCTAAGTGAATTTTAAAGAAATCTTTGACAAGTCTTCCCAATACAAGATTAGTACAAGGTTTTTGTTTATTTGTTTGTTTGTTTTTTTACTTGTATGATATAAATCATCAGCAAGATCATCTTTATGTTCCGAGCAGAGGATGTTTCTCCTCTGAAAATCAGTCAAATGTGATTTGAATATGGCTATTTAAATGTTTATGATTTTGCTGTGTGTAATTTAGTAATTATAATAATTGTTATGATTCATTGAACCGTCACTGTCACCATTCCTTACTTATACAGGAAATGTGGCCGCTACACCCACAATGAACAGCTGGCTTTCCTCTCCTCTGGAAATGTCATGTTAGTTACTTTGGTCACAAATGGAGAGAAGAATTTCCCAGGCTTCAGTGCAAAGTACTCTCAGGTACCTGCAGAAAACCAAGGTACAGTTACAAGGTGATGTTAGAAGAAGAACTCTGGAGAGCTTTTGGATTATATTGCAAAGTCCATACAATTAAGAAACTCTCTTGTCTCACCTTTCAGGGTGTGGTGAGAAACTAACGGGGATGAAAGGCATCTTTACGTCTCCAGGCTTCCCCTCCAGTTATCCTCTCCAAACCCAGTGTGTTTGGAACATTAAAGTAACAAAATAAATTCTTTAACCGGGCATGCACATTGTGCTGGGTCACTGGGTAACATATATATATATATATATATATATATATATATATATATATATATATATACACCGATCAGCCATAAAATTAAAAACACTGACGGGTAAAGTGAATAACACTGATTATGTTGTGATAATGTGTCGGCACAGTGGTGTAGTGGTTAGCACTGTCGCAAGAAGGTTCCGGGTTCAAGCCCAGTGGCCGACGGGGGCCTTTCTGTGTGGAGTTTGCATGTTCTCCCCGTGTCTGCACGGGTTTCCTCCGGGTGCTCCGTTTTCCCTTACAGTCCAAAGACATGCAGGTTAGGCTAATTGGTGGCTCTAAATTGACCATAGGTGTGAGTGTGAATGGTTGTTTGTCTCTATGTGCCAGCCCTGCAATGACCTGGTGATTTGTCCAGGGTGTACCCCGCCTCTCGCCCATAGTCAGCTGGGATAGGCTCCAGCTTGCCTGCGACCCTGTACAGGATAAGCAGTTACGGATAACGGATGGATTGATGAATGGATGTTGTTACAATGGCACCTGTCAATGGGTGGGATATATTAGGCAGCAAGAGAAGAGTCAGTTCTTGAAGTTGATGTTTTGGAAACGGGAAAAATGGGTAAGCGTAAGGATCTGAGCAACTTTGACAAGGGCCAAATTGTGATGGCTAGATGACTGGGTCTGAGCATCTCCAAAATGGCACATCTTGTGGGGTGTTCCCGGTATGCAGTGGTTAGTACCTACCAAAAATGGTCCAAGGAAGAACAATCAGTGAACCAGCAACAGGATCATGGCTGTCGAAGGCTCATTGATTCATATGGGGCACAAAAACTAGGCCATGTGGTCCAATCCCACAGAAGAGCTACTATAGCACAAAATGCTGAAAAAGTTAATGCTGACACCTTTCTGTTTTAGCCAGCATTAACTTTTTCAGTAGTTTGTAATTCACTTTAGCTGTCAGTGTTTTTACTTTTATGGCTGATCGGTGTGTGTGTTTGTTTGTTTGTTTACTTACTCTCTTAATCCATCTTGTTCGCCCTCTCTCAGGTTCCTGAGGGAAAGTACATCATAATAAATTTCAAAAAGTTTTCACTGACTGATCCAGGACAGAGTCCAGACAACTGTACTAAAGATTACGTGGAGGTTAATGGCAAAAGGTTAGACCTTTTTAGAAAGCAAAATTATTTTTATATGGTTTAAATAAGTGATTAAACAAAGCAGGAACTTCAGCATTAATAGCATCCATAGCAAGAAATGATAAAGTAAAAATTAAGGTACATGATGGGGTTGTATAATGTGGCACATTACCACTGTAAAATGTTTTGATGATTGTTTTCCAGTAACAGCATGTCCTGAAGTGTCTTATTCATTTTATTCCACAATAATTTGCTCACGTTAACCATTTTAATTTATTCAAACATGATAGATCATACAGTTTATCCATTTATAGCTACATTTAAAGTTATGGAATTACATTCTGGCAGCCATAAAACAGTTGCCCTCTAAACAACCTCTAGTATTTCTCTCTCCTGAAGTTAATATGGCACAAAAAATGCAGCTTATCATGTTATAGAAGAATCCCAGAATAGTTCAAGTTTAAACTTAAAGTTACAGATTTATGTCTCACAGTTACAATGCATCTTCACACAGAAAACTCAACACATGCATTTTGTTAATCAGTTACAAGTTTCCTTTTGGCAGCACAGTAGTGGAGTGGCTAGCACTGTAACCTCCCAGCAAGAAGGTTCTAGATTTGAACCTCACAGCCCACTGGGGCCTTTCTGTTTGGAGTTTGCTTGTTCTCCCAGTGCCTGTGTGGGTTTCCACCAGGTGCTCTGGTTTCCTCCCACAGTCCAAAGACATGTGGATTGTGTTAGCCCTGTGATAGATTGGTGACCTGCCCAGGGTGTACCCTGCCTCTTACCCAAAGTTAGCTGGGATTGGCTCTCTGACAGCTAAGTAGTATAGATAATGAATTGATGAATGAAAGTTTCCATGTAAGTAGTTACGATAGAAATGATAATGTATTAGAATGAGTGATATGCACTGAGATGCTTTGCAGCCATCACTAATATCAGAGGTGCTCATCTCATCTCATCTCATCTCATCTCATCTCATCTCGTTATCTCTAGCCGCTTTATCCTGTTCTACAGGGTCACAGGCAAGCTGGAGCCTATCCCAGCTGACTACGGGCGAAAGGCGGGGTACACCCTGGACATGTCATCAGAGGTGCTGTTATAGAAAATTTATCAACACCTTCTGACCAGTCAGACTGGAGAATTCAACAGCACTATGGTATAAAGTAAAATAAATTAAGGTAAATTAACAAAACGTAAGCATTTTCCTGTTACTAAATGCCCTAAAACTTCCTGAACTCAGGTCTCAGTATTGGAATTTGCTTTTCAGTCTCAGTTCAGAATTTTGCCAGTTAATAACCACAAACATTTTCAGGTTAAACATTTTAGGTTAATGTTACGGTACTTACTTTGTTAATGTTACTTACTATGTATTAATGCTGAAGTTCATACAAACACATTAAAATGGTTATGTCTTCATATTGCAAAATATTTTTTAATGAAGATAATATAGTAAACATTTCCACATAGTAATGCTAGGAAGTATACTGAATTTCTTGTGTTTTAGGATATGTGGAGAAAAATCTGGAAAAGTATCCCAAATCATCAAAACCAGTAAGACAGATATCACATTCTTCTCTGACATGCCCTATGTAGACAAGGGCTTCTCTGCAGAGTTTGAAGCCTTCGAACCCTCTGATCGTATGTTCACTACTTACTCTAAATGTGTATTTTTTTTTTTTTTACTGAAATGAGATTTAATAATATGCATGGGGAAAATATGAACATGGAAATGTAATAATTATAATAGTACAGTTGTGGTCAGAAGTTTACATACAGTGACATGAATGTCATCTTGGATATGAATGTCATGGCAATATTTGGGCTTTCAGTAATATCTTTGAACTGTTCTTTTTCTGTGGTAGAATGTACAGCATACATGTTTAATATAAAAAAAACCCTAGAATTTGGTGCACAAGTTTTAATTTTCTTTGGGTTTTCTGAAATCAACACAGGGTTAAAATTATACATACAAGGTCAAAAATATTCATACAACACACTTAATATTTGGGTAAAATGTCTCTTCGCAAGCTTCACCTTTCCTAAACATTTTTGTTTACCATGAACAAGCTTCTGGCAGAATTCTGGTTGGATATTTCATGACTCTTCATGGTAGAATTGGTAGAGTTCAATTAATTTTTTTTTTCTTGGCATGGATTCGACTTATAAGCATGGTCCATACATTTTCAATAGAGTTGAAGTCAGGACTTGTTTTAAGCTTAATGTTAGCCTGCTTTATCCTCCACAACCAGCTCTGATGCATGTTTGGGTTCACTGTCCTGTTGTAAGTCCCAAGTCATGTTCAAGTTTCTGATGGTTTATGCTGAAGAATTCTGAGGTAGTCCTCCTCCTTCATTATTCCATCCACTTTGTGCAATGAACCAGTTCCACTGGCAGCAAAACAGCCCCAGAGCATGATGATCCTACCACCAGCTGGTACAGTGTTCCTCTGTACATCGTGGTCATTGTGGCCAAACAACTCAATCTTTGTCTCATCTGACCATACAGCTATCCTCCAGAAGGCTTTTTCTTTGTCCATGTGGTCAGCTTCAAACTTTAGTTTAGCTTGAAGGTGTCAATTTTGGAGCAGGGGATTGTTTCTTGGATAGCCGCCTCTTAGTCCATGGTGATCTAAACTGCAGACAATGATCCATCAGCTTCCAGTTCGTGGTAGGGCTGTGCCATGGTGGTTCCCAGGTTGTTCTTGACCATCCAAACCAGTTTCCTTTCAGCTGAGAGTGACAGTTTGGGTTTTCTTCAAGCAAAGTGGCTGGGCAAAGTGACTACACCTCACAATAACTTGGATACAATTGTTTGAACTGATCTTGGAATTTGCAGTTGTTTAGAAATGGCTCCAAGAGACATTCCAGAGTTGTGTATATCTGCGATCCTCTTTCTCAGATCTGCACTGAGCTCCTTGGACTTTCGCATTTTACTGTGTGTTGGTTAAGGCAGCTGGGCCATAGAAGGTTCACGCTGCACGCTGCATGCTGCACACTACACGCTACACGCGTGTAAAGAAAAGTGGACAAACGTAGCATGACTTGCTCTGGGCCATAGAACGGCGTTCACGTTGCACGCTGCACACTTCACGCGTGAAGCGTGAAATGAACATGCACACTTTTTTCTAGGCGTGAAGATGGAAATTCCAGTCAATGCATGCGGTCACCGCCGCGCCAGCCAATCAGAACGGGTCTAGGGAGATAACTCTATGCTTTCAGGGGAAAACTTCAGAAAAAATATAATTGAATGGTATAATTGAAAAATAGTTCTTCATCGGGATTGTCAAGCAGATTATAGAATGTTCGGTGAAATTCACCACGGGTTTCTCTCAGAAGGAAGTGTTCTCGGCTCCAAATTCTGTTCCTTTTTCTCTTCCTCTGTCTCAGTAAAAGCAGAATGAGGCAATCGTCGTCATCCGAAGAGTCCATATTGTTGGTTACTCGGTCAAAGTAGAACAGACGCAACACGTGAACATCCAAGCATGAAGTTTAATGGCCCAGGGTCCGGTTCTTCACGTGAACGTGTAGCGTGTAGCGTGCAGCATGCAGCGTGCAGCGTGAACCTTCTATGGCCCAGCTGCCTAAGCCAATGAGTGCTGTAAATAAATCCTTTTTATGAAGGCACAGAGAAGCTACCAGCTATAGTCAATCATAATCACTAACAGGAAGGCCTTGGCAAGATAAGAGACATTTTGGAAGTTTCAGCACCTCTGAATTAATAATCTGAGTTAGCATATGTAAATTTTTGACCCTGTATGTATAATTTTGACCCTGAGTTGATTTCAGAAAACCCAAAGAAAATTAAAACTTGTGCACCAAATTCTAGTGGTTTTTTTGGGGGGGCTTTTTTCACCTTTATTGGATAGGACAGTGTAGAGACAGGAAATGAGGGGGAGAGAAAGATCGGGAAATGACCTCAGGTCAGAATCGAACCCGGGTCCCCAGATTTATGGTATGGCACCTTATCCAACTGAGCCACGATGCCCCTGCTAGTGTTTTTTTTGTTTGTTTTGTTTTTTTTAATTAAAGATGTATGCTGTACAATCATTCTGCCACAGAAAAAGAACAGTTCAAAGAAATTACTGAAAGCCCAAATATTGCCACGACATTCATATCCAAGATGACATTCATGTCACTGTATGTAAACTTCTGACCACAACTGTATAAATATGCTTGTCTTTCAATGTGTAGGATGTCCTGAAAAATTCCTCTGTGAAAATGCTGCCTGCATTCCTCAGAAACTGAAATGTGATGGCTACAATGACTGTGGAGACATGAGCGACGAGAATGACTGCAGTCCGTTCAAATCCATTACTTTTAAATTTAAAGGCCATAAAATGAAATGTTCATGATCAGCCAAGACATGTTTGGTATCTGAAGTTTGCTTCTTTAGTTTAACACCGGAGCTATGAGCTTGATCTATTAACAATATTTTATAGCTACTAGTTTAACATTGCTTAAATCACACACTTGCCTTAAATGATTGTATAGATCATGTGTAATATCCATCAGTAATAACATGTGGAATCAACTGTAGCTATATTAGAATTTGAGTCACTTATAAAATATGTAGACTGATAAATTCAGAGTTTGGGCTACACCTCCTTACAGAGAGCTAAGCCAGAAAGTAATAATGTTAGTTAAGGGAAATGTAATCTACAGTATTACCAATATATGATACAAAAACATGTTTAGTAATGATGTTTGTCACCAGAGATCTCCTTTTATCTGCACAGTCTGTGATGAGTCTCAGATCAAATGTAAGAACGGCTTCTGCAAGCCCAAATACTGGCGCTGTGACAGAGTGAATGACTGTGGTGACAATACAGATGAGGAGAACTGTGGTAAGAATGGAACTGAAACATTGATTATACAAAAAGCCTTACAGTTTGGTAAGAATGCATAGTGAATATTTGTCCTGTCTGCAGGATACTGTAAAGCTGGGGAAATAGCCTGTCGAAATGGCCACTGTATCTCTGAGCAGAAGAAGTGTGATGGCCATAATGACTGTGAGGATGGTACAGATGAATCCCAGTGTCCTAAATGTGAGCCCACCCACCACAACCTTTTTTTTTTCTGTTTTGTGACTAGAGAGCATTTGGAGGAGTGTCCCTTATGGAGGACTAGAAGTAACATCATTTTTATTTGCAACTAATGTTGTTCTCTTCCAAAGTGGATGGTAAATAGAAAAGAAGTTTCTCCAAAGAGCTACCGGTTTCACTCTCTGTGATGGTGTGATAAGCTCAGGGAGAGATTTGGAGTAGAGCTGCTCCTCTTCTGAATTTAAAGGAGCTAGTTGAGACGATTCAGGCGCCTTAAAAGAATGCCCCCTGGTCAGCTACCATTAGAAATGCAGCAGGCACATTCTACTGAATGAAGACCTCAGGGCAGTCCCAGGATCCTTTGGATTATATTTCACAGGTGGCTTGGGAAGAACTGTTTATCAGGACTAGCTGGAATCTGTAGCCAGGAATATAGAAGTAAGGACAGACGTTCTCAGCCTGTTGCCAATGCAGCCCTGAATAGGATATGTGGAAGGAAACTGAATGAATGGATGAATGAATGAACACATTTCACTAAACAGGCTTTCCATCTTTTTATCAGCAAAGTTAGTGTCCTTGCTGATCCCACATTTCAATTGTACTTCTTTAATGAAAGAAATCCAGTATGTTTCCTATGAAACTAATGAGATTGGGCAAGCTAGAAAAACCCCAGTTCATCAATTGTGGCCTTTTTCTTTTATCAACTACTGTATAGACTGGTAGAAAAGACAAATGAGCTGTCCCACTGCCTGTTGCACAGTGATACTTGGGATAGTATAACATGACACTAAAAACATATTTGATGTTCTATCAAAGCGGCTTATTCAGAAATATAATAATAAAACATAGATATATTTTATCAGCTATAATCAATTAAAAGGTACCAAAAAGGTTCTTTAGGTGTATGACCACTTTTGTTGGTGCCACAGAGAACTGAAAAAAAATGGCACTATAAATGTTATTGTAATGTGGAAGGACCTTTGTGAAGGGAAATTATTCAGTTTATTGTGTCCACCCAGAAAGAATTATGAACTCAAAGGTTCTTTAAGGAACCATAAATACAACGCAAAAACACAATTCCAAAAAAGTTGGGATGCTGTGTAAAACATAAATTAAAACAGAATGCAATTATTTGCAAATGGTTTTCGACCTATATTCATTTGAATACAATACAAAGATGAGATATTTAATGTTCAAACTGATAAACTTTATTGTTTTTTTGTAAATATATACTCATTCTGAATTTGATGCCTGTAACACTTTCCAAAAAAGTTAGGACAGGGGCAGCAAAAGACTGAAAGTTGTGGAATGCTGAAAAAAAAAACCACCTGTTTAGAACATTCTACAGGTAAACAGCTAATTGGTAAATGGAAAGGCTTAGTCATTCATAGGTTGGCAAGGCAAGGATGGGTGAGGTTTGCACTTCGTGAAAAACTGCATGGGCAAATCATCCAACAGTTTAAGAACAATATTTCTCAACATTTAGTTGCAAGGAATATAGGTATTTCACCATCGACAGTCCATAATATCATCAAAAGATTCAGAGAATCCAGAGAAACCTCTGCATATCGGGGTAAAGCCAAAAACCAACATTCAACGCCTATGACTCTTGATCCCTCAGGCAGCACTGCATTATAAATTGACATGATTGTATATTATATCAGGATAATTCTAAATGGGCTCAGGAACATTTCAGAAAACCGTTGTCGGTAAGCACAGTTCATCGGTGCATCTAACATGCAAAGCGAAAGCCATATCAGTAACATCCAGAAATGCCGCCAAATTTTCTGGGCCTGAGCTCATCTGAGATGGACTGATGTAAAGTGTGCTGTGGTCTGGAAAGTCCATCCATCCATTATCCATAACCACTTATCCTGTGCAGGATCGCGGGCAAGCTGAAGCCTATCCCAGCTGACTATGGGCAAGAGGCGAGGTACACCCTGGACAAGTCGCCAGATTATTGCAGGGCTGACACAGAGAGACAAACAACCATTCACACTCATACCTACAGTCAGTTTAGAGCCACCAGTTAGCCTAACCTGCATGTCTTTGGACTGTGAGGGAAACCAGAGCACTCGGAGGAAACCCACACAGACATGGGGAGAACATCCACACAGAAAGTCCCTCATCAGCCACTGGGCTCGAACCCAGAACCTTCTTGCTGTGAGGCAACAGTGCTAACTACTACACCACCATGCCACTCTGGCAAATCCATGTTTCAAATCTGGGCTCAGCCCGAAGCGGTGACGTGGGCCCGACCTCCTGTGGGTTCACCACCCATAGAGGTAGCCATAGGGGGCTGGTGCAGTGTGGATTGGGCAGCAGTTGAAGGCAGGGGCCTTGACGACCTGATCCCCAAACACAGCAGCTAGCTGTTGGGACATGGAATGTCACTTCACTGGGGGGAAGAGCCTGAGCTTGTGCAGGAGGTTGAGAGGTACCAGCTAGAGATAGTCGGGCTCACCTCCACGCACAGCTTGGGCTCTGGAACCCAGCTCCTCGAGAGGGGCTGGACTCTCCACTTCTCTGGAGTTGCCCATGGTGAGCGGTGGCGGACTGGTGTGGGCTTGCTTATAGCTCCCCAGCTCAGCCACCATGTGTTGGAGTTTACCCCAGTGAATGAGAGGGTCGCCTCTCTGCGCCTTCAGACTGGGGAGAGGGCTCTTGCTGTTGTTTGTGCCTACGGGCCAAATAGCAGTATAGAGTATCCGGCCTTCTTGGAGTACCTGGGAGAGGTACTGAGAGGTGCTCAGACTGGGGACTCCATTGTTCTACTGGGGGACTTCAATGCTCATGTGGGCGACAACAGTGACATCTGGAGGGGCGTGGTTGGGAGGAACGGCCTCCCCGATCTGAACCCGAGTGGTGTTTTGTTATTGGACTTCTGTGCTAGTCACAGTTTGTCCATAACAAACACCATGTTCGAGCATAGGGGTGTCCATAAGTGCACGTGGCACCAGGACACCTTAGGTCGGAGGTCGATGATCAACTTTGTTGTCGTTTCATCTGATCTCCGGCCCTATGTCTTGGACACTCGGGTGAAGAGAGGGGCTGAGCTGTCAACTGATCACTACCTGGTGGTGAGTTGGATCCGCTGGCGGAGGAGGAAGCCGGACAGACCTGGCAGGCCCAAACGTATGTTGAGGATCTGCTGGGAACGTCTGGCCGAGCACTCTGTCGGGGAGGTCTTTAACTCCCACCTCCGGGAGAGCTTCTCCCAGCTTCTGAGGGAGGCGGGGGACATTGAGTCTGAGTGGACCATGTTCTCTACCTCCATTGTAGACGCGGCTGTTCGGAGCTGTGGCTGCAAGGTCTCCGGTGCCTGTCGTGGCAGCAATCCCCAAACCCGGTGGTGGACACCGGAAGTAAGGGATGCCGTCAAGCTGAAGAAGGAGTCCTATCGGGCCATGTTGACCTCCGGGACTCCTGAGGCAGCTGACGGGTATCGGCAGGCCAGGCGTGCCGCAGCTTGGGCAGTTGCGGAGGCAAAAACTCGGAACTGGGAGGAGTTCGGGGAGGCCATGGAGAAGGACTATCGGTTGGCCTCGAAGAAATTCTGGCAAACTGTCTGGCGCCTCAGGAGGGGGAAGCAGTACTCTGCCAACACTGTTTACAGTGCAGGTGGGGAGCTGTTGACCTCGACTGGGGACATTGTCGGGCGGTGGAAGGAATACTTTGAGGATCTCCTCAATCCCACCATCATGTCTTCCATTGAGGAGGCAGAGGCTGATGACTCAGAGGTGGACTTGTCCATTACCCAAGCCGAAGTCACCGAGGTGGTTTACAAGCTCCTCGGTGGCAAGGCACCGGGGATGAATGAGATCCGCCCTGAGTATCTCAAGTCTCTGGATGTTGTGGGGCTGTCAGCCAAGACAGCCTCCTCTCCAGTACAATTCAGCCAATAGTTGAACCTCGGATCCAGGAGGAACAATGCGGTTTTCGTCCTGGTCGCGGAACACTGGACCAGCTCTATACCCTTCATGGGGTGCTCGAGGGTTCATGGGAGTTTGCCCAACCAGTCCACATGTGCTTGTGGATCTGGAGAAGGCATTTGACCGTGTCCCTCGTGGTATTCTGTGGGGGGTGCTTCGGGAGTATGGGGTTCGGGGCTCTTTGCTAAGGGCTGTCCGGTCCCTGTACGAACGGAGCAGGAGTCTGGTTCGCATTGCCGGCAATAGGTCAGACATGTTCCCAGTGCATGTTGGACTCCAGCAGGGCTGCCCTTTGTCACCGGTTCTGTTCATAATTTTTATGGACAGAATTTCTAGGTGCAGCCAGGGGCCAGAAGGAATCCTGTTTGGGAACCACAGGATTTCATCTCTGCTTTTTGCGGATGATGTTGTCCTGTTGGCTTCTTCAAACCAGGACCTTCAGCATGCACTTGGGCGGTTTGCAGCCGAGTGTGAAGCAGCTGGGATGAGAATCAGCACCTCCAAGTCCAAGGCCATGGTTCTCGACCGGAAAAGGGTGGCTTGCCTTCTCCAGGTTGGTGGAGAAGTCCTGCCTCAAGTGGAGGAGTTTAAGTATCTCAGGATCTTGTTCACGAGTGAGGGAAGGATAGAGCATGAGTTTAACAGGCAGATCGGTGCAGCCTCCGCAGTGATGCGGTTGCTTTACCGGTCCGTTGTGGTGAAGAAGGAGCTAAGCCAAAAGGCGAAGCTCTCGATTTACCGGTCGATCTATGTTCCGACTCTCACCTATGGTCATGAGCTTTGGGTAATGACCGAAAGAACAAGATCATGGATACAAGCGGCCGAAATGAGTTTCCTTCGCAGGGTGGCTGGGCGCTCCCTTAGAGATAGGGTGAGAAGCACAGTCACTCGGGAGGAGCTCGGAGTAGAGCCGCTGCTCCTCCACATCGAGAGGAATCAGCCGAGGTGGCTCGGGCATCTCTTTCGGATGCCTCCTGGATGCCTCCCTGGGGAGGTGTTCCAGGCATGTCCCCCCGGGAGGAGGCCCCGGGGAAGACCCAGGACACACTGGAGGGATTATGTCTCTCGGCTGGCCTGGGAACGCCTCGGTGTTCTTCCCGAGGAGCTGGCCGAGGTATCTGGGGAAAGGGAAGTTTGGGCTTCCATGCTCAGACTGCTGCCTCCGCAACCCGGCCCCAGATAAGCGGAAGGAGACGAGACGAGACAAGAAATCTGGGCTAAATAGGAAAAGATCCATCCAGATTGTTACCAGCACAAAGTTCAAAAGCCAGCATCTGTGATGGTATGGGGGTGTGTTAATGCCCATAGCATGGCTAAGTTGCACATCTGTGAAAGCACCATTAATGCTGAAAAGTACATACAGGTTTTGGCACAACATATGCTGCCATCCAGACGATGTCTTTTTCAGGGACGTCCCTGCTTATTCCAGCAAGACAATGCCAAGCCACATTCTGCACGTGTTACAACAGCATGGCTTTGTAATAAACGAGTGCAGGTGCTAAACTGACCTGCCTGCCTCCCATTTGAAAATGTGAAATACAAAATACAACAACAGCAACCCTATACTGTTGAGCTACCAAAATCATTTATCAAGCAAGAATGGGAAAGAATTTCACATTCAAACATTCAAGAATAAGTGTCCTCATTTCCTTATGCTTGCTGAGTGTTGTTAAAAGAAAAGGGATGTAACAAAGTGGTAAATATGTCCCAACTTTTTAGGAACGTGTTGCAGGCATCAAATTCAGAATGAGTGCATATTTACAAAAAAATAATAAAGTTTATCAGTTTGAACATGGCGGCACGGTGGTGTAGTGGTTAGCGCTGTCGCCTCACAGCAAGAAGGTCCTGGGTTCGAGCCCCGGGGCCGGCAAGGGCCTTTCTGTGTGGAGTTTGCATGTTCTCCCCGTGTCCGCATGGGTTTCCTCCGGGTGCTCCGGTTTCCCCCACAGTCCAAAGACATGCAGGTTAGGTTAACTGGTGACTCTAAATTGACCGTAGGTGTGAGTGTGAATGGTTGTCTGTGTCTGTGTCAGCCCTGTGATGACCTGGCGACTTGTCCAGGGTGTACCCCGCCTTTCGCCCGTAGTCAGCTGGGATAGGCTCCAGCTTGCCTGCGACCCTGTAGAAGGATAAAGCGGCTAAAGATAATGAGATGAGATGAGGTAGACAATAAGTGGTTTACCTGTTGTCTTGTGTGTTTAGCTATAGTCCTCACCTGCTCCGAGTTTACCTTCAAGTGTAAGAACAACATTTGCATCAGCAAGCAGAATCCAGACTGTGATGGACACAAAGATTGTGAGGATGGTTCAGATGAAGAAGGCTGTGGTAAGTTTAGTTTAATTACTTTACTTAGTCACTTATTCATGACTACTCCAATGCCACCTGCATTTGTGGCCAGGAATAAGCAAAATGTATTGTTATACATACATGCTGTACATACATATATAATGCCCCAAATGTAAACACACCAGATAACCTCTCAAATATTGTAACTAAACAGCTCCAGGGTCTCTGGTTTGATCTTGACCTCAGGTTAATATCTATGCATGTTCTCACTGTGTCTAAATGGGCTTTCCCTACATTTTCTGGTTTCCTTCAACTTTCCAAAAAATATACCAATAGATGGATTAGCTATGCTAACACTAATACTAGCACTAGGTATTCTTCAGAAAGCACACTAGCGGTCTTTATTACATCAGATGTTATATTTTTCTCTTATGTGTTACCAAGAACTTTACATACAACCCCGATTCCAAAAAAGTTGGGACAAAGTACAAATTGTAAATAAAAACGGAATGCAATGATGTGGAAGTTTCAAAATTCCATATTTTATTCAGAATAGAACATAGAGGACATATCAAATGTTTAAACTGAGAAAATGTATCATTTAAAGAGAAAAATTAGGTGATTTTAAATTTCATGACAACAACACATCTCAAAAAAGTTGGGACAAGGCCATGTTTACCACTGTGAGACATCCCCTTTTCTCTTTACAACAGTCTGTAAACGTCTGGGAACTGAGGAGACAAGTTGCTCAAGTTTAGGGATAGGAATGTTAACCCATTCTTGTCTAATGTAGGATTCTAGTTGCTCAACTGTCTTAGGTCTTTTTTTGTCGTATCTTCCGTTTTATGATGCGCCAAATGTTTTCTATGGGTGAAAGATCTGGACTGCAGGCTGACCAGTTCAGTACCCAGATCCTTCTTCTATGCAGCCATGATGTTGTAATTGATGCAGTATGTGGTTTGGCATTGTCACGTTGGAAAATGCAAGGTCTTCCCTGAAAGAGACGTCATCTGGATGGGAGCATATGTTGCTCTAGAACCTGGATATACCTTTCAGCATTGATGGTGTCTTTCCAGATGTGTAAGCTGCCCATGCCACACGCACTAATGCAACCCCATACCATCAGAGATGCAGGCTTCTGAACTGAGCGCTGATAACAACTTGGGTCGTCCTTCTCCTCTTTAGTCCGAATGACACAGCGTCCCTGATTTCCATAAAGAACTTCAAATTTTGATTCCTCTGACCACAGAACAGTTTTCCACTTTGCCACAGTCCATTTTAAATGAGCCTTGGCCCAGAGAAGACGTCTGCGCTTCTGGATCATGTTTACATACGGTTTCTTCTTTGAACTATAGAGTTTTAGCTGGCAACGGCGGATGGCACGGTGAATTGTGTTCACAGATAATGTTCTCTGGAAATATTCCTGAGCCCATTTTGTGATTTCCAATACAGAAGCATGCCTGTATGTGATGCAGTGCCGTCTAAGGGCCCGAAGATCACGGGCACCCAGTATGGTTTTCCGGCCTTGACCCTTACGCACAGAGATTCTTCCAGATTCTCTGAATCTTTTGATGATATTATACACTGTAGATGATGATTTGTTCAAACTCTTTGCAATTTTACACTGTCGAACTCCTTTCTGATATTGCTCCACTATTTGTCGGCGCAGAATTAGGGGGATTGGTGATCCTCTTCCCATCTTTACTTCTGAGAGCCGCTGCCACGCCAAGATGCTCTTTTTATACCCAGTCATGTTAATGACCTATTGCCAATTGACCTAATGAGTTGCAATTTGGTCCTCCAGCTGTTCCTTTTTTGTACCTTTAACTTTTCCAGCCTCTTATTGCCCCTGTCCCAACTTTTTTGAGATGTGTTGCTGTCATGAAATTTCAAATGAGCCAATATTTGGCATGAAATTTCAAAATGTCTCACTTTCGACATTTGATATGTTGTCTATGTTCTATTGTGAATACAATATCAGTTTTTGAGATTTGTAAATAATTGCATTCCATTTTTATTTATAATTTGTACTTTGTCCCAACTTTTTTGGAATCGGGGTTGTACTAGCTTGATCATATCAACTGTGCCAGCTAGCTTGCATCCAGCTTGCTAGCTAGAGAAATGTAAGATGCATAAAAATAACATTACTGATTATTTAACTGGTTTTAGCAACATGCTGGATAAAAGGGAATCACACAATGTCTCCTTTCCCTCCCTTTAATATATATCTGGTATTGCATAGCAATAGAGAAAATGACACATCGTGTGTTTTTTTTCCATTTATAGTTACAGTTAATGTTGGGGAATGTCCACTGAACAAGTTATGTTGTAGTTCCTGTTATAAATTATATTATTGCAGAGTTAAACTTCCCTCACCAGTTTTTCTTTTTCTCACTACTGAGCATAATAAGACAAAAAAAAATCCTCTTTCTACCACTTTGCTGACTGAGCATTGACACTGGAGACCCGTTCTATTAATGTTAAATGAACATAACCTCACAGAAAGCACTACTGTGTGAGCTGCTGTTATAGCACGTAAATCAACATCAGAACAAAAATGAGAATTCAAAAGAACACGAAACCAAATATCAGAAATACTGTCCATCTTTGGATATTGCTGTGTTCATGTTAAGTAGTACCTCAACATATTCCCTGAATAGTTATGTGTTTGTGCTGATTTCTCTACAGACTGTGGTATAAGGCCATACCAGTCCTCTCAGATTGTGGGTGGTAAGGAAGCCAGTGAAGGCGCCTGGCCCTGGCAGGTTAGTCTTCATTTAAAGGGAAGGGCTCATGTGTGTGGAGCCTCCCTAATTAGCAACCTCTGGTTAGTCACTGCGGCACACTGTATACAAGAGACTAACAGGTATGTCTACTCCATCTACTTTAAGTACTCATTCATTTTTATTTCAATTCTCCTATTTAATGTTAAGCAGCAAAGCCCTTCTGAGATTAGTTTCTTGTTTTTGGGGCGGCTCTGAAATATTCACAAAAACATTAAGAAATCAAATCATCACCGGTTGCAGAGATGATTATAAATAATAGAATTAAACAGGTAAGGAGTAGGAAAATAATCAACAACAGGGTGGTGTGAAACAACTTGAGTGGAGTTACTGTTACCACAGCATAGGTACTATATTATTTTCAAATAAAAGTGTGCCTTGAAGTGTTTTATTTTGCTTATGCAGAGCAATTGACAACACTTTTTTTTTTAAATCCAGTTATAGTTGTGTTTAATGTTCTAGAACAGGGCTTTTCAAAGTGTGGGGCGCGCCTCCCCTAGGGGGCGCCAGAGTTCTTCGGGGGGGGTGCAACGTGAGGAAAAATAAACCAGAATAAGTTACTATTGCGGACATTTAGCGAACTTCAGCTAGCCTTTGCCAGAGACAAAATGGACCGATTTTTAGTACCTAAAGCTACAGTGAGTGAGGAAACAGAGTCTGGGCCAAGCAAAAAAACAGACCCTCCAGGATTTCGCGATTTGCAACTTCAATGCAAATTCAACCAATCCCCGCGAATTCAGGGCGGTGTTGCTATTATATCCAATCACCGCAACTTTCCCGCAAATTTGACCAATCGTTGGCGTCGTCTTGAGGTGACGTCGACAAACTACCTTCCGCCTTACTTCCATGTATATGTTCAAGAGAAGCAGCATGCGCGCAGTGTTGCCAGATTGGGCGGTTTCAAGTGCATTTTGGCGGGTTTTGAACATATTTTGGACTGGAAAACGTCAGCAGTATCTGGCAACGCTGCATGTGCAAGTCAGTGTTTATGTAGGCTTAAATTCTGTTACTGAAAGTGTGTGATGTTTACAGTGAAGGACTGTGTGCACTTTACATTATTTTTTTACTTAATACAAGAAATTAATGGATGCCAACATTTTTGTCAAAATGGTATTTTATTTTCCATTGTTTAGGCAGCTTCAGCATTATACTGTGAGATTCTGTTCAAATTGTTTTGTTTTGTTTTTTGTTCTATGAAGCCTGAGCCATTTATTCTACACTAAGTAACTTTAAAAATGCACATTGATAAAACTTGCTGAATTCGTGCTGAGTTTATCTCAAGAAGAAAAGAAATATATCACAATGGAAAAATAACTTCGTTCCGCCCGAATAAGTTCCAAATCTGTGCTCAAATCAGAATTTAAGGGAGTTGTACTCAATAACGTACAATATGACTCGGGTAGTCAATGACATGGACAGGCTTTAATTTTCAAACAAATTTTGCATACACTGTACACACACAATCTTGCCTATAAATACCCGGGGGAAATGATGGGAAAATTGTCATTATTGAAGATGCCACGCCTAAGCCAAAATCAACGTGAACAGGCCATCGGGATGTTGCGTGCCGGAAGTACACAAACAGAGGTCGCCCGGCACGTCGGTGTTCATCATTCGACCATTTCCCGTTTGAGTCAGCGTTACAGACAGACAGGGAGCACCAGGGATCGTCCACGCCCTGGTCAGCCTCGAGTCACGACGCCAGTTCAGGATCAGCACATCAGGCTAGCTCACCTCCGTGACAGATTCCTGACACCCTCAGTCACTGCTGCTGAGACCCCTGGACGACACAGACCCAGAATCTCCAGCATGACGGTCCAAACATGGACCAACTGTCACTTTGAATTTTTTTATTGTGAATTAATTCTTGAGTTTGACAATAAATGTCCTTTATCGATGTTTCAAGATGTGTGTGCATTACATACAATATCATAAATTTCAAATATATGCATGGATCTAAAGTGATATCGTGTTGAATTCCATTGTGCGTTTTTAAAGTTACTTAGTATATTAGTTTATAATTATTGTTTAATTTAGTCTTCAGGAGAGACTGCCTGCACACAGTACTAGTATTAATAGTTTTTTTTTTCTTACATGAAAGCTGAGGCATTTATATTATATTTTAAGGTAACTTCATGTTGTGCTGTGAGGTTCTATGCACTTTAACTTTTGAACCAACTGTCATGGTCCTACCTGTGGTTTTCCTCTCTTCAGGTAACATTTCCACTCCTCTCCACTCAGTATTACCTGCCACGCCCGCATACTCATCCTCTTATTAACTTTCAGTAGCTGTCATTGGCTGTTGCCCATCACCTGCTCCTCCTCTGTGGGTATTTAAACTGCGGTCCTCCCAAGCTTCAGTGTCAGATCGTCTTCAAGGCATCGACTCCGTCAACTCTTCAGTCCTGGTAACCTGACCCTGCATTTCTGTCCCTAATCTTGCTATCTGTTCTGTGACTCTGTGTTCCAGCCTGTTCCCTACTCCTGCCTGTTGTGCTGTCCTGTCTGTCTGCTGAGGGACTGCTTGCTGGGAGACTGCCTGAAATCCAAGTGCTGTCAGCTTATAGCCACGCTACTCTGACAACGCCTGATCATGTCTGATCTCAGAAGCTAAGTAGGGTTGAGCCTGGTTAGTACTTGGATGGGAGACCACAGACATCACCACCATGCTCCCACCAGCCATCCCTGCCTCTCAGTCTTCTGGCCATTGAACTTCGCACATCCTCCCTTTCCCCTGCTATCAATAAAACTCAACATTTAACTTGCGCTCTTGGGTCCTCGTCTGTTTATCCTGACAGAACGATCTGACCATCATGGACCTAGCGCCCTCCCTGACCAGCATGGTGATTGAGCCCGAAATGACTGCCCTGCAGCGACTGGAATGTACAGAGGGAGACATAAACCGGATGTCCGATGACATTGCATCTCTGCTCCAGCTTGACCACCAACAATGACAGCAGTTCAACCAGCAGCAACAACTGTTTCAACAACAACAGCATCAACTAACCCAGGTCCTGCAAGTACTCACCACTCCATCTGCTCATGTTCCTCCTGCTCTGGCCCCCGGTGACCCGGAACCAAAGATTGGTAATCCGGAACGTTTCAATGGTGACCCAAACCAGGTCCGGCTATTCCTGACCAGCTGCTGTATCCAGTTCTCTCTGCAGCCCAGGACCTTGTCAACGGAGGGAGCCAAGGTGGGGTACGTCATCACTCACCTGACCGGCCGGGCTCGGCTGTGGGGGACAGCAGAATTCGACTGGCAGACCCCGGCCTGCGCCTCCTTCAGTGCCTTCGCTGAGGAGATGTTAAAGGTGTTCGACCTGGGCTCGTCAAAAACAGAGGCGTCATGAGCACTGATGAGTATCCGTCAGGGCAACCGGACGGTGGCGGACTACTCCATCGACTTTCGTACCCTGGCGAGGTGCAGTTCGTGGAACATGGCGGCGCTAGTGGACGCCTTCCTCCACAGTTTGGCGGACTATGTCAAGGACGAGCTCGTTTCCCATGAGCAACCCCCGACACTCGATGAGGCCATTGCCCTTGCCATGTGCATCGATCATCGTATCCAGATCCGTAGACGAGAGAAGGGGCGTCCTAGTCAACCTGCCACCTGCATTCGGGGGGAGTCTTCCGCTGCCCAGTTCCCGCCTGTCATGCCCCAAAGCCGACATAATCAGTCTGAGCCCATGGAGATCGGCCGTGCCTCCCTCTCCCCCGAGGAATGACAGCGCCGCCTGACCTCCATCCGTAAACCCCTGCTTCAGCTCCGCCTTCAGCTTCCCGACACCACTTGTGCCCTGACCGCCCTGGTGGACTCTGGAGCCGAAGCCAACATCATGGATACAGAGTTCGCATGGCAGCTGGGTCTGGGTCGCCACCATCTCACTCCACCCTTTCCTGTACGAGCGCTGGGTGGAAATCGTCTCGGCACAGTTACACACATCACAACCCCCGTGACCATGTTGCTGTCAGGAAACCACCAGGAGTCCATCCAGTTCCACCTCCTACACTCACCTGGCCAACCACTCATCCTAGGGTACCCGTGGCTCTGTCTACACAACCCCCAACTTGACTGGGAGACTGGCACCATACGAGAGTGGGGAAGGGGCTGCCATCAGACCTGCTTGAAGAGAGCCGTCCTGCCAGCCAACCAGGAGACCACCAGCTCCACCCCCGACATATCCAAGGTTCCTGTCTGCTATCACCACCTGAGAGAGGTGTTCAATAAGTCCAAGGCCACGTCGTTGCCCCCACACCGACCATACGACTGTGCCATCGACCTCCTGCCAGGCACCGCACCCCCTAAGGGCCGTCTCTACTCCCTGTCAGCCCCGGAAAGAAAGGCCATGGAGGACTACATAAACAACTCTCTGGCTGCTGGCCTAATCCATCCATCGTCCTCTCCTGCCAGAGCTGGATTTTTCTTCGTGGGAAAGAAGGATGGTTCTCTTCGCCCATGCATAGATTATCGGGGCTTGAATGACATTACAGTTAAGAACCGCTACCCTCTGCCACTACTCTCCTCCGCCTTTGAACTGCTGCAAGGGGCCACAGTGTTCACCAAGCTAGATCTCCGGAACGCTTACCATCTGGTGCGAGTAAGAGAAGGCGATGAGTGGAAGACTGCGTTCAACACCCCGACGGGACATTATGAATATTTGGTCATGCCATTCGGTCTCACCAATGCCCCAGCAGTGTTCCAGGCGCTGGTAAACTACATCCTTAGAGACATGCTCAATAAGTTCATTTTCGTTTACTTGGATGATATTTTGATCTTCTCAAAAACCCTGTCTGAACACACCCACCACGTCCAGTTGGTCCTGCGCCGCCTGCATAAAAATTCGTTGTTTGTGAAAGCAGAGAAGTGCGAGTTCCACGCTCAGTCTGTCTCGTTCCTGGGATATGTGGTGACCGAGGGCAGCATTCAAATGGACCCTGTGAAGGTGTTGGCAGTGACGTCATGGCCGGTTCCAGAGAGCCGTAAGAAACTGCAGCAGTTCCTGGGGTTCGCCAACTTCTATAGGAGGTTCATCCGGGGCTACAGCACCGTGGCAGCCCCACTCACCGCACTGACCAGCATCAAACAGCCCTTCCAATGGACTGCAGCAGCTGACAAAGCCTTCGAAACCCTCAAGGCCCATTTCACTTCAGCTCCCATCCTCCGGATGCCTGACGCCGAGCGGCAGTTTGTGGTGGAGGTAGACGCTTCAGATGTGGGAGTCGGGGCAGTGCTTTCCCAGCGAGCAGCAGAGGATGGAAAAATGCACCCCTGTGCCTTCTACTCCTGAAGACTGACCCCAGCAGAAAGCAACTACGACATCGGCAATCGTGAGCTACTGGCTGTCAAGCTTGCCCTCGAGGAGTGGCGCCACTGGTTGGAAGGGTCTAAGGTTCAGTTTGTGGTCTGGACAGACCACAAAAACCTGGAATATATCCGGACAGCCAGGAGGCTAAACTCCCGCCAGCGCTGGTGGTCACTATTCTTCACCCGATTCAACTTCCTTTCCTACCGTCCTGGCTCCCACAACATCAAGCCCAATGCACTCTCCCGGATGTTTCAGAGGGATGAGGCATCCAAGGAGGAATTAACACCCATCCTCCCAAGCCCCTGTGTTGTTGCTGCCCTGACCTGGGACATTGAGGAGCAGGTTCGAGAGGCCATCAGGGACCAGCCAGGCCCCAGCACTTGCCCCTCCAACCGTCTCTATGTTCCAGCCGACCTGAGGTCTCAGGTGATTCAATGGGGACATGACTCCCGCCTGGCCTGCCACCCCGGGGTCACACGCTCCCTCCATCTGCTGTCTCAGCGATTCTGGTGGCCGTCGATGAGGAAGGACATCCAGGATTTTGTGAGAGCCTGCCCCACTTGCAACCAGCACAAGTCCCCCAGTCAGCCCCCAGCTGGGTTACTCCAGCCCCTGCCAGTACCCATGCGTCCCTGGTCCCATGTCTCCCTGGACTTTGTTACTGGTCTTCCTCCATCGGAAGGTAATACAGTCATCCTCACCATTGTGGACCGCTTCAGTAAGATGACCCACTTTGTGCCTCTCCCAAAACTGCCAACTGCGAAGGAGACTGCCCGGGTCGTCTTAGAACACGTCTTTCAGGTCCACGGCCTGCCCAGGGATATCGTTTCTGACCGAGGACCGCAGTTCTCCGCCAGTTTCTGGAGGGAATTCTGACACCTCCTCGGGGCCACTGCCAGTCTGTCGTCCGGGTTTCACCCACAGTCAAATGACCAAACGGAGCGCATGAATCAGGAACTGGAGAAGGCACTTAGGTGTGTGGCTTCACGCAACTCCCACGCCTGGGCTCAACATCTGCTCTGGGTGGAATATGCCCACAACTCCCTCACCAGCTCTGCCACTGGACTCTCCCCCTTCCAGTGTGTGTATGGCTATCAACCACCTCTGTTTGCCAGCCAGGAGGGAGAAGCCACCTGCCCGTCTGCTCTCGCCTACGCCTGCCGCTGCTGCCGCACGTGGGCCCAGGCCCACACCGCACTCCTGAAGTCCAGTACCAGCTATGCTATTGGGGCTAACCGGCGGAGGACCCCTGCACCCATTTACCACGTCGGCCAGAAGGTATGGTTGTCTGCTCGAGACCTACCACTACGGGTGGAGTCACGCAAATTGGCGCCTCGCTACATCTGACCCTTTCCCGTACAGAAGGTCATCAGTCCCACGGCAGTTCGGCTGCTACTGCCCAAGACCATGAGGATACATCCCACCTTCCACGTCTCCAAACTCAAACCAGTGCACAAGAGCCCCCTGGTCCTGGCAACACCGCCGCCTCCTCCTCCACGCTTCATTGATGGTGGACCAGTCTACACGGTCCAGCGACTGCTCCGCTCTCGACGAAGGGGTAGGGGCATCCAATACTTGGTAGACTGGGAGGGTTATGGTCCTGAGGAGAGGGCATGGGTCCCCGCTGGAAGGATTTTGGATCCGGCCCTCATCGCTGACTTCCATCACCTACACCCCGACCAGCCCTCCATCCGACAGGGTCGATGTAGGGGTTCTCACCATACGGAGCCACTTCCGGACCCTGCCGCCACCCCTGCTCCAGCGTCCGAGTCTTCCGACAGCGAAGATGGTGTGGAGACTATGGACACTGACTGGTCAGAGGAATTCTGACCCTCCACCAGTATTCCCCCTCCTCCCGCCCGTCTTGGTGGGTCTGCACCTAGGGACTTCTGGAGCCGTCCCTTGAGGGGAGGGTTCTGTCATGGTCCTACCTGTGGTTTTCCTGTCTTCAGGTAACATTTCCACTCCTCTCCACTCAGTATTACCTGCCACGCCCGCATACTCCTCCTCTTATTAACTTTCAGTAGCTGTCATTGGCTGTTGCCTATCACCTGCTCCTCCTGTGTGGGTATTTAAACTGCAGTCCTCCCAAGCTTCAGTGTCAGATCGTCTTCAAGGCATCGACTCCGTCAACTCTTCAGTCCTGGTAACCTGACCCTGCATTTCTGTCCCTAATCTTGCTACCTGTTCTGTGACTCTGTGTTCCAGCCTGTTCCCTACTCCTGCCTGTTGTGCTGTTCTGTCTGTTTGCTGAGGGACTGCTTGCTGGGAGACTGCCTGAAACCCAAGTGCTGTCAGCTTACAGCCACACTACTCTGACAACGCCTGATCATGTTTGATCTCAGAAGCTAAGTAGGATCGAGCCTGGTTAGTACTTGGATGGGAGACTGCAGACATCACCACCATGCTCCCACCAGTCCTCTGGCCACTGAACTTCACACACGCATATCCTCCCAACTCCCTTTCCCCTGCTATCAATAAAACTCAACATTTAACTTGCGCTCTTGGGTCCTCGTCTGTTTATCCTGACACCAACAGGTGCATTTGGATAAGTAAAGCCTATTTTTCTGCATTTTTGTAGTCCTGGTAATCTTTTATATTGGTAAAGTTGTTTATAGGACCATTTCTCAGTGTCTGTTTTTTTTAATCAATAGTTTTTCAGTAATAACTTAATATTTAACATATCACTCAATTTTAATCACAAAAAGAGAAAATCGCAACAATTTCTCGCAACTTTCACTTCCTCCTGCAATGTAATCGCAACAAAAACCTAAAAAGCACCGCAACTTTCATCACAATTTTTTGGAAAAACCCCCGCAACATCAGACATTTTAGCCCACAACATCCTGGGGGGGGACACACTGAAAAAAGAAGGAAGTATGACCACGATTATTTAAAGTTTGGATTTTCATGGACTGGATCTGAAGATGCTCCACTGCCACAGTGTGTTGTCTGCCAAGAGGTGCTAGCTAACGATGCTATGAGATGTTTAAAATGTGGAAAACAAGATGTTTTTAAAAAGCACAGATGTTTAAAATGTGTAAAAGAAAAAAATAAAAATGTGTACAACAACCATTTTTTTTAAAATACGAATGGAACATTAAGTATAGCAACAACAAAAATTGTAAGGGGGGCGCTGTTGTTTATTTGCTGTCTGAGGGGGGGCTGACTCTCCCACACTTTGAAAACCCCTGTTCTAGAACATTATATATAAAAGCAGTAGCTTAGTGGTTAAGACCTTGAGCGTCTGTTCAGAAGGTCATGAGCTCAAATCCAATATTGGCAGCTTGGCTGTGCTGGAATTTGACCTCATAACTTTCCAGTAATATGCCCTCAACTGCTCAGTTGTATAAATGAGAAAAATGACAGTCACGCTGGATAAGGGTGTCTGTAAAATCTAAGCTTTATTATGTTATGGCTTACATTACAGACAATATGAACAGTTTTTCTCTCACCAGGCTCGCTTTTCTCTCTCCTAAAGTGACAAAAAAAAAAATACACCTTGATAGTCCTTGTTAGTGTTCCCCCAGCTGGAACGGTCAACTTCTCGAGACCAATGCCCCCATGCTACCTGCAGAATTCTGGGACGGAACACCGCAAAAAAACAGAGAACCAGAGATCGGTTTCACTGCTGTTTATTCACAGTTTTCTCGCCAAAGATGAAATATTACAAACACCTTTTATAACAAATTATAATCTCTCTAAACGGCCTATTGTGTCTGTCGAATGTGTGTGTGTTTGTGTGTGACCTCAGAGAGGGGTGGGTGTAAGATGTGTGTGTGTGTGTGTGTGTGTGTGTGTGTGTGTGTGTGTGTGTGTGTGTGGATATCTTGTGCTAAGTCAGCAAATCACATCTTAATTCCAATTCCTTAATATGTATGTGTGTAAGTGAAAATATATCCTGTATACATTTCAGATGTTCTAACAGATCAACATTTACCTCATGTTCTGATAGAATGTTCCAAAACATGTCTCGAGCAATGTGTCTAGCTTAGACAGAAGGTCACACAGTAACTTACAAGTTACACAGAATTCAATGCCTTCTAGCTGGCATTCTAACTACAATATTAAGAATAAGTATTAAGTATTAAGAATTACTGCCTTCTTGGTCAAGAATAAATATTTACAATTATTTATCCTTACAAAGGAATAAAACCTTACAATATGTGTGTGTGAATGAAACCTTCAATCATAAGCAAAATAATATTCATATCAGCAATTCAGCAATTTCAGCATTTATGCACGTCAAAGCGTGCGAGATATTTTTACGACAATTCTACTATGTTTAGTCTTAGCAAAGAAGTGTGTGTCTTCTCCACTGGAGGAAGGTCAGGTTACACAGGGGTAGTTTAAGATCACTGTTATAATAAAGGATCTTAAAAAGCTCTAAAATATTAAATCATAAAGTCTTAACAATCCTAAATCACGTGTAACTATAAAACTAACTTAAATCATGGCTTTAAATCTAACAGTCCTCTATCCTGAAGACTTTCTCCTACAGGGAAACATAGTTACAGCTTTACTTCTGACTAAAGTGCTGACACTGGAGACCACTTACAAAAATCCCAAATATGTATTTATAAATAAGCATTTCCTCACAAAATCAAAAATGACACATATTCTTTAAAATTTGTTTATGTGGCACTTCTATCACCCAATGGTAGAATGGGATACGAGCTATTACTATGGAAATACTAACATATAATTAACAGTTATTCCACGAAATCGAGTCGTATATGAGCTGATAGCCAATGAGGCACGTAATGCGTACATGGCTTATAGCCGATTCAGCTTATAGCGCTGAATAGGCTATAAGCCATGTACGACAAGATTGAGTGGAATAACTGTTTTATTCTATCCACATTCACTGGCTTTTGAGAAACAGAGCGTTTTTATTTTTATGTTTTGTAAATTCGATAAATAAATACTTTATACAAAACGTCTGCCAAAATCATTTCCGCTGAGAATGTAAACAAACCGGTGAAATGACAGTAGCAGTTTGTGAAAAATGCTATAATAATAATTCTTGAAATGCAAAAAAGATACATTCTTACCATGAAATACTTGCATTCAATATTTTGTTGCCTTTTTTTGTATTTTTCGGGGTTTTGTTTTCGAGTAGAGTTTTTATTTCGTCCTCGCTCCATCATTTTCCTCTTCTTCTTCTTCTTCTTCTTTAAGTGTTTTTTTTTTTGGCAGTTGGCAAACTACAGTGGTGCTTGAAAGTTTGTGAACCCTTTAGAATTTTCTATATTTCTGCATAAATATGACCTAAAATATCATCAGATTTTCACACAAGTCCTAAAAGTAGATAAAGAGAACCCAGTTAAACAAATGAGACACAAAATATTATACTTGGTCATTTATTTATTGAGGAAAATGATCCAATATTACATACCTGTGAGTGGCAAAAGTATGTGAACCTTTGCTTTCAGTATCTGGTGTGACCCCCTTGTGCAGCAATAACTGCAACTAAACATTTCCGGTAACTGTTGATCAGTCCTGCACACCGGCTTGGAGGAATTTTAGCCCATTCCTCCATACAGAACAGCTTCAACTCTGGGATGTTGGTGGGTTTCCTCACATGAACTGCTCACTTCAGGTCCTTCCACAACATTTCAATTGGATTAAGGTCAGGACTTTGACTTGGCCATTCCAAAACATTAACTTTATTCTTCTTTAACCATTCTTTGGTAGAACGACTTGTGTGCTTAGGGTCATTGTCTTGCTGCATGACCCACCTTCTCTTGAGATTCAGTTCATGGACAGATGTCCTGACATTTTCCTTTAGAATTTGCTGGTATAATTCAGAATTCATTGTTTCATCAATGATGGCAAGCCGTCCTGGCCCAGATGCAGCAAAACAGGCCCAAACCATGATACTACCACCATCATGTTTCACAGATGGGATAAGGTTCTTATGTTGGAATGCAGTGTTTTCCTTTCTCCAAACATAACACTTCTCATTGAAACCAAGAAGTTCTATTTTGGTCTCATCCATCCACAAAGCATTCTTCTAATAACCTTCTGGCTTGTCCATGTGATCTTTAGCAAACTGCAGGCAAGCAGCAATGTTCTTTTTGGAGAGCAGTGGCTTTCTCCTTGCAACCCTGCCATGCACACCATTGTTGTTCAGTGTTCTCCTGATGGTGGACTCATGAACATTAACATTAGCTAATGTGAGAGAGGCCTTCAGTTGCTTAGAAGTTATCCTGGGGTCCTTTGTGACCTCGCCGACTATTACACACCTTGCTCTTGGAGTGATCTTTGCTGGTTGACCACTTCTGGGGAGGGTAACAATGGTCTTGAATTTCCTCCATTTGTACACAATCTGTCTGACTGTGGATTGGTGGAGTCCAAACTCTTTAGAGATGGTTTTGTAACCTTTTCCAGCCTGATGAGCATCAACAACACTTTTTCTGAGGTCCTCAGAAATTTCCTTTGTTCGTGCCATGATACACTTCCACAAACGTGTTGTGAAGATCAGACTTTGATAGATCCCTGTTCTTTAAATAAAACGGGGTGCCCACTCACACCTGATTGTCATCCCACTGACTGAAGACAGCTGACTCTAATTTCACCTTCAAATTAACTGCTAATCCTAGAGGTTCACATACTTTTGCCACTCACAGATATGTAATATTGGGTCATTTTCCTCAATAAATAAATGACCAAGTATAATATTTTTGTCTCATTTGTTTAACTGGGTTCTCTTTATCTACTTTTAGGGCTTGTGTGAAAATCTGATGATGTTTTAGGTCATACTTATGCAGAAATATAGAAAATTCTAAAGGGTTCACAAACTTTCAAGCACCACTGTAACTTAAAGGTGCATTACTGCTATCGACTGAGCTGGAGTGTGGAACAGGAGCTTGGGGGGGACATGACACGACACTATATTCTTTTAGCTATTTCTGTTTCTTTTAAATAATTGAAAACAAAGTGATATATCTGACTTGATGCGTTCCGCCATTTTTTTCTCTACTTACAGTATATGAGTATATACTACTCATATCCTAGTAGTAGAGTAGCCAATCAGAGCATGTGATTGCTCATATCCGATGAATGTGGATAGAATAACAAAAATTATTATGTCTGTACATCTGAGCAGATATTCTGGGCCAGAACAGTGGGATGTCTACCTGGGACTACTCATTCAGAGTCAGGCCAACACGGCCAACACAGTGCACAAGCAAGTGAAGCGGATCATCTGTCATCCTCAGTATAACACCCTGACCTTTGATAATGACATTGCTCTGATGGAGCTGGACAGCCCTGTGACCCTCAACCAGTATATTTGGCCTATCTGCCTACCTGCAGCCACATACGTGTTATCTGAAGGCCAGTCTGTGTGGATCACAGGTTGGGGCAGAATCAGAGAGGAGGGACGTAAGTATGAATACATTAAGCGACAGAGTGTTTTATTGTCTATGGAAAATAATAACGTGAAGGAATGTATGCGTGCAATGGAGTGAACAGATTCTTAGAATGTTAATTCTTATTGAACCAGGGAATATTTGGGCAAATTACTTCAAATGGACATTATGCATTTTTTGTGACCCCAAAATTGGAATCTTTTATTATGTTAGAAACATATGTGCAACTTAGTGACTTAAAACCAAAGAAATAGTCCTTGCATGTTACCAGTCTAGTAGGAAGAGTGAACTTATATTTCTTAACACGCCTTTTCCAAAATTCAGAAGGTGCGTTTACTCTCTTTCTGTTGTCATGTCCAATCTCTGAATGATACATAAGGAATAAAACATGGCAGGGCATGTTGTTAAAGGAAGATTACCCAGGCCAGGGTGTTGCAATACAGCCTGTCATGAAATAAATGAGCATGTTTTGTACATGATGCATGACTTTGCATTACGTGTGCAGAAGCAGCAGTTGCGCAAGTGATGATGTGTACAAATTCACCTACATGTGAAGGATTATGAAGGATTAACAGTGGCAGTCACTAGATGGCACGTCATAGCCAAAACATTGGTGTCCATCAGGTTTCCAAGTCAAGCTATAAAATATTTAGCGAGTTCATGCACAGAGATATTAAACACACTGAGCACCTCCATCTCTCTTAAAACTTTCTGCCATCATCATGATTGTTGCAATGAGCAGTGTCTCAAATGTACCAATGTTGAAAATACAGAAGACAGGAATGTAAAACAGACCTTTCAGTAGGTTTGAAGGCTACATGAGAGGTTATTAAAATTCACTAAAACCACTAAGTGCAATAGGAAACTAGTTAGTATTAGTACTCGATAAAGGTCTAAACAAGTACAAACCTTGTTTAAAATAGGAGCTTACAAAATCCTTCTTTGTAGTTAGTGATGTTTCTAAAAATAATTTGTAAAGCAAATTAATAAAACAAAAAAGGAGATTGTGAAAGGTCACGATTGTTAATTTGGGAAGCCCTACATGGTCACATGAACCAGTAAACTGTTTGAACAAGCACATGAGCAATAAAAAGTGAAGGACTAAATTTCAGTCATTAATTTATCTTCAGTCACTGCTTTATCCTGGTCAGGGTTGCAGTGGGGATACCGGGTGTGAGGTGAGATTACACCTCGGATGGGACACCAGTACATCACAAGGCACCATGGACACACATTCACATTTTTTGGGAGGTGAAAGGAAACCGAAAAAAAAAAAAACCCAGAGGAAACATGCAAACCTCAGGATGCACCCTGATCTTGACCAAGATAAAGCGTTTGTCTGGTAACAGGATAATCTGGATATTCCTGTTTCTTGTAGTTCTACAACAAGTAAACAGTACGTAAGACAGAATAAACCCCAACATATTTTGGAGAAGAAAAAAAAACGGAGCCTCTCCCTCTCCAGAGCTGATTTGAAAAAGGGAGTGTACCGTAAAACAGGTTTGTCATGAAGAGTGTGCAAGGTGATGAAGGAATAGAGAGGATCCAAAAGTTTCTTAGAGGATACTAATAACGTTAGAGGCGGTTATAAAGGCATAAATTGGGCATACAGGTTGTCATGTTCAAAATGGAAGATGCAAAATTTTGAACTGGTATCAATTTGTTTTTATATACTATTAAGATCTTTACACTGTCGTTGTGAAACCGAACGCTCTGAATAGCTTATCAGTTCTAAGGTTACTGTATGCAACATTTTGCACTTAATAATTCTGTTTACAGCTTTCTTCTCCACAGCTGTATTTGCTCACTGTACACACTTAAATAACTTCCGCTGTTAGCTCATTTTAATGCACACAAGAAAGGCTGTTGCATTTATACTTTAAATGGAAAATTACGTTAAGGTGGACTTGTGCTTCAAATACATTTTTTATTTACTTTGTGTTTGCTCTTGGCTCAGAGTTAGCATCAGTGCTACAAGAAGCAGAGGTGCGTATCATCAACAAAACAGTGTGCAACCAGCTGGTTGAAGATGAGATCACACCACAAATGATCTGTGCAGGAATTCTGAGAGGAGGAGTGGATGCCTGTCAGGTAGAGAAAAGCAACTGCCTTTTCTCGTACTGCTTTTTCTAAGTCCATTAAATCTGCTCTTATTATAAAACCATTCCTCTCTCCACTCTCAGGGTGACTCGGGTGGGCCCATGTCCTTTGTAGACCCAGCAACCAACCGCTTTTTTCTAGTCGGGGTCGTGAGCTGGGGTGAAGGCTGTGGTCGAAAGGGGAAGCCTGGCATTTACACACAGGTTACCAAGTACCGCAGTTGGATCCAAGAGAAGACTGGAGTATAAAGTGCACATCTGAGGTGTGTGACAGACTGTTGTTTTAATCCCACTCTGCCCACTCCTGACTCCAACCTGCTTCCAAAGGAATTCTAACCAATTCTGCCTATTTCCACAGACGATCTAGACCAATCCCTCCTGCTCCTGAAGAAATGCGCTCCTGTGTTCATGAACATAGTCTTTGTTGCCTCATGAACTTGTTTCATTCGCATCAGTATGAAAATAAAAACTACCTGTTCTTGCAACTATTTTTGGTGGGTCCTACAGGATGTCATTCCTCACACACACACACACACACACACACACACACACACACACACACACACACACCCCCCTCTAATGCACTCTAGTAAAATTCTCATGGTTATTTTGGTAGACAGGTAAATTCCCCTTTGGAATGAAACAGGATGCAATCAGACAGGATCTATTCATTTTATTACAATTTTGAATTACATAAGTCCAGTTTTATCATTCTTGAGTCCTATTAAGTTTTTACACTCACTGGCCACTTTATTAGGAATACCCAAACACCTACTGTTTTATGCAGTTCTCTAATCAGCCAATCCCTTGACAGCAGCACAGTGCATAAAATCATGCAGATACAAATCAAGAGCTTCAGTTAATGTTCACTTCAAACATCAGAATGAGAAAAATTGTGATCTCAAAGTGTGACTTTTCCTGTGGCATGGGCGTTGGTGCCAGATGGACTGGTTTGCTTTTTTCATATCTTTTTTTTTTTAAATATATGTAAATACTTAATTTATCTAGAAGTTTTCTCTATTTTATTTTCTCTGTTTATCCTGTAATGATGCTGCTGGAATTTTTCATTTCCCTGAGGGAACCCTCCCAAAGGGATCAATAAAGTTCTATCTAATCTAATCTAATCTAATCTTCAGAAACTGCTGATCTCCTGGAGGGCGACATGGTGGTGTAGTGGTTAGCACTGTCACCTCACAGCAAGAAGGTTCTGGGTTCGAGCCCCGTGGCCGACAGGGGCCTTTCTGTGTGGAGTTTGCATGCTCTCCCCGTGTCTGCGTGGGTTTCCTCCGGGTGCTCCGGTTTCCCCCACAGTCCAAAGACATGCAGTTAGGTTGACATGGGGCGGCCTTGGGCTGAGGTGCCCTTGAGCAAGGTTCCTAACCCCTAACTGCTCCCCGGGTGCTCTGGTGTGGCTGCCCACTGCTCTGGGTGTGTGTGCATGTGTTCACTGCTTCAGATGGGTTAAATGCAGGGGATGAATTTCACTGTGCTTGAAGTGTGCATGTGACAAATAAAGGTTTCTTCTTCTTCTTTCATGTTCTCTCTGTCTCTGCATGGGTTTCCTCCAGGTGCTCTGGTTTCCCCCACAGTCCAAAGACATGCAGGTTAGGTTAATCGGTGGCTTTAAATTGACCATAGGTGTGAATGTGAGTGTGAATGGTTGTTTGTCTCTATGTATCAGTCTGTCGATGTGTCCAGTGTGTACCTTGCCTCTCGCCCATAGTCAGCTGGGATAGGCTCCAGCTTGCCTGCGACCCTGCATGGGATAAGCGGTTACAGATAATGGATGGATGGTCTCCTGCAGTTTTCACACAAAACAGTCTTTAGAGTTTACACAGAAAGGTGCGAAAAACAAAAACACTGAGTGAGTGACAGTTCTGTGAGTGGAAACACCTTGTTGATAAGAGAGGTCAGAGGAAAATGACCAGATTGGTTCAAGCTGTCAGGAAGGATATAGTAACTCGTATAATTACTTTTTACAACCGTGATGAGGGTGTAGTGGTTAGCGCTGTCGCCTCACAGCAAGAAGGTCCGGGTTCGAGCCCCGTGGCCGGTGAGGGCCTTTCTGTGTGGAGTTTGCATGTTCTCCCTGTGTCCGCGTAGGTTTCCTCCGGGTGCTCCGGTTTCCCCCACAGTCCAAAGACATGCAGGTTAGGTTAACTGGTGACTCTAAATTGACCGTAGGTGTGAATGTGAGTGTGAATGGTTGTCTGTGTCTATGTGTCAGCCCTGTGATGACCTGGCGACTTGTCCAGGGTGTACCCCGCCTTTCGCCCGTAGTCAGCTGGGATAGGCTCCAGCTATCCTGCGACCCTGTAGAACAGGATAAAGCGGCTAGAGATAATGAGATGAGAACCGTGATGAGCAGAAAAACATCTCAGCATGCAACAGCAGAAGACCACAATGGGTTCCACTCCTGCAGCCAAGAACAGAAATCTTAGAAATCAAGAACAAGTTCCTATTAAAGTGTGTATATATATATATAGTCTGTATGTATGAATGTTGTTTGTTTTAATTTTCTTACTGAATATGATAAATGTTTTATACATCAGTATTCAAATGAGCTATGCTTTCAGGTACCATGTTATAAAGGGTGCAGATTACCTGTCTTAAAATGTAATATGCAATGTGTAGATTTTGTGAAAATTAACAGAAGGGTAAATTGCTCTATTATATGCATTTAAGTTCATTTCCATCTTTAATTTATGTTACTAAAAAAACTTATTAATTTTAGTTGATTAATTTTAGTTTAATAATTTTGGTATTAATTTTCTCTGGCAAAGAAAAATGTCCTAGAAACCATTATGTTAACTTTATATGTGTAATGGTTTTAGATTCCAAATCACACAGGTCCTTTCAGACTCTTGTGGTCTTTGATGGTGATCTTGTGGTAAAGGGCATTTGATGATTTAATGGTGTCTAATGGTGAATAAACCAAGTGGCTGCCTTTGATCAGTCATGATGCTGTATTTCTCTGCATTTATGGATTAGACAACAAGAAAATGTTTGTCGTAAAAGCTACTGTAGATAGAACTGGCAAATGGTTTAAAAAGATACAATTATTCAAAGATATACATGCTGTCCATATCCCCAATAAAGGAGTGGAAATCATTAAAACCACTGGATTGTGATGAAGAATGGTTCATGGACCCAGTAAACCCATACTCAATCAGAGGTTGGTGTTATATATAAGCATGGAGGATGTACTGTGAGTTTGGGAGTTAGTGTAATTATAAATTATTGAAGTGTAATTATATTTTAATGGTTTGTTTTGTCTTTCGAATATGTTTTATGTATTGGCTCCATTAATTCAAACTCCTCCATGTGCATGATCACAATGTGCTTTATTTCCGTTATGAATGTTGGTTTACAGAATAAATGTATTAATAGTTTTGTAGTTGTGCTATTGTTGTTTTTAATTATATTCATCGGGATGTTGACTTATCTGACATTAGACATTTTCTGAATGGGCAACATTTTTTGAGAAGGGGAACAAAAACAAAGTCGGCACCAGAAGAACCGGAAACGCGGAAGGATGGTGCAGCGCTGTTATTGTTCCTACCCGGTTTTCAGAATGCTAATTCGAGGTTTGGCTAGTTAGCTAGCTGGCATATATATTTTCTTTCTTTCTTGACGTATGGTAAGTTGTTTTAATTTGGTGTGAATATCGAATATAAAGTAGATAAAAGAACTAAATTATGCGACTTTGCTTTGACTAAAGTAGTTTTTGGAAAAACTAAGTTTGAAGAAGCTAGTAGTAGCTAACAGAAAGCTAGCAGAGATATCTAATTCCCTTAAACTCAGAATATTTTAGTTACACGTCAGAAATACACAGTTTGAGTTAAGTCTAAGGTTTAACTTTTGCGTAAAGTTGAGCTTTTAATTGTTGTGAATGTGATTCATATGGAGGTTTGCTTGCTTGCTGGTTAATAGAAATATATGCAAGAATAATAATCAGTGTTTAACTTTGCCTGTTTACTGTTTGCTTCTGAATGTAACTCGCGGTAGGTTTGTCCAATCTAAGCTACATAATTAATTTGAACGTATAATGGGTCCGTCTCAGAAACTGGCCCCTCCTGGGGACTCCCTAAAGTGAATGACGCATGAAATGGAATGACGAATGACAGGTAGTAAATTTGAACAATAAATGGTCCCTTGTCATTCAAATTCTTACAAATGGAATAACGATTGAAATCTTCACTTTAGAATTTTACTTTTTTTTTTTGCATTTACCTAACACTTAGTTTCTTTTGTCATGTTTGTCCTATTGACAAATAAATAAAAAAAGATAGTATCTTGCTTTATCTGGCCTCCACTGTGGAAAATCTTTTTGATTACAATTAAAATGTTTTTGTAAAATTAATTTACATATAAAATAACTACATCAGAGGGTGGCACGGTGGTGTAGTGGTTATCACTGTCACCTCACAGCAAGAAGGTCCGGGTTCGAGCCCCGTGGCCGGCGAGGGCCTTTCTGTGTGGAGTTTGCATGTTCTCCCCGTGTCCGCGTGGGTTTCCTCCGGGTGCTCCGGTTTCCCCCACAGTCCAAAGACATGCAGGTTAGGTTAACTGGTGACTCTAAATTGACCGTAGGTGTGAATGTGAGTGTGAATGGTTGTCTGTGTCTATGTGTCAGCCCTGTGATGACCTGGCGACTTGTCCAGGGTGTACCCCGCCTTTCGCCCGTAGTCAGCTGGGATAGGCTCCAGCTTGCCTGCGACCCTGTAGAACAGGATAAAGCGGCTACAGATAATGAGATGAGATGATGACTGAATTGATTATTCGCTTAAATATGAATAATATGATACATTTTGGGTATTTGATATGGCGAAATAGGACACAATGGAAAAATCAAGAACACAGCGGAAAGATGAGAATAACAGCGGTGGTAAAAGAACAGCGACTGTACCGGCTGAAGGTCGCGTGGGTCTCTGTTGCGGCACACAAGCAACGGGACATCACTACCGCACTGGACGGAGCGTGAGGCGGGGGCGGGGCAAAATGACTGGCTGTAGATTCTATCATGTCTGGGTTCGAGCCAAAATCAAAATTGACCATGGTTGCAAAATATTGGCCAAAAATACACAAACACTACGAAATATGAAAGTAAGATGAAAAAGAAACATTCTATTGCCTTATACTGCAAGACTAAAACAAAATAAAACTGTCAAAACTCACCTTTTCAGTGATAACATCCGAACAGATCACTCGTGTGACAGAAAGGCCGCAAATGGAAGCACGATCAACTAACTGTTGCAGTGGAAAATTCCATTCTACACATGCAAATTGTTAATGTGTGTCCTTCCCCGCACACAAATAACACGCTACGGTAAAAAATAGACCACAACTCATTTTATAGCTCAGAAATTCATACAAGACCAGCTACTATTGTAACATATTCTGTAAGAAACATATTCTCTACCTAACTTTCAGCTTTCGTTTTAAAAAATAAAATCGCAGATTTATAACTAAATTTTTATATGGCGTAGTGATTTTAAGTTACTCCTTTTGGTGAGGTAGTGACCTTGACCTTGAGGCTTTCCGTTTAGATCAAAACATACGATTGTATTGGTTTTGGGTCTGCGGAAAATGGAGTTACAACGGTGATCAAATATTTTGCATGATGTTTTATTACGGTTATGATTATTCTGTGAGCGCACCAATCCTTAGGTGTATAAAGTTACAACTTAAAATACAATTAGTGATAACTGTAGACTTTTCAGTGGACTACAACCTTCTTAAGGGAATGCGATGTAGTCAACCATTTATCATGTCCCAGATCAAGCCGCCATTTTTCCACAAATTTGCAGAATTTTTTCAAAATTCTGAATATTCACATCAAAGATTGTTTTATCTGTATTATTCCTTTCATCATTTTATTTCAAATTAAAACCAACGTCACTATTCAAAACCATATGGTTTATTGACTGTGAGTATATTTAGTGGGGTACCCCCACAGTACCCAGTTTCTGAGACTGACCCATATATAAATACCTTAAAGGAAATACACTCTGAACAAGTTTTATATATTTTATATATATATAATATATATATGGGTGGTTGACATATTTGGCCAAAAAAAAGTTTTTTTTTTTTTAAATCTCAAATTTAAGTCATGGAAGTCATTGGATTATATTCTACCAACTCTTATATTTCCAAATATGTGGTCTTGCAGATTTTGTCCTGAAATTTACATTTATTCACTAGTTTACGGACTTAGTGATTAAAATTGTCATATGGTGTGACATGAACGTTATTGTGCATTAAATTAAAAAAGGGTAGAATGTGATATTGTAAGTCAATTTATCCTGATTCTTTGTCATTATTATATAAAAGTATATCATTTCTTATGTGCAAATATGTTACATTTTGATTGTTTTACTTTATCAACACTCATAGAAGGACGATTACTTGTAATCTTTCAATATACTTCAAATTAATTTGGGTATACCTTGTTATAAAAGTACCAAAATGCTTGTAACCTTTGCTGGCACTATTCCCCATCTGTCACACTGATGAATTTATGATTAATAACCAAAAAGCCTTTTTTTTTTTTTAAATTCTGAATGTCACCCCAAATTACATGGTGTCACGCCATATGCATTTACTTTGCATTCAAGAGTGATTGAGTGAGTCTGCATGCATGTCTGAGTGAGTGAATGAATCTGCATGAGTGAGTGAGTGTGTGTGTGCATTAGGGCTGTAACGATACACCCAACTCACGATTCGATTCGTATCGCGATTTTTGACCCACGATTCGATACGCCCACGATTTTTTTTAAAATGTTTTTTTAAAGTAGTAAATTTGACTTATTAACATTTACTTACTTACATTAACTATTTAATAACAAATAATTCAGACCACTGCAGAGAATGAGTAATATGTATGCAAAAATGAACAAATGTATATCCAAAGATTGTTTTATTTCTCAAAATAATACTGTTGAGCCGGAAGCTCTGTTCTTTTCGGTTCTGAAAAAGTCATTTTTCCAAATCGTGTAAATCCGTTAAGATTTTTTTTTGGGGGGGGGGGTGGCTCTCTCACTGTCTCACTCTCATAGGGCCAATGATTTTCTGTGATCGCGGAAAACAGATGGAAATTATGGAATTTTTATGGTGAAACATTGCTCGCGTGTCAAAATGTAACTGCCGCAGAAGGCTTCCGCCCAAGCAGACATGCCTTCAGTGTTGCCAGATATTGCTAACGTTTTCCACCCCAAAATATGTTCAAAACCAGCCAAAAAGCACCTAAACCTGCCCAATCTGGCAACACTGCATGCCTTTCCGGTCAAGTGATTGTGATTGGCTTGTGGCACACCTAGCCAGCCAATGAGCTGCTTGTTTACAGATTCGCTCCCCGCGTCGCAACCAGAATGGCGACCGCTTAAAAGAAATGAATGCTCTGCCGTTGCGTGACTCGCAGAAGATTGTCGCAGGTCGGCGAAAAAACAACTTACTAATAGATATAAAAAAATAAAAGTAATTTAAGTAAGTTTAAAATGTAATTTAAATAAAAAGTAAAGTATTCATAAATTGAAGTTTGGAAGCGCCTCTGTTTTTGGGCTGAGGAGAAGTTTGAAAGGGTGTACCGCGATTCTGCCTTCTTGTATCGCGATACGGATCGTGGCGATACGGATTGTGGCGATACGGATCGTGGCTCTGCGTATCGCGATTTCGATTTCGATACGCATATCGTTACAGCCCTAGTGTGCATGTGCCTACTCGTGCAAGCGTGTGTATGTTTATCTGTAGAGCTTTCTTTGAACTGAGTTTTTCCAAGTATAATGTGCTTTTCAACTTGGTCTCAACATAACTGCACATTGTACAACTGGCATAGGCTATTTGATGCAGCCCCCTGCATCACTATCAATAAGTTGCTAGTCTCTTCCTCAGGACCTCCTCTCTCCTTACAGAATCTGCATTTAATCTCTCCCTGTATTTCCTTGTTCTTTCTTTACTCGCTATCTACTGAAATCTGCCTCAAACTGAAAATAAATTAATAAAGGGAAACATTTAAGTGGCAAAATACTGTAGTTTAACATGTATTCAGCTTCAAAATGGGATCTTGTGGAAGTAGAGATTCACCAAATTGAGTTCGTCTATAAATATTAAATTTGTGAATAATATAGTATCAAAATGTGTTAAAAGGACAAAATATTCAATAAACTTAATTATTAGTTATAAAATATGTATCTAAGAGCATTATGTATTTAAATGCAGTTCATATCATATAGTGTGACAAAATAATCATATGGTGTGACAAGAAAACCCTGTCACACCTTATGATGTTGTCACACCATATGAGGATTCATGTACTTGGCATGATATTACGCAATGTGCCTTTATGCTAAAACCATGCTAGCTACAATATGACAATATAGTTTTAAAGATAATATTGACTGAAAAGTAATTTCATTTTGGCAATTTTGTGTAAAATGAGTCACACCAAAAGACAGTGCAAAAGGGAAGTGAAGCAGGAGTGCCAGATATACTTGATTTTTTTTGAAAACATGAAGAGAGAGAACTCACCTTCTAACTTTCAGTGTCCTCCTGAAAGAAGGAAGACCCCCACTCCCCAAAGGTCTCCAAACAATTGCCCGTTTAATAAAAGGAATATGGCGGCACACCATATGATATCCATTTTTGGGACAAAATGTTTTAGTTAAGGGTGGCTTCAAAATATTATGTCTGAACTTTTAGCCAAGTAGTCTCACAAGTAGACATCTGGGTTATCAACATATGATTGAATAAACAGAAAATGAATTCATTTTTTGTTTTTATTCAAAATCAAACTTTGCGAAATGTGCTTGGGACAGTCACGCCATATGAGTTTTTTCTGGTTTGGTTGAAAATTGTGAAAAAATGGAAACTTAATCACATGAATGTTCTGTATGTTCATATAAAACAGCACTTTCTGAACAATATCACCACAGTTTTTGACATTTTTCTATAATTTACTTATCTTTGACACATATATAACTTGTTCAGAATAATTCAGTTGTAAATAATCTTGCACTGTGTATTTCCTTTAAGGCTTCTGAAAGATGGATTCTTTAGATCACATGCTCACAGACCCTTTAGTCTCAGGGATGGGCTACGATGGCTGTGTGATGGAGGAGTGCATGTTGGGAAACTGCAGAGTTCGGATACCAGAAGATTTTCTAGAAGATGTGAGTACTAGAATGTTCTGGTTCTTGGGATACACCAAACACAATAGAAAAACACAACTGTAGTGTGCTTTAGTACAAATTAAGTCAGTGACATACCTGTTAATATAAAACATTCAAGGCATTAAAAGGAAAAATCCACCCTGAGAGTCTTGCACATTAATCTTTCTAATTAAGTTAATTGTGAACTCCACTGCCATCGAAGACCTATTTTGTAGATGATTTTCTATATTTCCCACAATGCTCTTCAACTACTTGCTAAATAGTGGCACCAGTGGGATTTCAATTTTTTTTTAATCATCTTTACCTGAAGGAACTGATGCAGCGGCGCTTTAGTCCTTTCTATACACTCTGCAGAAACGGACCAGCTTCCAAAGCTTCAACTTTCATACTAACACTGCCTTCAAGTTTTTTTTTTTTTGGGGGGGGTGCTTTTTTCACCTTTATTGGACAGGACAGTGTAGGGACAGGAAATGAGCTGGAGAGAGAGACGGGGAGGGATCGGGAAATGACCTCGGGTCGGAATCGAACCCGGGTCCCCGGACCCATGGCACGGCGCCCTAGTCGACTGAGCCACGGCGCCCCCGCCTTCAAGTTTTAGTTCATTATCTCATATATCTCTCAATAGCCAAGCTGAGTTTCTGCTGTAACTCTTTGCGACTGTATCGTATAGCTGTGCTGGATTCTGGAACTTTGAGTCCAGTGTTTGCTGCCTCTGCTACTTCACTGTTGCATTAACAGCAGTCCAACTGTCCAGGACGACCAAATGTTTGGTCCAGACAAGTCAAATCCGCCTCTGCCTGTCCGACGGGACAAGTTGAACATTTGTTGAAAGTCACCATTTTTATCATCATTATTCCAGAGTTATGTCATTAAAGTTCCAACAAAACTAGTTCAGTCCTCTCAGGGCTCCGGCCATGTTATTGTTTACAAAATTCCAGGGAAGCCGAGTACAGCAGGTGTGGTGTAAAAATAACCATGTCGTAATATCTAATTATAGATTATCAGACTTTGAATTCATCAAAATCTGAGAAATGATCCGCTACCTCAATAAAATAAATATCTGAGGTGAATCTTCATTTCATTCGGACATTCATTGTATTTTTCTTTTGTATGGTTCACATTAACCATCACAAATGTCGTAAAATCTTTTGTGGGAATTTTACGACAGTGCCGAACTCACTTACGGTTTTTCTTCATTCACAACATGATTCTGTCCCCCTCATCGTGTCCAATTTGTTTTCTTTCAGTTTAATTTCATAAAATTAATTTATACTTCAAGTTTTACTGGGTTCATCAAGATTTAACTTTATTTCCTCCAGAAGCTTTGAGTTTGGGTGAGTCTGACTCTTAAAGTGCATATTCTGGACCGATTTTTTTTTTTTTATGAAAGTATGTCCCTTTACACACTTATCTAGAAGGGTAATTTTGCACAAAGCCATCTGTCTACAGCAGAAAAAAATAAAATAATAAAACGCGTCTGGAAAAATCCCAAGAGAGTCTGGAGCCAGATTCGTGACGTTACCTGCGGAAGCACCAGCAGGCTGCGCGAGCTTGCACGGTTTCAGTGCGCAGCCTGTGTACACCAAGCACTCCCATTTCTCTCTCATTGTCCGGTCTTTTGGAAAACGATGAGTACTAATCCCGTCAAGATTGGTGTTGCTACACCCTCCTACGATACATCTGTTAACCATTTTTTAATATTTACGTGATAACGTTGAAGAAATTTGCAGAAAACCACCAGGTCGTTTTCTCATAAACAAACCAGCGCTGACGTAGGATTCAGAGGGAGGCGTCCCGCACGCGACATCACAAAAATCAGTGTTTGCCGGGAAATCCAAATGCAAGTTTTTTCAGAGGCGGACCAATTCGGCTCAAATGGCTTGATTTCAACTGAATTTTTCTGGTATTGCGCAAGGTAAAAAAATTGCACAAAATGCAAAATGTGACAGATATTTGACCAAAGTTTAATATAAAATAGGAGAATTACATTGATCTTGCTCCTGAATTTACCCGTGATATGCACTTTAAAACTGCAGATCAGGTAATGGGTTAAAACAACACACGCACCATAATGGGGCACCGGATAGTTTTTGTTTATTGTTACAGTTAAAGTTTGAGTTCTATTGAAAAATTATAAATCATTAAAGCATAATGATGATCATAACTATACCTGCTTTTTGATACACTTTGTTAGCCACTTTCCTTTCACTGAACTAGTAAATACATAGTAATAAAAAGGTTATGGTCAGGACAAGTGAAAAATCTTGTTGCTTGTCCGACTGGACAAGTGGATTAAAAAACTAATGTTGAGCATTGCTGGAAAATGGTGAGTGAGAAAAGAAGCTCTTGCTCTTTTGCTTTTAAAAGGTAACAACAAAACGTGATTGTTGTCCCATACATTTTGAGATATGACATTTTACCATTCTAAATTAACCATGCTAGCAGTGTCACTCTGATGTCAGCCTGGCAGACAGCTTCTCACAGGAATAACAAAAGTAAATCATCAACCAACATGTTAAGATAAGAATTACGAAATGCATCACAAATATTTCAATGTAAACACATTTAATGTGTTTCAGGGTGGAGGTTTCCTCAATATGTCAATGTTTAGAAGGTATGCTGTAGATTAAATCCAGTCCGCTGCCAAGTCAGCATTTCGGGCCAATAGCACCACCTATCGTTATGACAAGAATAAAAAAAAAAAAATTTATATATATATATATATATTCTTGTCATTAAAGCATGTGTGTTTGTGTGTTATTGTGTATCTGAGCAGCCAGAGATTTTCTTCTCTGTGATGAGTGAAAGCACCTGGTCTGAGGTTCTGACTGATGGCCAGAGACAACATCTTCGTCAGCTCCTACCACACTTTCCAGAGAATAACAGTTCAGAGCAAGACAGGGTCATTAGTGACCTATTCAAGGGCCAGAACTTCTGCTTTGGAAACCCTTTGCACCTTGCCCAGAAGCTCTTTAGAGGTATTTCTGTTTCACAATCCCACTGATGGATACTGCTACTCATAGAGATCAGCTCTTACCATTGACTCACCATGCTTTTCATATGATAAGACTTACTCTTTCACAAGAGGCATGACTTGGAAGATATGGCAAATATAAACGGATAAAACCTGTTTTTATTTAACAAAGAATAACCTATAATTGTTGATGTGGCGTAGTCTTCTGTAAGGTAATGTTTATTTAAAATGTATGGAAAGAGTCTTCAAGACGGAGTAGTTTACGCTTTCTGAAGTAAATGTTTAAAATGCAGTACCAGTCAAAAGTTTGGACACGCCTTCTAATTCTTTTTTTTTTTTTTTGGGGGGGGGTTGTTTTTTTGTTTTTTTATTAATTTTAAGACAAAATGCCTTTCAGTAATGATAGATGTAATTTCTCTTTACTTATAGCCCGGTCACACCGCCCGAACTTTGCTGGAGCGTTCCTGGAGCGGTGAAAAAAATTCATCACCGCTCATAACCGTTCACCACCGTTTAACAAAAGTTGGCCCCCGTTAAAGCAACGCCGTATACGCTTGGCCACCGCTGATGTTTCTCGAGGGGCCCTCCTACCGCTCCGAAAGTTTTGAGCTGCACAAAATATTGCGAGCGGTGAGGAGGGGGCAATTTTCCGCCCCGGCAAAGTTCACCGCCGCTCCACCAACGCCCAGTCAAAGTTTGGCACCGCTAGACGCAAGTTCGTGGACGTTTGGGTCCGCTAGGCCAACGCAGAAATCTTGAACGCTGGACCACCGCTGCTTCGCCAGCGTTGCCCAGGCGGCGATTAAACGTTGCACAAACTTCGGTGGAGCGGTTGTAAGCGTTTTACGAGCGGACACGGGGTTGCTGGAACGGTGTCAGGCGTTGAAGCAGCTATCCATGGCGGCGATGAACTTTGGTTTGGCGTTGGTATAGAGGTGTCGGAGCGGGACCAGAATTTGGCTATAAATACGGGGAGAAATGGACCAGGAGCTCATTTGGAATCGAGCTGCCGTTGAGTTCAGACCTCATCTATATCGAATTTGCTCAAAGTTACAGTAAAACTGTATCACCATGGATGCTGAGAGACTTGCTATGACTGGTGCACTAGTCCAGCAGCAGAATCAGAACCTCCTCAGATTGCAACAAGCTGTTGACAGAAGGAGAAGAGAGAGAAGAAGGAGAGACAGAGTTGTGTGGGTCAGACAGTGGATACTGAGAAGGCCTGAACATGGACTGTATGACAAGCTGATGATGGAGCTTCTATCAAAAATCTATCAGAACTTGTATCAAAACGATCCGTTCAGCTCCGTAGTCACAAGCGGTATGCCGCTAAACCAACTTTATACCCCCGCCGAGCCAAAGCCCGCATGCGCAGAACGCCGCTATACCAACGCTCGCGTCACCGCTAAACCAACGCTCGCTACCGCTAAACCAACACTAAAGCAACGCCGGCTTCAGCGGTGCACCGCTAAGCCAACGCCCGTGTTTTCGATTTTTTTCCCATTTTGTGCGTGGTGACGAGCGTTGTCGAAATTCGGCCCCCCCTCCCTACCGTTCAAGGAACGCTCCAGCAAAGTTCGGGCGGTGTGACCGGGCTACTAGTTGAATAGTTCTTGACAATGTGGATTACTACAGTTGTGGAATAGGGCTACTTACTGTTTTTTTTATGATTTATTGTTTGATCTCAAACCCATTAAGAAGGTGATGTTCCACTAATTAACTTTTGACGAGGCAGACCTGTTAATTGAAAAGCATTGCAGGTGACGACCTCATGAAGCTGGTTAAGATAATGCCAAGTGTGTAAAGCGTCATCAAGGTAAACATTGGCTACTTTGAAGAATCTAAAATATGAAACATATTTTGCTTTTGTTTAGTGCTTTTTTGTTCGCCACAAAATTCCATATGTGTTCCATATGTTATTTCATAGTTTTGATGTCTTCAGTATTGTTCTCCAATGTAGAAAATAGTCACAATACAGAAAGGCCTATGAATGAGTAGGGGTGTACAAACTTTCGATTGGTACTGTATGAACTGCAGTAACAGGAGGTAACTTGTTTCACAGATGTCCCACAGCATTAAGTGTAACTGTAAATAGATAAAAGTACGATGTATTCTTAAATAAGTAATCACTGCTACCACTAATTACTGCTTTCACACATTGTCAGTTGACTTGGATGGGAACAGGCCAAAACAACCAACTATAGTGCAAAACATTACGCGTGTGCAAGGGTAGCTCCATGCTGAAGGTGTAGATTTCATCCTAATTATATCATTTAATAGTTCTGGGATTTTAATCACTTGTACCATTAAGTGATTTTAGACTTTTGCACATTTTATTCACATTTGTAAATTACAGTGATCTCATGGTGTAGTCCTTTTCATTTGAATTGAATCTTTGTATGTACACACAACCATCTGCATTATAACATTGCTTAAAAATCTGCTCTTTAGATGGCTACTTTAACCCAGAAGTGGTCAAGTACAGGCAACTCTGCACAAAGTCCCAGAAAAAGCGTCAAATCTACTCTCTTCAGCAGTACTACCACAAGCTGCTCAAGCAAATCCTCATCTCCAGAAAGGTATGTTAAACAAGCTGACGATAGAAAAATATATGTAAATGAAATTCATTTTAAATTAATATTCCTTCTTCTATTGTGTGGTATCCTTGTTTTATTTCTGGGCAGGAGTTGTTGGATATGGCTGTTCGCAGTGGGCCTGAGCTGGCAGTGAAACGGCGTTACCCTCCTCCTTCGCACAGAGAGGAGCGAGAGCAGCGCGTGAGGAGCAGAGTGAGCCGTATACTACGGGAGGTAAAGACCGAGTGTGGGGATAGCAACGTGTCGTCTGATGAAGATGGTGAGTCTGATGAAATGTAGTCTCTACCATGTGTTTCCAAAGCGGCTACAGGTTAGAGGAAGCAGAATAAGTTAGAAGAATCAGAGCACCTGCAAGAAGAATTGCAACACTTGTTAGAAGAAGCAGAGCACATTCGTGAGAAGAATTAGAATATGGGCTACAAGAAGCAGAACACTCTGTTTCCCACAGGTCTGAAATATACTTGTTGTGGCAGAGATGCCTACTAGTACGGATTGGCCGTATTTTGTACGGAAAAGTTACGTAAATACGATGTTACGGCAAACAGTGTTATTCTGTACGAAATTATTATAAAGTCTTAAAAAATTCCAGTGAGTTGTTTTTAAATGTCCAAGCGACTTTTTCAATCCATGCGCGATTCATGGCTAGGCTATTTTATTTTGACGACAACTACACATGCTGTGTGTGACATGCGTAGATTCCGCACATGCTGTGTGTGACATGCTCAGATTCCGCACATTTATTTGCGCTATTTTCGATACGGTAGAATGGCCATGCATTACACCCAGTCAAAAGGGCAATGGATACGCGCACTGCAAACTGTGTAGAACTGACATTAACATCACTCATGGTGGTCGCAATGACTGCACGCAGCATGTCAACTACAAAAAACATATGGAGTATGTTGAAATGGCGAGTCAGGCGGAAAGTAAATCTGGGGGTATCCAGCAGTTTTTTACGAAATCTGTGGATGAAAAGACACGGAACGTGACACGTGCTGAAGCGGTGATGGTTGACCTATGCTTGGAGTTGAACTTGCCAATTAGTGCCATGAAATGTGAGTTAAACTTATTCAGTTTCTTTTTACATGTATGATTTTTATTCACTGAAATATCAAACACTGGCTGTACTTCTTTAATTCAAAGTCTTTTCAGTGTTGCAAGTGCAAATGTACATGTAGTATGATCAAAAATAGAATTTTATGATTAGTGCTGTTGGGATTGTGGCAAAAAATGGATCATTCCACTGTTTTAAATACAATTATAAATGTCATTTTATTCAATGTCTCTTCTGAAGCGTTATGCTGAAGTATTTATATATTGGGACATTAAGATAACAATGTCGGACTCTCTTTGGCATGAAATAAGAAATTTTTTTTTAATTTTATTAGAATCTGTTAACAGGTAGAACATTTTGCCAGGCAATATAATATAATACTTTTGAGGAGTTACATTCAATACCAATGACTGGTAGTCAACCGTAATGTCTGCAAACAGGGAACACTATTGTATTTATAAAAATGTGATGTATTGTATGCTCTAGAAATTTGTTGAGTGGAAATTCAGTTGAGATGGCTGCTCACGTTTTGTTTATTCAATTCACACAACAGTTCTTTTTAATAATTTAAATGTTAAACATATTGGTATATACACCTCTTATAATGGAAATGCGCATAAATTAATGTTACTGAAAGTTATTCCAAAATACTGAAAAATGTTTTCAAGAATACTGAAATTCAAAATTTGGGGTAGGCATCTCTGTTGTGGTAGCTGGTGGAAAGGGCGGTGGTTGACAAAACACGGTTAGGTCACGGATTATGGAAATATCATAAAGGATGCAAAATGCGGCATGCTTACGGATTTTAATACGGATGCTAGTAATTTATAGATTGGTCACGGACGTTTAAGTATATTACGGATTTCATATGGGTGGTTAATTTTGCGGATGTTGCTACAAGTCTACGGAATAATGACACGAACATCACAAAGATTATCTCCACGATGACATTACCTGCCAATGGTAGCTACATGATTGAGGTAGAAGCGGCAGATAAAGTCGAGCCAATACTAACTAATCAGCAGATGAGTCTTTTAATAAGAAATGTGGAACATCTAATAATATACAGGGAACACAACTCTGAAATGCCATTTTTGCCAAAAGGGGGTGAAGTTTACATATTTCACCCAAAGAATGATGTACAAAGTAGGGATTGGATAGTAAATGGTCACAGGTAAATTCTAATAAAAAAAAAAAAGATACAAAATACAGAGTGGGTACGGATATTAACTAATTAGTAATTTACGGATTGGTCACCGACGTTTCAGCATATTATGGATTTCATATGGATGATGCATCACGGATAAGACAAATTAAGAAGTCTAAAACAATTAAATGGACTGCCGAAGTTCATAATTAAAATAACTTGCCTGCATTTATATGTTTATTAATTTACTATTGATATTTCACGGAAAATGTCACACATCCGTGAATAAAAGATCCGTAGTTTGTATCCTATTTTTTATTTTCCATCAATCCGTATTCCGTGACTCATCCGTATTTTGTAAACGGTGCGAAAGGGCTGCCGTTACCTGAACACACAAAGTAATGTCCCACCCAAACAAAGTCAGGAAATGTGTGGGAAACATTGACACTCATTAGAAATCAGAACACTTGTTACAAGAATCACATCACATCACATCACATTATCTCTAGCCGCTTTATCCTTCTACAGGGTCGCAGGCAAGCTGGAGCCTATCCCAGCTGACTACGGGCGAAAGGCGGGGTACACCCTGGACAAGTCGCCAGGTCATCACAGGGCTGACACATAGACACAGACAACCATTCACACTCACATTCACACCTATGGTCAATTTAGAGTCACCAGTTAACCTAACCTGCATGTCTTTGGACTGTGGGGGAAACCGGAGCACCCGGAGGAAACCCACGCGGACACGGGGAGAACATGCAAACTCCACACAGAAAGGCCCTCGCCGGCCCCGGGGCTCGAACCCAGGACCTTCTTGCTGTGAGGCGACAGCGCTAACCACTACACCACCGTGCCGCCCCTGTTACAAGAATCATCAGCTATAAACAGAAAACTCATTAAAATAATTTTTAGTTGAGTCATACTTCTTAGAAGAAACAGATCATCACTGGAAGAACCAGAACACTTTATAGACAAATTAAAACAGTTGTTAGATTAATAAAAAAATTTTGTTTGCCATACTTGTAGACACAGCCTCTTGGCTGTCAACGCCTCCATCCCCGTCTTCTCCGACACCGACAGTCTCTCTCAGGGTTTTGCCCAGTCTCTCCACCCAGGACATGAAAACTATAGGTGAGTGTCATATCCTATGTCCACTCTCATCTTATATCGGCTAATATTGGCAAATTGAGAGTCTCTCTCTCTCTCTCCATACAGATAAGCCTGAGCTGGGAGAGAAAGACTTGAGAGCCATGCTGAGAAGACATAGAGAGAAGAGGAAACGACAGCCAGTTAGTTTATTCAAACTTCTAATCACTGCATCTGCACCATTGCTATAACACATCATCTGAAATGTTCTGTTAGTTAGATTGTGTAGCAGAGGTGAGCAAATTTATCGAATAAGGCCAGTGTGGAGAAAACCACCTAATTTAACAAACATTTCCATTGATCCTAGTACATTTCCTCTGAAATGTTAGCAACTAGGGCGGCATGGTGGTGTAGTGGTTAGCGCTGTCACCTCACAGCAAGAAGGTCCTGGGTTCGAGCCCCGGGGCCGGCGAGGGCCTTTCTGTGTGGAGTTTGCATGTTCTCCCCGTGTCCGCGTGGGTTTCCTCCGGGTGCTCCGGTTTCCCCCACAGTCCAAAGACATGCAGGTTAGGTTAACTGGTGGCTCTAAATTGACCGTAGGTGTGAATGTGAGTGTGAATGGTTGTCTGTGTCTATGTGTCAGCCCTGTGATGACCTGGCGACTTGTCCAGGGTGTACCCCGCCTTTCGCCCGTAGTCAGCTGGGATAGGCTCCAGCTTGCCTGCGACCCTGTAGAACAGGATAAAGCGGCTAGAGATAATGAGATGAGATGTTAGCAACTATTATCTAGTACATTTACAAAGCAGCTTCCATTACAGTACATTTTCTCCACTTAATAAAATATTTAGGATCATCCTGACTTGATGACATCGGACTTGCACCTTGGTGACATCATGTCACGAGTAAATATAGGCAGAAAAGGATCCAGTATAGGTGAGATTCATGAGCAGATTTGTTTGTAAACTGTTACATTTTCTTAATCTCATGGATCGAGGTAATTTCTGTAATGTGCATTATTATTCCTGCATGTAGCCTTAATTGACTTGGCCTTGTCAAAGAAAAAGATGAGGGAAGAGAAAAGGAGGAAGAAGATGCGGCCTATTAAAACCGAAGCTGACGACGGCTGTGAGGGTCAGACACCAGCAGCCTCGTTGTCTGCCACCATTAGCGACAGCACACCTGCTCTTCTGCAGAGCGTTAAGGAAGAGTGAGCATGTCCTCCAGCACACACGGTTACCAGAGTTTGCAGCTTAAGTTAACAGACTGATTAATGTGTTTTCTGTTCATTACAGAGCTATGGAGGAGTCTCAGAACAGCCCTGACACAGTGGAGGAAATAGCCATTAGCTTCTTTCATCTGTTGGAAGACATCCTTAGACAGGAGAATCTGGCATCCTCGTCACTGGTATAATCACTAAAAATGCTTTGAGCAACTACTGTTGCTCTTTATGAACACAGTTACTACACAGATAACAACACGGGTAGGAAAAGTCAAGCACTGCTTTCAGGGTTGGTCTTCTGGGCATGCATCAGTAGAAGATGTGAATAATTTCTGTCTAAGGTGGTTAGTCATCATTTTAAGCTTTTAGTAAAATTACACACTCAAATCTGAGCAAACTAGCAAATAAAAGCTACAAGAGAAGTCAAGCCTGCTCTGATAATTACCGTATATAATTTGTGTTAAAGCTGGGTGATGTGACATTTAATATCATTGTCATGGTAAATTGTGGCACAGTACACTTTTCAGAAACATGGATATTTTTTCAGGATATTAAAAAAAAAGTTTAATTACAAACTGACTAGAAGCAGCTTATTTAATGAAAAAAAATGTACTTAAAAATCTACTCTTGAATGTATACAGGTTTCATTTTTTTTTTCATTTTTATATAAAATAATTTATTTTGTGGACTTACAAATCATATTTTTTGAATGCAGTAATATTATATTTCTGACAGTTATTGTGTAGAAACAAAGTTTATTGAGAATCATATGTTGGTTTTGTCATCACCTGTCCTAATTTGTATGTTTGTAAATGTCGTATTTAAAAACCCCATCACTTACTTATGCTTGAGTGGCATGGCTGTCTGGAAGTCTTGAACAGAAGCCAATTGAATATGTTAATTTGAATATTAGGAAACATCCCCCCCACACACACACAGTTCCCTGATCTGTTCATCTGTTTTGTTTATCTAGGACTTTAAAGGAACAGTCCACCGTATTTCCATAATGAAATATGCTCTTATCTGAATTGAGACGAGCTGCTCCGTACCTATCCGAGCTTTGCGCGACCTCCCAGTCAGTCAGACGCAGTCAGACGCGCTGTCACTCCTGTTAGCAATGTAGCTAGGCTCAGTATGGTCAACGGTATTTTTTGGGGCTGTAGTTAGATGCGACCAAACTCTTCCGCGTTTTTCCTGTTTACATAGGTTTATATGACCAGTGATATGAAACAAGTTCAGTTACACAAATTGAAACGTAGCGATTTTCTATGCTATGAAAAGTCCGCACTATAATGACAGGCGTACTAACACCTTCTGCGCGCTTCGGCAGCGCATTGATACGGAGCTCAGATATCAATGCGCTGTCGAAGCGCGCAGAAGGTGTTAGTACGCCTGTCATTATAGTGCGGACTTTCCATAGCATAGAAAATCGCTACGTTTCAATTTGTGTAACTGAACTTGTTTCATATCACTGGTCATATAAACCTATGTAAACAGGAAAAACGCGGAAGAGTTTGGTCGCATCTAACTACAGCCCCAAAAAATACCGTTGACCATACTGAGCCTAGCTACATTGCTAACAGGAGTGACAGCGCGTCTGACTGCGTCTGACTGACTGGGAGGTCGCACAAAGCTCGGATAGGTACGGAGCAGCTCGTCTCAATTCAGATAAGAGCATATTTCATTATGGAAATACGGTGACTGTTCCTTTAAACATTGCAACAGTGATGGAAAATCATACCATATATGCCATCAGGCTCATTATTGACTCATTATTCACTATATACGCTTAATAGGCATGTTATGTTGTAATGTTAAAACCCCTTTGATATCCTGTCTTGCAGATTGAGGAGAAGGTACAGCAGTGGCAGGCCTCTGCTGCTAGTGCACTCAATCCCTGGTTCTCCATGACCCCCTGCTGGTCAGAGCTAATAATACCGGCACTACAGTTCTTAGCTGGGGAGAGTAAGTGTACGTTAATGCAGAGGTTTGTGTTTCTTGAAAATGCTGCTGGGAGGATTATTTTAAGGTGGCGGGGGGTTTATTTATTTGTTTGTTTGGTTTTTTTTAATTAATCTCTTGCAGCTGGCTCTATGGCTTTACCGAGTGGCTTCACTCCATATGTGGAATTCAGAGAGCTC